>NC_044034.1:269824509-270132038 GCF_901765095.1 Microcaecilia unicolor | reverse complement strand
GAAGCTATGACAACTGTGCTTCCATGCACTCTGCTGGGAATTTTTTCTGGGATAAGCACACTTTGATATGACAGTTTGTATCCAAAGTGTCTGTATGCTGAGAGGGCATGTCCGTTGTGCTCTCTCTAATTTTGTTAGTGAAGAGGAGGTCTTCAGCCAGGGAGATGTGGGTCACAGAGCTTTTCATTGAACACCCAGTCCTAGTCCAGAGTATGTACTGGATGATGAGATTCTTGTTAAGGGGCTGCCTTCCTCAGGTGTTTGGGATATCTATATGCACTGCATGCAAATCTCTCTCGTAAATATTCATTGTAGATATTCCAAACACCTGACTGGCTGGGGTGCCTCCACGATCAGGTTTGGAAACCACTAGGGTAAGGTAAACTATTGACAAGTCACTTAGGGCTTTGTTTACAAAACTGCGCAAGCGATTCCTGTGAGACGTGAGAGGAAGTCCATTCAATTCTTATGGGCTTCCTCTCATTTAGCATGCAGGAATCACTAGCCCAGTTGCATGATTTTTTTTTTTAAACCATCAGTTAAGATCTAGGCATGAGATGATAGCATAACTTAACAATAGCACTTTTATACTGCTATAACCACAGAATTCTAAGCAGTTCACAACACTTAAATTAAGTAGCAGAGATGATAAATTAAAAACCACACAATACAAATTTTAAGCAGATTTGGTAGATTTTGTGGTATTGATCTACTTCATTTCTCTCTTTTTGTGTGGTTTTTGAAAAATATATTCCCATATTTTTAGATGTTATAGAATAGTACATTTATTTTGCATTTATTCATAGAATGAGGATACTGATTTGAAGTCTTCATTCTATTCCAGCTGACTTTTTTTTTCATGAAACTGATAGCCTTACACTCTGTGATTTATAATTTCTCTTCATATCTTTGGCACAAGGAAGACGTCACAGTACCCAAGGCATAGTATTCAGTATAGGTTGGTGTCATTTATTTGATATATATGCTGTGTAGGATCACCAGTATGTGAAAATTGTAGAGAAACAAGTTTATAAACATGCCCCATAGAAAAATGAATGATCCCATCAAGAATGTTAAATATACAGGGCCAGCCCCCACCTTAAATAGAGAGAAAACAAAAGCCAACCTTCCCCTACATCAACTATACTGAGGGTCCCAAGGTTTTTAAAAATGGCAAAGAGCAATGACAACTTATGACAACTTATAGATAACCAATTTGAGGCATCAGCTTTCGAGGACCAGAAAAATCATGCCTTTATTAGTCTGTAAGTTGGCATCATCCTGTGTCATTCTTGTCACTTGACTAATATGGCTACCCTTGTAGAAGTTCCAATATTTTTATGGTTCAACAATTTTTATTGATGACATATTTCAAAACAAGTATACAATTCCACTATATCGCATACAGAAGCATTGTATCACAAACATCGTCAATATACAGCCATGCTGATTGTCATCTAAATTAATATTTTAGCCCCTCCCCACAACATCTTGTTCGTTGTATTCATCAAATGTTCCCGTTCCTCTTCTCCTCCCTCCCCCCACCCTCTCTCCTTCCCCTAGGAACAGTGTGTATTTTGAACAATTCAGTCAACTAAAACAATTTAACAAACATAACTATATAGGAGTATGTATATTCAGCTCACACTTATCTTCAGATTTCCAGCTCCCACTCCACCTCATCGGTCGCCCACCAACTGGGCAGTATTGAGCCTTCTATGGGCTCAAGGTTACGCTGGAAGCAAGATGAATATATACTTACAACTCCCATCAAGGTCTCTAGCTTATAATATGTCCAGTATGTTTTCCATTGAACATCCTTTGTCCTTCCCCTTATTCCCTTTCCCTCCCTCCCGTTTCCACCCAATCGCCATATCCTCGCCTCCATTTTGTTTGACATTAAACCCCAAATCACTACTGTCTAAGACACAACACCCAAACTACAAAAAAAAAAAAAAAAAGGAATGGGAGGGGGGGGGGGGGGGGTGGAACCTTTGTCTTCCTGGAGTGTCCTCTTTTTAATCCTACATTTCTATCCCACATTTAACAGCAAACTTCTTGCTCTATGTGGCAGAGAATCCACGTATGTTCCCCATACTTCATGAAATTGCTTCAACCTCTTGGGTATGTGTCTGGCATATCTATGTTCAAAAACCATTAAGGCATGGAATTTATTTCTCCACACCCAATAGGAGGGGGCCTCATCTCCCACCCATACTCCTAAGATCACCTTCTTCCCTAGCACTCCTGCTTTCCTCATTAATAGCGTGTATGCTTTGTTCTCTAAATGATAGTCTTCATAGCAATCTAGCAATATGGCCCTTGGTGAAAATCTAACCACACACCCAGTTAACTGTGTTAAGTACCCAAATATCTTTTTCCAAAAAATTTTGTTTGAGAGCATTCCCATAGGGAGTGAAGCAAAGAGTTAGCCTCTTTTTTACATTTTTGACATATAGGTGAATCTATTGCTCCTATTTTAAACAATCTCTCCTGCGTAAAGTAGGCAGAAGTTCCAATATTTTTAAAACATCGCATGTGTGGTGGTTTTCACATAAGCTACAGTTAAGTGCAAGATTGTATCATCAGATTCTCCTATAGCTGTTAAATTCACTGTTACCTTTTTACTTTCCTTTAGGTTGCCTGAAGCTCAACAGAGGGTTGGAGGATGTTTTCTAAATCTGATGCCACAAATGAGAAGTTTGTATCTTGCATACTGTGCCAATCATCCCTCAGCAGTAAATGTTCTCACACAGCATGGGTATGTGTTTTCATCATCTTGGCTACTGAAATTCCCCAGATAAGAAAGTCAGCATTGTATTTGCATGGTTCCATGTGTATGCACATTACCAGATAACAAACTTTAATATATATCAATGATCCTAAATTGCATCACTCTAAAAATACATCTGTGACTCTAAAATGCATCAATTAATACTCAATGTGGTTATTTTGCACCAGAGGTGGTTTTACCTTTCCCTATGGAGCATTGGCTCCTAAGGCATAAGCCATTGCCACCAGGGAGGCACTTCAAGGGGCTGTCCCTCTGGACAAAATCCATGGTGATCCCGTGGGATGACAAATCTCCGACGAGGGAGAAGGCAGGACTATTTTGAATAATGGTAGGAGCACCTGCATATCATTTCTACCCTCCACTGGACCACTATTAGTAGCTATTGTGGAGGGGTCAGGAGAAACTGGAGGAGGCTTTAACTTAAAAAAAAAATTGTCAAGACTTGGAAGGAATTATTTGCTATAGATTTTGACACCAGGTGTGGGTGATGGGGCGGGGCATTACCCCTCACATTAGCCCACTAGGAAATTGGGAGCTCTAGACAGGGGGACAGTAAACATTTATTTTTAAAACAAAAGCCTAGTACCTTTAAAAGATAGTGGGTGTGTACTGTCATATCTCTTCCTATATCTGGGAATATGTGATATTCATAGCCACAGCAACACAATCAAAAGTAGCACCTGACTCACTAACTAACTGCAGTTTAGTGAAGGCATAAACTCGAATTGAGGCAATAAAGAGTGAACTGATTTGCCCAAACTCAAAAAGAGTGTCTGTGGGAGAAGCAAGATTTTTGAACCCTGGCTTCCCTAGATCTCAGCCTGCTGCTCCACTCAAGTGGCTATTCTACTCTGAAATACTGAAGTTTAATTTTGTTTTAAAATTCAGAGTTGGATATCACATGATGTGATGAGTAAGGGCAGGAATGTTTTTGCCTGCTCTGAAATCTGCTGTGCTCTTCTCAGCAGTTCGTTTACAAAATTATCTTGAAAATTTATTTTAAAATATTTCTAATTCACTCTTTCCAGTACTGTTCTAAGAGGACTAAGGAATAATCTCCCTTTAAAATAAATAGCTTCTGAATGAATTGCAAATGGGCAAAATATTATGAAAAAACACACTCAAAGAAGCGAAGGGCATAGGATACATAAAACTAAAGCTGGTGGATGGCAAGATGGTGGATTCTCTCAGGGAAAACAGCACTCAAGTAAGTGAGTCCACAATAGTGGAAGTTACTGAATTAGACATTAAGATCCTGGACTCTAAACTGAAAAAACTGTTATGGTAAATTGGCAGCAATCTTCCAAACTTTGCAGATATTTGTCAATAGAGTTACTGAAGTAGAACACTAAATATCTGAGATGGAGGAGGAAATAAAAGGAGCCTTGCTGGAAACCACTAACTAAAGACTGCAGTAGCTTCCTACAAGGTAAAATGGGTTGTGAAACAGTGGCATAGCCAGACAGCCAGTTTTGGGCGGGCCTGAGCCCAAAGTGGGTGGGCACAAAATTTTCTCTGCTCCGCCCTACCTCCACCTCAAAATATAAATACTTTAGCTAATGAGGATCCTCAAGCTCAGTCAGCTGAAGACTTTCTCTGAAGGTGGCCAGAACTCTCTTTTACCAAGCTTGGCAGGCAGCAGCAATGACCCTAAGCCACTGATGCCAGCACCCCACACATGCTTAGCTGTCGATGGCTCAAGGATGCTGTTGCCAGAGCTTGGTAGAAGGGCGTTCTGGCAGCCTTTGGAGGAGGTCCTTAGCTGGGGATGCCTGGGAATCCTCACCAGCTATACAGCAAGGGTTAGGACTGTTGTAAGACCTACTTGGCCCAGGTCAGAAAATAAAGGAGGGCTCCCCTCCCCGATTCCCTCTCCTCTTTGCCTCCCTTCCAATTTTCCACCTGCCATTACTATCACATCAACAGAACCTCACCAAACACAGAACAAGGGATCACAAATTAGAAATAAAAATATTTAGACAAAAATTGAAAAGGAACCCCAAGAAGTTAAACATAGCATTACTGCAACACTGGAGACACAAAACATGCATTTCCTTTTCTACAGAACACAATACAAAGACATTTCCTATGCACATTTCCAAAAGCTAACATATTCCATTTAAAACATTTGAAATAAAATGCTTTGTTTCTACCTTTGTTGTCTGGACATTTTATTTTTCCATCTTGCTGGTTCCAATTTCTCTTTTCTGCTTTCCTCTCTGCCGTCTGCTAATTCTTCTTCAAGCGGCTGTAGTCCATTTGTCTTTTCTCCTCTCTCCTGTCTGTTCCCTCAATATTCCTACCTCTGACATGTTGGTCATTCCTTTGTAGCTCTTTTCTGCCTCTCTCTCACCCTTCTTTGTCTCCTTTTTACTTTTCAATTACCTATCAAATTTCCATCTTCTTCTTTCACCCACTAGCTCTCCCATTCCCCATCTTACTCCTCCCCATCCCTACTTTCTCTTTTATCTTTAATCTACTCCCCATTACCATATTTCTACCCTCTGTAATCACTATCTCTCATTCATTTCCTTGCCACCCCCTCCTCCCCCTCTTGCCCTCTCCCACAGGGTTCCACCATTCCCATCATCTTCTCCCTCCACCCTTCTAACCAGCATCTGATCCCCTCCCCACCCCACCATGGTAGCCTTATATTTTCCTGCCCCTTCTCTCTTCATTCCTGTTAAATAGTAATAGTAGTAGTCCTCTCCCCCATGGCCCAGCATTTCCCCCCTCACCACCTACTGTGTACCTCTCATCCACCTCCATGTCTATCTCCCCCTCTCATTCCCACTGTCCAACGTCTCTCTCCCCTTCCCATACAGCATATCTACCTTCCTCCCCTCTACCAGCATGTCTAACATTTCTCCCTTCCCTCCACCCCTATGCCCACCATTTTGCCCTCCTCTCCACCTAGGGTTACCATTTTGTGTCCTCTGAAAAAGAGGACACATGTCACGCCCCCTACCCCGCCCCCGCCACACCTCATGTCCCGCCCCGCCACGCCCCCTTCAGGTCCGGGTTCCGCCCCTATTCCCCCCCCACCCGTCACATAGTCCCCTCCCCCCCATCACATACCCCCCCCTCACTTACTGGTGGTCTAGTAGAGTCTTCTCTTCGGGGCAGGAAAGAGCCCCCTCTTTCCTGCCCGGAGCGCTGCCTGCCCTTTCCTGCTGCATCCTCCTCGGTATGGCTGGGGATTCAAAATGGCCACCGAGAGTTGAAGCGGCCTCGCGAGAGTTCAACTCTCGGCGGCCATTTTGAATCCCCAGCCAGACCGAGAAAGATGATAGACAGGGGAGGCAGCGCTCCGGGCAGGAAAGAGGGGGCTCTTTCCTGCCCCGAAGACGTCACTAGACCACCAGGGAACATGGTAAGGAAGGGGAGGGGACGGGAGACCAGGTCACCAGACCCACGGCGCCGATCACACGCGCCTGCTCGCACCCGCGCCCACGTTTGTCCAGAAATCCGGACAAACGTGGGCGCGGGCAAAATCCGCCGGACGCCCCGGACATGCCCTCAAAAAGAGGACATGTCCGGGGAAATCCGGACGTATGGTAACCCTATCTCCACCCCTATGTTTAACATTTCTCCCCCTCTCACCACCTATCCCCTCTCTATGCAGCATGTCTCCCTCTCCTCCACCTCATATGCAGCCAAGACTTCTCCCTTCCTGACCCCTCCACCCCTTTACTGGATCTCTCCCTTCTTCCCCATGTAGCTTCTCCCCCACCCACCATGCCTCATCATTCCATCTTCCCTCCTCCCTGTGCAGCATCTTTCCTTCCATCTTCCTCCCCCCCCCCCCCCCCCCCGGTGCAGCTGCTGTCCCCGTCTTCCCTCCCCCATTCCAACATCTTTTCCCCATCATCCCTTGCCCCGTGGCGTGCCACAACTTTCACCCCATCTTCCCTCACCCTCGCAGGCCCGCCCAGCAGCGATTCCGATCACAGGCAGCTCCTTCGACTCGCACACGCTGCCTGCCGACTGCCGCTCAAATCTCCTTGCAGCTACTAGCAGCGCTAACCCGGAAGCTCAGAGGAGAGGCTTCCGGGTTAGCGCTGCTAGTAGCTGCAAGGAGATTTGAGCGGCAGGCAGCGTGTGCAAGCCGAAGGAGCTGCCTGCGATCGAAATCGCTGCTGGGCGGGCCTGCGAGGGTGAGGGTGAGGGAAGATGGGGATGAAAGTTGCGGCACGCCACGGGGGAATGGATGATGATGGGGACCGGAGCCTCCAGTATCGCTGTGCTGCTGGGCGGGCCTGACCCCAAATTGGGTGCGCCCAGGCCCACCCGGTCCCACCCGTGGCTACGCCCCTGTTGTGAAATAGTAACTTGTGGTTTGTAGGTCTCCTGAAATCTAATGCCAGTGGTGAACTGTTAGTTTTTTTCAGAGAAATAGCTACTTGACAAATTTCTCCTGCAAACTCTGTTGAGTTAGTGTACAGATCCTGATGGAGAATGGATGTTCTAGGATATTGATTGCCAAAATATTCAACTATGGGAAAACTATATGGGGTGGGGGAGGAGGTTGTTTCCCTATCTTTGAAGATTATTTCACAAAGTGGCTACGAAAGTGAAAAACCTTTTTTCCAGATAGTAAAATTAGTTGAGAAATAGATCAGTTCTGTGCTCCAGTAACTACATTATGCTGTCTGATATTGCCAGTGCTTTTCTCTGTAAAGTTGATAAGGAGGTAGAAATCCCAGATTAGCACCAAAGCCAATTGGTATTATCTGATAGTGACCCATTGTGGTGGGAAACCCAAGGGGAGAGGAAAGTCAAGATAAGAGATAGAATTGATAAACCTGGGTCTCATACCTTCAGGGGGAGAGAGAGATACATTAACCTGTACACTTCTAAGCCAGTTTTGCTTTTTTACCATACATGGTTTATATCTTTGGAGTACATCATCAAATAGAGGGGATATCCTGTAGGCGTCATACTGCAGGCTAGTTATAATTAGGCTGCAGGGAACAAGAACTGAACATAATTGATCAAATCATTTTAAAGTAGATAATTAAAACCAGATTTAAAACTTGAATTCTAAGATGACACATTCTGTAACACGTCACAGAATTTGGACAGAACTCTTTTGCTGTTCCACTGCAGTTTTAAGAACTATTGATTCGTTTTGGTTTAAGTAATGAGACCAAAGAGCAGCACATGCACAACTACTATGGAGAGACTGCTGCATTTGCAGTGATCTTCAGCCAGAATCTCCTTATGGGCCATCAAATTGTCTTACCCCATGTTACTGTGTAATTGTGAACTTATGACCTGCAGAAGGTTACAAGTTGGCCTAAACTGTAAGACTGTGGAAGGGATTTAGAAGGCAAAGGTGCCATTTACATGTTTAGAAAGCTGATTTGCAATTTTGGAAAAACTGTTCATTGTATGTACATGAAGCACTGACCTTAAAACTGGATGTGTGTTCCCTATTTTGCAACAGAAATACATATATACTTCAACAATTTAAATGTTGCATTTATGCTTGCTCCGAATCACACGTAACTGTTGGCTAGCTGCTCATTTGGAACTGGGATTTGGAGGCATTATTTGAGGGGAGGGGTTAATTGTGATTACCTCTCTGGTGTAAACAAACCTGAAAAGCAAAAAATTTACTTTTCAGCTAAGCTGTTAATGGCAAATGTTATCAACATAGGACGTGTTATTCTACTGTTAACCCCAGTTAAATCAGTTGTGTACACAAAATCATACATCCATTATCCAAACACAATTTGACTTATCTGGTTCCAAGAATATCTAGTACTAATGCATATACAATCCAACAAGGATCTCTTGTTTAGCAAAGACTATTTCACGGTTGTGAATTGCTGCCCATTTTGTTTTTGGATTTGAGAAAATTAAGATCCCAGGACAATGCAGTTTAACAACTTGAAATAATTTTGCGCCCTTCTGTAAATTTGAACAAAACACTCCAGAGCTTGGGACATTGTGAGCATGATGTTTTCCCTGTAGTGATCAACTTCCTTTTGGGTTCATCTTTCTGATGGTAGTGGCTGCCAGCCTTTAGCTTCACAAAGGGACCTTTTTACTAAAGTGCCTTAGATTTTGCACTTAATGCACAGTAACAGCAAAGATTGATGGGCAATAAGTTCAAAGCCAGCACGGCAAATATTGGGGGCATGCCCAGCATGTCTTTTGCTGTTCCCACTCAGATATGTTAAGTAGCGTGTGCTCACAGTGGTTGCAATTAGCATGGAGTCACTTAGTGCCTCCTGTTATGTGCCGCACGCTGACTCTACCCATGCCCTTCCTAGTTTCTGCCCCCCTAAAACATGTGCTTAATGCATAAATTGGCACATACTGTTAAACCACTGAGGATCCAGTCACCGCGCTTGTGTGGTAGCAGTTAATGTGCACTAAATTGCATGTTAACTGCCTAACACATGTTAGTAAAAAGGCACCAAATCTGGAGCATGGGGTGGGATGCTGGACACCGAAAGAATTGTGCAAAAAGACAGGAACAGATTGTTGATGCTCGCCAAGATTTCCCAACTTGGGAACAAGGCCAGATTGCAACAGGGTAGCTGGCTAGGGTCCGATGAACGTGAAAATCTGAATTGGAGGTGGAGAGAAGTCCCAAAATAGAAGAAGAGAAGAGCAAGTGTCTATATGGCTACGTTTTTTTATCTTGCGTCTGTGAAGACTGTGTTTATAGACAACCAAAACTGAACTGGAATGGATTTATTTGGATGAGAGAGAGAGAGGGTTCCCCTACCCCTCAGGACTCTCAGAAGGTAAGGTGTGTGGTCTCCCCCTTCATAGCTGTAACCTTGGATACTGCTAGGAAAGACTGACACCCAGGGGGTTCAGTATATTTACAAAAAATGGCTTATCATACAGATTTGAAAATAAGCTAGGTCAACATGTTAGCACACCTAACGAAAACATGGACTGGTCCCAGGTTTCTCTCAACTATGCTAATGAAAGGGTAATGTTTTAAGAATATGCATTCATTATCAGATGAATGGTAAAGCATGACAGATGAGCTCATTTTCAGTTTGCATAACGAATTTGGGGGGGGGGGGGGGGGATGAGCTGAGTCCTCATTTGTTTTGTTTGTTTTTGGCATTGCTTGCAATACTGCATATAGGGCCAGACACAGTTGAGCCACATTGAGAGGGGGAGATCCAGTATATGAGGCACCTCATATGTCATGTTGAAACTTTGACAAGCAGCCAAACAAGCCTATCTTTGCCTCCCTTCACCCAAATTCCATGGCTGGTATGTCATCAGCTGCTGACTAGGAAAATGAAAAAACGCAGAGCGTAACACTGTTTGTCTCCTGCATTCAGACAGAGGATCAGAAAAAAGGTGCTAGCTCAAGAAATTGTTGTTTATTTCTATCAGAAAAATTACTTTTATAAAAATAATCTCTGACTTCCTGGTTGAGGGTCTAGAGCCAGATGATACAGCATAGTGAGGGTGGGAGAAAAGCCCAGAAGAAGAGGGTGAAGAGGCCCAAGAAGGCCATTTTCCTCAGTTTCAAAACTCTTAGGCTCTGTTGATCCAGACAGCCTGCACGCTGAAAATGGAGAGAAAAGGAGCCCAAAGAATGGGTTCAGAACAGCCCACCCTGCTGTTTTGGTTTCAGTGGAACCTATTATGCAAAAACAGAACAGAAGAGAAAACCTTATCGTCAGCATCTCTGCAGCTCCCTTCTGCTGCTGTCTCGGTGTTTGCTCTAAGCCTTGCTGCTACTCCTACTCTAAGTTCAGTGTCACTGCCCAGTTGTACTGTTGCTGGTGCTGTTCTAGCACTAACTGCTGTTGTCTGACATGATCAGCTGCCTTGCTATGCTCTTTTTGCCCACACTAGGGTGTTCCCCCCCCCCCCCCCCAATAAAGAAATGAATAAAAAATATATTGTTTTCATTCTCTACCATTAGTTCCATGGGCTGTTCATGCCATTGCTTGTACTCTGCCCCACTTGGGAGGTAGTTACCATGATGGGGATCCTTGCAGCCCCTGTCAGGGGAAGTGAGGCCCCCTGGACCTGCTGGCTTTGGAGCCCACTGTTTGGATCGGGTTAGTGCAGTCTGAAGTCAGAACAGGATGCATCTTGGGCCATCATCTGCTTGGAGTCGAGGGCTATGTGCCTGACCCTGTTAGTGCTTCTCCCCCTTGTGAAGGAGAAGGCTATATGTCTGACATCACTCAATCTCCTGTATAAGCCTATAGTGAGACCTCATTTTTAATACTATTCAATTTTGGATGTAGTCAGTCCATAAGTTAACTATTGCAATGGTCACTGGTCTTTATTGTAAAGCATATGAGGACAAATGTAAAAGATATAAATATGTATATAATGGAGGAAAGGCAGGAAAAGAGAGAGATGTTAGAAACATTTAAATATTTCCAAGGTATAAATGAACAGGAAGAAAATGCACTAAAGGTAGATCCCTTTCAACAGAATGGAATGAGGGGCTCTTAGGTTTCCCTGAATTACTCTTGGACTACCCCTCTTCACCCTCATCCTTTCTTTACAGAAAGGTAGTGGATTTGTAGAACAGACTTTCAATAGAGGTGGTAGAGATGAGGAGAGTATCTGAATACAAGAAAGCATGAAACAAGCAGAGAAGATCCCTGAGGAAGAGGAAGGGATTATGGAGCTGAATTAGTATGGATGGGCAGACTGGGTAGGCATTTTGGTCTTTTTCTGCTGTCATGTTCTATTGTTTCTATATCAGTTTCCAACTTCTTCTAACTTCCGTTAGATCAAGAGTATCCATGGAAAGCAGCATGATTTGCCCTGACCCTCTTATTCCTCCTCTTCCTTTAAAGGTGAAAAATAATACACCTTGGAGACTGGGGAATCTATTTTGGAGATGCTTATATTTTTAGCGGATTTTTTCAAATGTATCCATAGAGTCTTTGAAAAATTTATAAAGTGCAAATTTTGGTGTCTCACTTAATTCTGCAATAGTTACAATTTACTAGCAGCAGTAGTCTAATGGTTAGAGCGTTGCTTGAAAACTAGGGAAGCCTAGTGATCTTGGGCAAGTCACTTAGCACTCCATTGCCTCAGGTACAAACTTAGGGCCCCTTTTACTAAACTGCGCTCGTGATTCAGGCGCGGCAGATGCAACAGAGCCCATTTGAATTGAATGTACTGTGTTGCATTTTCCACGCCGGGAATCACTAGTGCGGCTTAGTAACAGGGACCTTTAGATTTATAAATGTAAGTCCTCCTGGGACAGGAGCTGAATGTGACTTGCCTAGAGCTACAACTTAAAAAGGCCGAAGCTAAATCCAAACTCTTACCTTGCAATTTATTAGGAATCAATAAATTCTTCTCACCTTGTCATTAGTGCATTCAACAATTTATTAAAGCTTGACAAGTTCAGTCTCACGGGCCTTATAAATTATGGCTTCTTTGAGCTGCCCTTAAATATACTGACTCTCTCCAGAAAGAGAGTTACCAATTTCCGTAACAGCTTCATGTATAGCTTCAAAATTAAATTCTTTAATATGCACTAAAACTGGTTGAATACAGATCTGAATATCATCTTTTCCCACTAAGCAGCCTTGGGATGGATTTCTTTATCATGAATCTACTGTAACTACATGAGGTTTTGTAAAAGGTTGAAGTTTTATCTTTTTAAGAAGTTTGTTAGTTGAATTAGTTTTTAAAGTTTAAATGTCTGTTCTAATACAGTATTAGTGTGTTTCTTATTTTGAGGTTTCTAACCCGCATTGAACTGATATTCCTGGATGATTCCATTATATAAGACCCATATTGTATTGTATTGTAAAATTGAATCTGGAAACTGAAAGGCCCATTTTGATTGCTGGCAGAATACTTCCCAGCTCTTAGATCCTCATAGACTGTCCAGTGAGTCATGCAGGATGATTGTTTTCTCTGAGTTCGCAAAGATGACTCTTCCTCCTCTAAGTATGTCATCCATAGGCACTCAAGCTCCTGTCACCATCCAAATGAGGTAGAGGGAATTGTATGAGTCATTGTCGGGGGGGACTCCAAGGACACTTCTCTAGATGCTGCCTGAGCAGAAAACAACGTGTGATCCAGCAACTACAGGACACCTAGAGTCACTGGGGAAAACATTCTGACAATGAGTGATTGTTCTCAACCTTGAACTTAATGGTTAAGCGGATTATTAATGCCAGAATTAAATTTAAACTTGCAATTTAGGAAACAAGAAGCAACCTTGCAGCAAGTAGTGAATTCTAAAGACAAACTAAGGTATGGAGGTAAAAGGATCAAGTTCAGCCTGCAGGCTGCTTTTGTTTGTCCGCTATCTTGAATACTTCATAGTGTGCAATTGGGTGCAGATTAGTATTCTCTTAAGTATAACAAAGGAGCACTGTAGCATTTCTTAAAATAACATGCCTTGCCTAGTAAGAGTTTGTGGTTTATTTTCTCTTCTGTTTTATGGTTATTTGGAAAAGAGGCATTCTGTTGATCTAATGTACTGTACTAAAAGTTGATGTACTGGGAAAGTATGTTCAGGCAAATTCACTGGAAAGTGACTCGAATTATTTTTGCAGATTTGCTGTAGTAATTAGAAGATAAATCTAAACTAACTGGTTTTCTGTAATGTCATCTTTTCATTATGCAAAAACATAGTAGTTTTACATACTAGGAGAAAATAAAATATAGTTAATATTGCTGTACTATTTCAAATACGGAACTATTAAAGCTGTAAATAGTTTCAGAATGTAAATGTGTGTGTATATATATGTAATTTATGTGACATGTAGAATCAATAGCCATCTCATAACATTTGTTATTTGAACAACCACGAAATATCTTCCAGGGAATGCTGTATAAATGTCTTCATATGGTTGAGAAATAAGTATCTGTAGCCAGCTGAAATGCAGTGCCGCTGCTTTCATAGTAGTCAGTTGAAAAGACCCAGTCTTATAGAATGCCTTACCTTTTTCTTTATACAGTATTTATAGTTTATTGAATTCCTGTGAACAACTAAAAACATATTTTATACACACCTTTTCCAAATAGAGCTGGTTGTTAGAGAGCAGTTATCTGTTGGAAATAAATGTTTGGTCTGTTTTATTGTATATATTATTTTTTAAAAACCATATTTGAACTTATGTATGTGGTTATTCTTTCCAACCTAGAGAATGTTGGAAAGTTATTTAACATAAGGAGTAGAGATGTTTGTCTGGGAGCAAAATAACTCTCTGAAACTTCAGTAGTATAGGACCAGATGTGGTGTGGGGGAAAGACCTGCGAAAAGACATCAAGTTCAAAAAAGGGCTATATTGGACCTGTGTGTGAATCCAGAAAAAATAAAGCTTTTCCTCTGTAGCAATGCATTCTATAGGGGAAACAGTTCATCTTAGGCAGCACAGAAATTTTGATAAACTGAAACACAGCAATTAGGGAATTGCTGCTTTCAGAGTGCCTCTCTCTTCTTCTGTATTCTCCTAGTCATAGACACACACACAGCCAATATACCGCCCCAGGGCCGTGCCTAGGGTCTCTGGTGCCCCCTTGCAGACTATCAGTTGGGCCCCCCCCCCCCCCCCCCGGTGAAAATGATCGCTCACCACTTGCCACACTGACAGGAATTGTCAGCAATATTCTTAGAAACAAATTGCTATACATTGTAAAATAATATAGCAGAGGTAAATTCTCAAAGTGGACATATTCCAAACACTAAAATGAAAATAAAATGATTTTTTTCTTTCTTTGTTGTCTGGTGATTTTCTTTTTCTGATCATGCTGGCCCAGTATCTGATTCTGCGGCTATCTGTCCTCTTAACTCCGTTTTCAGGGCTTCCTTTCCATTTATTTCTTTCCTTTCCTCCTTTCTTCTTCATTTCTGGTCCTCAGCTTCTGCCTATTTTGTTTATCCATGTGCAGTTTTTCTCCTCTCTTCCTTTTCCCTCATTTCATCTCCTTCATCTCTCTTCCCTCCCCTTTATGTCCAGCAATTTCTCCTCTCTCCCTGAGCCCTGCCATCCATATCCATCCATGCCCATCTGTCCCCTCCCCCTTCCATTCATCCCTATCCATCTGTCTCCTGCCCCCTCCATTCATCCCTATCCAGCAATTCCCCTCTCTCCCTGAGCCCTGCCCTGCAATCCATATCCATCCATGCCCATCTGTCCCCTGCCCCCTCCATTTATCCCTATCCAGCAATTCCCCTCTCTCCCTGAGCCCTACCCTCCCATCAATCCATGCCCATCTGTCCCTTGCCCCCTCCATTCATCCCTGACCCTATCCAGCAATTCCCCTCTCTCCCTTCCATGAACCCTGCCCTCGCATGCTCCTCTCTCCCCTGCCCTCTTCTCCCCCCTTCCAACATCCCTTTCCTTTTTTTTCTTTTAAATTTACCTCAATCCGGCAGCGCAGGCGCAGCGTCAGTGAAGGAGGCGGCGCTCCCGACGTGTCTAGCCTTCCCTTCGCTCATGTTCCGCCTTCTTCTGACGTCAAGGAAATGACGTCAGAAGACGGCGGAACATGAGCAAAGGGGAAGGCTAGACCTTAGACACGTCGGGAGCGCCGCCTCCTTCACTGACGCGCTGCCAGAGGGAGGTAAAATTAAAAGAAAAAAAAGGAAAGGGATCTTCTTGCTGCGGGAGGGCGAGGTAAGCATGGTGCGGCGGCGCCCCCCCAAACGATGGCGCCCCCCTGCCATGCGTACCCCGCTTACCGTATTGGCTCGGCCCTGTACCGCCCCATAGAAAGATGTACAAATACATATGTACAAACAGAACAAAGACACATTGGAAATAATTTTCTGAGGCTTGCTCTGCATCCCCCTCCCCCACATGGCAGACTATTAGTGATTCAGCTGTCTATTATTTTCTTATAAATTTTACTGTGAAACCTAGTGATAGTATTGTATAACTTTTTAAATGGTTGACTGTGTATGACCTCTCTTTCTATACATATACCAGATGGGAATAGAATATTCGTCTCACCACATGTGAATGTTGAACATTAATTATCAACCCAGGACCTCAAAGCTACCAAGCCTGGCTATTCAATATAGAATACTTGCTCTTTCTTTTAAGAGTGCCACTGCTTTTTTATTGGAGCTATGTACTTATCATCGGTCCTTTTTCTTTTATTTTATTGTAACGGGAGCACTACCAACCAATGTAAAAAAAAAAACTTAAGGAGAAAAAAAAGGTTAATTAGACAACTCACTGCAAGGCTTACGAGCTGAGAAGATAAGTACACAGCTGGGAGTGGGGCAGAAGTATGCGGTTCAATGAGAAAATATAAAATAAAAAGAATTAAAAGTATAAAATGTAATAGGTTGGATTTCTAGGTAACAATTTGGAAGATATTCTTGTCACAATGTGGGTGTTTTGAGCGGTGAGTTGTCTAATTAACCTTTGTTTTTTCTTCTTAAGGAGTTATTTTACATTGGTTGGTAGTGCTCCCGTTACAATAAAATAAAAAGAAAAAGGACCGATGATAGGTACATAGCTCTAATAACAATTGCACCTCCCTTGTCTGCTGGTTTTAATACAATTTCGTGCTAACATTGTCATGCAATCATGAAATTGTATTAAAACCAGCAGACAAGGGAGGTGCGATTGTCATACAGAATAGAGATGAATCTATATCAGAGGTTCAGAGACAGATTCTAGACAGACAGTATTATGTAGAATTAGAAGAGGATCCTACTCCATCACTCCAGAAAGAAATATTAGGATTAGTTAATTTTGCATATGATGCAGTGTCCCTGGAGAAGTGTAGTGGTTGGTGCAGTGCACTATGGAGAGGGGGACTCAGGTCCCTATCTCCCTCTAACACTTGTGGTGGAAATTGTGACCCCCTCCCAGAGTCACTAAAACCCTACTGTACCCACATATATGTGCCTCCTTTACCTGTAAGGGCTATTGTGGTGGTATACAGTGGGGGTAGTAGGTTTTGGATGAGTTTTGGAGGGCTTAGGGGACAAGATAGAGGAGGAAAGGTGAGATGTGTACCTGGGAGCATTTTTATGAAGTGCATAGAAGTGTCGTCTAGTGTGCCCCCATTGCTCTCCTGGGATGTCTGGGGGACCAGTCTACAAAAAATGATGGCTCCTCCTACATCCCAATGGCATGAACCTCTACACTTTGCACTTATTCGTCCAAAGTATAAAACCTTGCTCATAACAGTATTTTTCAGAAAAAAATGACGTTTTTCTTTTTCAAAAATGACCACTTTTTGTATTCAGATTTTGGACGTTTTGTGCAAAACGTCCAAAGTCTTAGATGCACTATCGAAAATGCCCCTCATTGTGTCTTAAAGGCCACATTATAGTGCGGAGGCTGTTTTTGTACTGGATAAGGATCTAACAGTTTTAGGTGCTCTTTTAACAAACTGGCCTTAGTGTGTGCTTACGCAGGTCATTCCTGTAGGCTAAGGCCATTTTTTCCGCATGGATAAATTGGCTGATTTTTCTATATTTTCAATTAATGACCACATGCTGATTTTACCATTAGCTCGTGGCCACTTATTTTTGTAGGCAGTAAGGGCTGACTTGCTAATCAGTTAGTGTGTGGTGATGTATCTGTGCTAACTGATTAGGGCAGAACATGCCTACTGTCTGCACCCGACCTGTCCCCAGCGCTAAAAAATAAAATCTGTGTTTTTAGTGCTGGGAAGCATGTGCTGATGCCAAAATTACCACAAGATGCTGGAGCTCACTCCGCAGTAAAGCATTTTAAGTTGTGATAAGCACTTGTTACTGCTTACCACAACTTACAAAAAGGACTCCTTAGATTAGTTGTTGACTTCTGTTCACAGAGATTTAATAGAGTTGCATCCTGTCCCTGACTGTCTAACTGCTACTGCAATTCGTTAGCATGAAATTAAAATAATGCTTGTCATATGAATCATTAAATATACTATAAATAGATATAATAATATATATATATTTTTAAATAAACTGAATAATTTTCCTGATAATTGAAGGACTATCGGGTGTAAACATTTTTATAATTTTGGGGTAGGACCATATGAATTTATATTACTTACTGTTAATTTTCCTTTGGTCTGGAAGTTTTCTTCTGTTTCTAGTTAAGTGAAAACCAATCTTTTGAGGCTATGGTGTCATAAGCCTTCATTCACAAAAACCTGAAAGTTTTTCCCATTTTCAACTCTCTCCATTCTTTTAACTAATCCAGCCATAATAGCACTGACTGCACTTGACCCAGATGCACACATTAAATCTCCTCCTTAAAGAAAACCTGTTACATGGCAACTCCTGGTGGACAGAATGAAAGTGCACATTGCATGATAGCATCTTTTCTCACTCCAAGGGACTGTCTAGCATCTTTAGCTGGCCAGAGACGCAGAAACCAGGATCAGTAAACCCATTTTTCAACTTACTTTCTTATGCCTTTAAGGTAAACTGTGTCTTAATCACTGTAAGTTAACTTGTTTCTCATTGCATCATTGCATGTGGGTGATGTTATTCAATGGAGCCTGGAGAGGGAAAAAGCTTCTACAGCGTAGGACAAATTCCAGATTCTTTTTGTGACACACCATCAGGCCCATTTTTGAAAGAGAAGGACGCCCATCTTTCGACACAAATCGGAAGCTGGGCGTCCTTCTCCCAGAGTCGTCCAAATCGGTATAATCGAAAGCTGATTTTGGGCGTCCCCAACTGCTTTCCGTTGCGGGGGTGACCAAAGTTCACAGGGGCGTGTCGGAGGCGTAGCGAAGGCGGGACTTGGGCATGCCTAACACATGGGCGTCCTTGACCCATAATGGAAACACAAAGGGCATCCCTGACGAGCACTTGGACGACTTTACCTGGTCCTGTTTTTCTTACGACCAAGACACAAAAAGGTGCCCAAACTGACCAGATGACCACCGGAGAGAATCAGGGATCACCTCTCCTTACTCCCCCAGTGGCCACTAACCCCCTCCCACCCTCAAATAAAATCTGTAAAAATATTTTGTACCAGCCTCTATGCCATACTCAGGTCCATCACAGCAGTATGCAGGTCCCTTGAGCAGTTTTAGTGGGTGCAGTGCACTTCAGGCAGGCGGACCCAGGCCCATCTCCCTCCCACCTGTTACACTTGTGGTGGTAAATGTAAGCCCTCCAAAACCCACCAGAAACCCACTGTACCCACATGTAGGTGCCCCCTCTTCACCCCTAAGGGCTGTGGTAGTGGTGCACAGTTGTGGGTAGTGGGTTTTGTGGGGCTCAGCACACAAGGTAAGGGAGCTATGTACCTGGGAGCAATTTGTGAAGTCCACTGCAGTTCCCTCTAGGGTGCCCGGTTGGTGTCTTGGCATGTCAGGGGGACCAGTGCACTAGGAATGCTGGCTCCTCCCATGACCAAAGGGCTTGCACTTATATTTTCAAACATGCCGGCTTATGCAGCATATTGATGTACAGAGAGGAACTGTCAGAACGGAATACATTTTCATCTGTTAGAGTAGTAATTTGTTCTGAATTGTAATTAGTGTGTCATTTGGAGGGGCTGGTTATAGGGGCTCCTAGCACCCTAGCAGACATTGTATTTGTGCAGAGATTTTTTCACCTAGTAAAGGGCCACCTGTTAAGAGAATCAGGTGTTCAACGTTCAGAGTTTCTCTTTATTACAATTTATTTTTAAACATTAATCGGGTTGAGACCCGGGAGCATTTAACATCTTTTTTCCTGTGGGTATATCAAAAGAAAAAGATGATATATGGGAACTTTGTTTTGTGGAACGCAGTGGTATATTATAAAAATGCACTTGATTTTTTTTATTACTACTGTTTCAAAGACAGGTATTGAAATATTATTCAAAGGTATCTTCAAGTCTGATTGTAAAAGGCTTTTTCTTTTTTGGAATATTTGTCTCCCGGCTGTGTGTTTATATGTATGTAATATATATATATATATAGATGAGTGTGATTTTATTATGCAGGCAAACAGTACACTGCTAAAATACAAAATACAGTAGCAAGCAGCACACTATTAGCTGCGAAGTTCATACAAAGTTAATTATGTTCAGTGGAAAAGAAATCTGTTGACTGTCTTCTATGTGAATATTCCATCACTGTTTCATTATTGCTACAAAGTATTACATTTGCTTTAAACTTTGATTGTTTTAATTTGTTTAACCAGACCTTACATTCATATGATAATGCTTGTTAAACTCAAAGGTGAAACCTAAAGGTGGTTAAACAACTTGATATAAACTGTGTTTGACTTTACTTGTTTTGTACTACTTTGGGACTTACCGATCTGTACATCTGCTGTCTAGAATTTTGGAAGTTGGAAATGAGGAAATAAAAATTAAGTTTTGCATATAATCTGTAGAAGTTGTTTACTTTTGCAGTGTGTGTATGGATGCCTGCATGCATGTGATAATGTTTGAATAACTGTCTATACTTATGGCTATGATTTCTGAACATGCTGCATCATTATGGGACAGACTTTTAAATGCCCAGTTGGGTATATATGCTAATCTCAACTTTGTTAAATGTTTCAGACATATCCATCTACTTGCTCCCATGATGTTACTGAATTCTATTATTTTGTCTAACTGTATTTTCAAATGTAAGCCACATTGAACCTGAGTTTCCTTGGGATAATTTGGAATGTACATGTCAAAAATAAAATAAAATCCTTATCCTCCACCTTTTAAGGCACTGCCTGTTCAACTGGATGGTGATGGCACAAGGAAATCAAGTTTGGTCCATTGAAGACTAACTCAAAATAACTTGTTCCTTAGCTGGGCTCTAGTATTATCATATTGAAAATGCAACCATACCATGCCTTTGTGGTTATGTTACACTAATAAGGTAAATGTTTAACTGGCTTTCTTGATTATATAACCTTTAGATACACGGCTAGGAACAAAAACACACATTTATGGAATATCACAATTCCTCATGTACAGCCACAAAACAACCTTTTAGGGTGGATAGTGTTTACAATGAGCTCCTTTTATTATCAACCAGATAAGAGATATTAGTTTTCAGTTTTGGCACAATATCAGGCTTATTTTCGAAAGAGAAGGGCGCCCATCTTTCGACACAAATCGGGAGATGGGTGTTTCTCCCAGGGACGCCCAAATCAACATAATTGAAAGCCGGCGCCTTCAACTGCTTTCCGCCGCGGGGACGACCAAAGTTCCCGGGGGCATGTCGGAAGCGTAGCAAAGGCGGGACAGGGGAGTGCTTAACACATGGGCGTCCTCGGCAGATAATGGAAAAAAGAAGGACGCCCCTGATGAGCATTTGGCTGACTTTACTTGGTCCATTTTTTCTTGTGACCAAGCCTCAAAAAGGTGCTCGAACTGACCAGATGACCAACGGAGGGAATCGGGGATGACCTCCCCTTACTCCTCCAGTAGTCACTAACCCCCTCCCACCCTCAAAAAAAAAAAACTTTAAAAATATATTTTGCCAGCCTCTATGCCAGACTCAAATGTCATACCCAGCACCCTGACAGCAGTATGCAGGTCCCTGGAGCAGTTTTAGTGGGTATTGCAGTGCACTTCAGGCAGGCGGACTCAGGCCCACCCCCACCCCCCCCCCACCTGTTACACTTGTGGTGGTAAATGTGAGCCCTTCAAAACCCACCAGAAACCCACTATACCCACACGTAGGTGCCCCCCTTCACCCCTTAGGGCTACGTTAGTGTTGTACAGTTGTGGGTAGTGGGTTTTGGGGGGGGGTTGGGGGGGCTCAGCACCCAAGGTAAGGAAGCTATGCACCTGGAAGCAATTTCTGAAGTCCACTGCAGCAGTGCCCCCTAGGGTGCCCAGTTGGTGTCCTGGCATGTCAGGGGGACCAGTGCACTACGAATGCTGGCTCCTCCCACATCCAAATGGCTTGGATTTGGTCGTTTATGAGATGGACGTCCTCGGTTTCCATTATCGCTGAAAACCGGGGACGACCATCTCTAAGGTTGACCTAAATGTTGAGATTTGGGCGTCCCCGACCGTATTATCGAAATGAAAGATGGCTGCCCATCTTGTTTCGATAATATGGGTTTCCCTGCCCCTTCGCGAGGACATCATGTGAGGAAGCCCTCATGAAAACTTGGGCGCCGTTCGATTATGCCCCTCCACGTCATCACAAGAACAAAATATAAGAAAACCAAATGGACTGCATTAGGGACGTGTAGCCCATTTAGTTATATTTAAAAATGAGAGAAATGCATGAAATAAAATATTTACTTTTATTATTTTGACTTATAAAACCACTTGTCCCTGAAACATGCTTAAAACAGAATAATCCATTTTTGTATCTAAAATGTAAACTTCTACAGAAGAGATGAAGTGAAGATGTGATTCCATGTGCTGCAGTGAACGGAGAGTTAATTTTACTTCCATTTAACTTCAGTGTATTCCATCTTCATTACATCAGGTTTCCCAAGGCACTGGTAGATTACAACAGTTAAGATGAACCCATCAGGAAAAAAGGATATCCTCACTGAGATTTGGCCTTGAATTACTGTATTCTGTAGAACAGTGTAGAGAAATGAACCCAAAATGCAGAGAGTTTATTACTGCTGTTTCTACCAGCTACAATAATTTTTATGCTGTTTTAGTGATTTCCAGTTTTATTTCATGATATATGTATATAGGGGAAGCTTTCAAATAAATAAAAAACCTGTCATAAAAAAAATCAACACATAGGCACTCATAAGCATTTGCTATTGTTTTTATATTTTTATTTTATATGTCATCATAAGCAAAAATAAAGGCAT
Organism: Microcaecilia unicolor; assembly: GCF_901765095.1. Taxonomy (NCBI): domain Eukaryota; kingdom Metazoa; phylum Chordata; class Amphibia; order Gymnophiona; family Siphonopidae; genus Microcaecilia; species Microcaecilia unicolor. The sequence continues at coordinate 270,109,566 of NC_044034.1, read as the reverse complement.
ATAGCACAGCACTGAAAACCACAATACAGCTTTGCAAATAAAGCAAGCTGTGGAGCACTGACAACATTGAATATAACCCTCCTTCCCTTCACAGACTACTCAAATACCCCCCACCCCCGATTCCCTCCTGAGAGAGAGCATGCAAAACTAAGGAGGTTTAATAAAACAATAGAAACAGCACACGTTTGCTGTTGTTTTCAGTAGCGTCTGTGAATGTTTTGCATCAGTCAGTATGGCGGCAAGCTCCGCCTACTGGCTTCAGTTCACACAATGGGCCAGATAGGCTCATGCTGTCTCCTGTTATCAAACCTCCTTGTAGCCACCAATGCTTGCACTCCCCAAGTATGCTCAGTTTGTGCATGAACTGAGCATGTTCGGGGAGTGCCGGTATTGGCCAGTGGAGCTGTCTTGCTGACTTCCTCGCTCCTGAGGCAGCATAAGGAGGATGGGGGCTGCTTAGGCATTGGATTTCATCCACTGGTGGTGCTTCGGCATCCCCACCAGCAAAGGTATGATATCTAATGTGGTGGATGGAGAGAGGGAGAGGAAATGTGTGCCTCCCACAGTTTACCCCTGTTCTCCTTCCCATTCCAGTTTCCCCCAATGGACTGCTGGCAATGCCCCACCTTTAATCGCACAATTAAAACTTGTGATTGAAATGCATCCCTGATGATTACTCATTGACCAGTCTGCAATCATCTGCGAACCCTGATCTAGCTTTAGTATTAAATCATGAAGCTGTGATATCAGCATAGACCTTTAAAGCCCAACTGTTCAATAACTCACCCTAAGGTTGCAGACATACATTAAAGAGAAGATGTGAAAGAGAGGATCCTTGGAGAACTCCGCATTTTACAGGAAGAGGTTTAGAGCTCAACTGATTCAAAGCTGCTGCTGTTGACCTATCACTGAAATACCTAGCTCTAGCACCTAATAAATCACAGAATTTAATAATCAAAATATCAAATTGAAAACTGAAAATAGATCAAACATAATCATTCCTTTATCCTTGTATTTTGTCCTATACCACCAATAATGTAGGTACTACTCCACTGCTGAGCCAAAAATTGAACCTGATCCAAAATAACAACCCTCCTCACAAACTCATTTTTAAAAATATTGTCCTTTCAGTTTTCCAAAAGTTGGAAACTTGAAATTGGTCTATAATTAGCACAGTCCAGTTCATTCTCTTTCATTATTGAAGTAGTAATTAAACACTGCAATTTATTGGGGAGCACTTCATCCAACTTAACACCTAATAGTCAGTCTATCCACAGTAGAAAAGTTAATTCTCTAATGTATGTCATAAAAGCCTTTAGAATTGGTCCTCCTCTTTCTCTCCCCCTTTTTTTTTAATGTGTTTCTAGTTGTGGATAGTTGTTTTTTGAATGTGAGCTCCAGTTTTGTCATGTTTGTAACTGTTGTTTGTTGAACTGTGGTGCGCTCTTGCTTGTATTGTATTATGATAAAATCCAATAAAAGATATTAAATATAGAATTGGTCTTAATCTGCAGAAGTTTTTTCATGTGTTGGGCTCAGTTGGATGATGTCACTTACTTGTGAGGGCTTGAATCTTGCTGTCAATGGTGAACACACACAAAAGTAACTTGGGGGGGGGGGGGTCTTTTAGTAACGCACACTAGCATTTTTAGCGTGCACTAAAAACGCTAGCGTGCCTTAGTAAAAGACCCCCTTGATTAATAAGAAGGGAAGGAGAAATAACATTTATTTTGAAACATTCTTAAAATGTTACCAATTTGTTTAATAAAGAATAAGACTCAATGTAATTTATATATAAAAAAAGGTTTTACCTGTTTTCTGTTTATGGAAACTTTCTTTTTAATGTAATCAAACTTTTTGAGTTTGCATTGTAATCCTATTTTTAAAATTTGTAAGCAAAGCTTATTTTTATTCCTCATTAGAATGCAAGCTTTATATCCAGCACTAAGTTCTAGATGAAGTGACTTTCTTCTTGTCTGATAATTTCTTATACTTCTGAGCTTTCCTCCGCTGTTGTAAATGCATACCTGTTAATTATTCTCTGCTACAGAAGAAGCAGCTCTTTCTCACAGAACTGCACTAGGTCATTGGGGGGGGGGGGGGGGGCACTTATATTTCTGGAACCTCCAGTCTGATTTGGCTCATTTTCAAACTTGTATTTTTGACCGGTTTTCCCTTATGCCAAATTTAATCTCAAATCCCATCCCCTTTCCCTTTCCTTTTCAAGGGGGTTATATCTTTAAGCAAGCAGATAGACATTCTCAATTCCTTTTGCATTATTCTTTCCAATTTTTGTAGGGTTGGAAAGAATAATTGAGGCAGAATATCAGGCCATTAGTTTTTTTTGGGCATTAAGATCATGTTAAAAGTAATCCAGTTATGGGAGAGACTAAGTGCAAAAGGGCCTACATGCGGCCAGCATGCGCCAAATTAGCATTACTCTCCAGCTACCGTATGCCCTGGGCGGTTATTCTGAATTTGGCGCTCGTCGAAAACATGTAGTAGAAAATATTTTCTATTTTCTACTGCCTGGTGCTTACCCAACGGTAAACTGCAGTGGGTGTGCGCTGCACGCCTACTTCCCAGGTAGCACATGGGACCTTGCTACTAAGTGAATGGGCGGTGGTAAGGTCTCAGGCCGAAATTGGACATGTGCTGGTTTTTATTATGCATGTCTATTTTCCAGCCCCTTAAAAAAAGGCCCTTTTTCCAGAATGCAGTAGAAACTGGCCCGGCGCGCGCCCAAAAGACACGCTCGCACAGGCTACTTTTTGCTACAGCTTAGTAAATGGGCCCCTCAGTTTGGCGGCCGAAGGATGACTTCTGGGTAGGATATTTGTAGAACATTTTATTACAGGTTTTCTAAAATGTCAAATTAAGTTTCATCTTAGTATTCTTTAGGGGCTCATTTTCAAAACAAAAAAAGGTCCAAAAAATGTCATAAAGTGACAGAAGTACATAAGTGTTGCTATATTGCGACAGACCAAAGATCCATCAAGCCCAGAATCCTGTTTCTAAGAGTGGACAATCCAGGTTACAAATACCTGGTAAGATCCCAAAACAGTACAATACATTTTATTCTGCTTAGCCTAGAATTAAGCATGGATTTTCCCCACGTCCATCTTAATAATGGCTTATTGACTTTTCTTTTAGGAAGCTATCCAAGCCTTTTTTAAACCCCGCTAAGCTAACTGCCTTTACCACATTCTCTGGCAATAAATTCCGGAGTTTAATTACACGTTCAGTGAAGAAATATTTTCTCCTATTTGTTTTAAATGTACTACTTTGTAGCTTCATTGCTTGCCCCCTAGTCCTAGTATTTTTGGAAAAAGTAAACAAGTGATTAACATTTACCTGTTCCACTCCACTCATTATTTTATAGATCTCTATCATATCTCCCCTCAGTTGTCTTTTCTCCAAGAGGAAGACAACCCCCTACATAGGGGCTACTTTATAAGGAAGTGTGACCTCTAGTGTTATTTGCATGAGTCTGCTGCTAGGAGCGCCATTTTCCTAAAGTTGCCAGACTGGGCAAGAACTAGTGGGCCTCATTCCTTCCTAAAGTCCCCCCCCCAGACCATCACTGGCGATGGGTAGAGAAGGGTCAGCGGGACCTGGGGAGGAGCTCTTGAGCCGGGAGGGGGGAGAACCCTGCTTTGCAGGTCTGGAAGCATTGGGCCATGGGAGTAATGCTACTTGCGAGGTGGCTTGCAGTCAGCGTTATTCTTCTTACATTGGATTCAGCAACCTTCAGTACTGAGATCCTGCGTATTGCTGAATCCCACAGGAAATTGAAGAGTAGTGAAATACAATCTTTTACTACATCTTGATGAATTCCCCCTTATTCTCAAATAGCATTTCCTAACTTGTATGGTCAATTTTCTAACATTCTCTGATTTCTATTAAGTTAATGTAATTTCTCATTACTTGAATTCCCGCTTTTGTTTCCATTACAATTCTAAAGTCAAAGTAAGAGGAAAAGTCATCAGAATTCTAAGACTAGTAGTCTTTTTTATGTTTGTTTGTTTTTTTTTTTTTAAGAGATAACTATTGTTTTGATTTTTTTCATTTGTCTGTTCAATTTATATATTACAGTGATGAGCTAGGAGAATTTATGGAAATGAAAGGTGCCAACAGCCCAGGGATTTTTGTATTGACCACAGGCCTCAGTAAACCTTTCATGCGACTGGATAAATACCCGACGTTACTTAAGGAACTGGAACGACATATGGAGGTACCATTTTCTTAGCTTCAAAATTTTGTGTTAAAATTAACTGTACTGAATCAGTGAGTTTAAAACAGAGCCTTCAACCAAGGCTCCAAACAGTGAAGCTTGAGCCATAGTATGAAGAGTTATGGAAATTTGACAAACAGAAAGAAAGAAAATCATGCAAACCTAGAGACGACAGTTGTTCTCCCTCCCCCCCCTTTTCATCATAATGAGTGGTATTTTGTGAAATAAAAGGAGCAAAATCCAGGAGACTATGTATATATATATAAAAAAAGAATAAACCAGTGGTTTGCATTTCATAATAATGTTCAGTGAGCTTTAGGAAAGTACTGTAGTTACTTAAAGCAATTAATTGAAGAGCAGAGATAATGGCAAGAGTAATAAAGAGAAGACAAGACAGTTCAGATCTTAACTTATTATCGAGTTTCCAGTTGAATAGACATATGGTAGGAATCGGATGCTAAAGGCTACTAGAGCACCAGACATATATTTTCCCATACTTTTCAGATTTAATTGTCTGGGAAAAATAGACATTGATGAGAACTTAGAAGAGGTACCCCACTTTCTGCCCAGAGAAAAGGTAGTGGTCATTATAAGGGCAATTTTCTATTGCTGGACACTCACATTTATACATTTCTTGCACGTGTAAATATCCAGAATACTAGCACTACACGAGTAAATGTACATTTAACTTGTGAAGATGCCATCAGGGCACCTAAGCACTATTCTGTAATGGTATGCATAAGTGGCATAACACATAAATGCAAGGGGGACATACACATGGTTGGGCAGTGAGTGGGGTCCCACTTATGCAAGTGGCTTACAGAATACTGTAAGTTATGCGTGCCCCTGCTGCATTTAGGTGTCTGCAGTTACGCTGGGTCTATGGCTGGTATAACTGCGGACATGTAAATGTAAGCTACACTGATTTTTGGGTTACATTAGTATTCTATAACTGACTTTGAACACTCATATGTTGGTATAGAATAGGGTCTCACTGCACGCCACCAGGCACCCACTTAAAGAGTTGTCCCCCTTAGTGTTGTCAGCTGAATGATATTTTGATCCTATCCTCTTTTCAGACTCTTCCAGTTGAGTATGTTGCTTGTATTGCCGCATTAATTCAGACTGGATGCATGAAACTTAGACTATTTTAGACATTTCTTGCTATGAAGACTTTTGCTGGCACTATTCCACTGTGTTTTTATGTACCGCCAAATATGTGGATTATATCTTGATTCAGTGTAAGTGTAAGCTTGCCTGGAAATCAAGCCTAGATCAGCATCTCAAGGTAACATTAGTGCACTGATTTATGAATTATGAAGCTAGATGAAAATGACCATAGAATAGATAGACTGTGACCTATAATAATGAACTTTTGAAAGATAGCTTCTCACTGAAAGAACATTTAGAGAACGAGATGGTTGTAAAATAGTCCACTGAAGTGAACTTAGGAAAGGTGGTAGTGAAATATTTTGCAGACTGAGCTTTTCATGAATATGAAAAGGTACATGTCAAAAGAGCATATATGTATTTATATATTAGCTGTCACCTGGTCATCAGTTACAAAACATATTCCCTTCGTCTGTGAATCCAGCACTCAGTCTTCCAAGTTTACCAAGTTTGAAGTTTATTAAAACTTATTATACTGCTCAAAAATACCTAGGTGGTTTACAATACTAAAATCAAATAATTAAAATATGAAAGGAACGCCAGTCAATAATAGGAAAGGAGAGAGAAAAGCAAACAAAAAACAGAATACAAAAGAAAAAAAATCAAACACTCATACTACTCATACATACATAGCAGATCCAGATCTCCTGGTAGACAATCCAAGAGACAGCAGACCAGTGAAGTAGCCCAAAATCAAGGACCAAAAGCTGCTAAAAATAAAAAGACCTTCATTTGTCCTTAACACAGGTAAGGACTCTTCTTGCCTAACACCTATAGGCAAGGTATTCCAAAGCTGAGGTCCTGAGATAGAGAACAATCTCCTCCTAAAAATTTGCACAAGATGACCTAAGGGTCTGAGCAGGGCCATAGCTAACCAAAAAATTCAAAAGGTTCTGCAGACCACCAGTAGTTAAAACCTTAGAGATCAAAAAGAGAACTTTAAAGGTTATTCGACAGTTGACCAGGAGTCAGTGCCCCTCACAAAGGGGGGGTCACATGATTGAATCTCCGAGAGCCAGTTAAAAGTTTAATGGCGAAATTCTGGACAATCTGTAAACGTCTTATATCTGATTGATGTAATCTACTATGTAAGAAATTGCAGTATTCTAAGCAGCTAATTACAAACGAACCCACAGAGCTGAAATGGTAAAAGACCATAGACTGAATAAAGCATCCAAAGCTTAAAAAAACGTAACTGGACTACCCAAGAGATCTGAGCTTGAAAATTCAAATTCTGGTCTAAAAGAACTTCCAGAATATTCACTACAGGTTGAAAAGAAATACAATTTCTAGTAATTGTCAAAGGTACCTAAAGTTGGGGCGTTCCCAACCTAGAGAACAAAACCCCCGATGTTTTACCTTCCCCCTCCTTCCCACTTACACTCCTGACCCCTGTTGTTTTATTAAGATTTGTCTCACATATTTTTCAGTTTTCATTCTAGGTGAGTTATATTCAAATACATTGGGTATTTCCTTGTGTGGCTCAGCTCTCAAATCTTAAGAGGGTCTTTTACAAAGGTGCGTGCTAATGATTAGCATATGCTAAATGCTAGAGATGCCCGTAGGAATATATGAAGTCGACAAACGGCACCCTTATAATTTCAAATAGTGAAGGGAGCATTCAATTACTCTTTGAATAAGTTGGATATATACGGAATAGAATGAACTGTGATTAAGAATAAGTTTGGAAACGTTTATGAAGGCAGTTAATGGATTAAAACTATATATAAAAAAGATTAAAAATATGAATGGGATTAATGAGGATTACGGTATCCCCTCTATAAATATGCTTGGCTTATGAAGAAATGTATTAGCCAATTAAGAGGTGGATACATTGATCTGATGATCCTATTGTGACTGTCTGATCTTATAGACCTGTATACATTCAGAGATAAATTAGCAGAGAAGTTGACCATATATATAAAGAGCATAGGAATGTATGGGCATCTCTAGCGTTTAGTGCACACTTATTTTTAGCACGCACTAAAAACACTAGTGTGCCTATGTAAATGGATCCCTAAGTTTGTACCTGAGGCAATGGAGGGTTAACTGACTTTCCCAACGTCACAAGGAACAGCAGTGGGTTTAAATTGGGTTTACCGGGTTATTAGCCCGCTGTTCTAACCATTAAGTACTCCTCCAGTCCACCTCCCCCACCACCCCTTTGTGATGCCCTGGCATCCGCTGTCTTTTGGACCATCCCTCTGCCTGCCTCTGCTTCTTTGGCTTTGCACAAAGTTCCCCTTAGTGAGGATCCTCCAATATTTGAAAAACAAAATTGGGTACCTTTTGGAGGCGAGATTCTATAAGAAACTAGTGAAGATCCTGAATCAAAAGATGCTTTTCTCTTTATTTCTGAGAAGAGTAAACTAATGAACAATATGTACTATGACTCTTTTTTTTCTTTGTAGGATTATCACCCAGACCGATCAGACATTCAGAAATCCATGACAGCATTCAAGAATCTTTCTGTAAGCTTTCTTACCTATGGGTTTCTTTTCAAATCAAGATCAGAGTATTTATTATTGATACAGGGTTCATGAGGAAATTTTCATCATATATGTAGAATTCCGCAGTCACAATATTAGATACCAGTGGAAAAGACACAGGCTGTTGTGAGGTAAAAAGCAGATGTTAAGCACTTAGGAGCCAGCTTCCATATTTTCTAAACAACCAGCATTTAATTTTGTCCTCTAGTGTGATGTATCAAGTTTGGTATAGTATGTGTCCGTCTATAATAGTTTTGTAAATTAAGGATATGCACATTTTGTTTTTAATGGAATGGCACGGCCCCACAAAGCTGATATTGGGTATTGAGTTAAAGCAGTGCTTACTTGTAGTTGGTAGGAGGTTTTCTTCAATCTCTGCCTATTTTTTTTCCTCCCATCTATATTTAAGAAGAGTCATATTGATCATCTACGTTCTTTAGTAAGTGATGTTCGGCCTTTGTTATTCATAATGGTTATGAATGTAATAGCAGGATGCAAAAGATGGAAGAGGTCTAGATTTTCCTTTTATTCTTGGATGCTGGAACATATATTTTCCCTCGTGATCAACAGACCACTCACTGTCTGTGGCTACAGAGACCCTCAGCATTAACTGCTGTGTGTCAACTAACTGTGCAGGCTATAGTAAATAATTCATTTTCTTTGGAAGAGTTGTATTCAGTGCCTATAATAGTACCTGTTGGATGGATGTTACCTTGGAAAAAGCCGAGGAGAAGAGAACAACTGATATAATTACAGCATAATAAACTACTACCCCCACCCCCAAAACAAACAAACAAAACAACAACCCTTGAATGTGCATGAAGGACAGAGGAGCTGTTGTGACTGTAAACTGCAGATGTTAACTCTAATTAGCTGGATGAGTAGGGATGAAGGGGTGAAGAAAAGCTATGTTGTATATTAAGGTCAAGTCATCAGCTCACTCTGGGAGCCTTATAGGTGTAAGCACAAAGCAAAACACATGCTATGCCCTATCTGTCTTTGGTGTGCCTTTTCAATGAGAGGTGAAGATGTGTACCTAGGAATTGGGTCTGCTCTATATATTTACATGCAACATTCCATTATCCTATTTTTGTAATAAAAAAAAATTGTGAACATGTCTTATAAGCCTTCACAACCCTGTACATTTTTCACATTCTACTTTCTAAAATATACAGTTCAAAATGCATTTAAATGGGTGGTTATTTTTCTGATCTCATCAACATGCTACTTTCAACTTGAAAGAACAGTTATAGAAAGGAAATATTCAAAAAGTAATTTGAATTAAGAAATCAGAAAGACTTGATTGTGTAAATCTTCACACCCTATGTCATAACAAACCCAAATTAGCTTGGTTTTAAAAGTTGCTTTTAAAATTAAATATATATATATATATATATATATATATATATATATATATATATATATATATATATATATATATAAATATTATTTACAAGCTCATCTTATATAGTAATTTACTCTCTTGCACCTTTCCATCACACTACACATTCCACTGCACCTACATAATCCCATGCCAGTCCTGCAGTACTCTTTCTGTTGGCCTGTCCTCAAACTTTCTCCATCTTGTCTCTTGCTTCCATACAAAAGTGTGCGAGTTCTTTCATTTACTGTCGCTGTTCTATGGACAGTTTTAGTAGAAGGGACAAAGAGACATGATATTTACTACCCAGGCTCTCCAGTCTCCACTTAAGCTTTCATCTACAAAGCTGGCTTTATTGATGGTAAAATTTGTAATCAGTAATGAAAACAGTATTGGGAAGCATTCATTATAAGTGAGATTTTGCATGTGTAGTTTTGATAATGGTGCATACCATTTGCTTTCAGATACTTTATTCCTTGAGTACAGAATAGAAAAAAACCTTCCTGAAAGCTTTCTTACAAAACAAATCTGAACATTTCCAGGATGTTTCATTGTTTAGACATGTTTTCATAACTGATGCTCTTCTTATGTCTGACAGGCACAGTGTCAAGAGGTTCGGAAAAGAAAAGAACTGGAGCTACAGATATTAAATGAAGCCATTCGCTGCTGGGAGGGAGAGGATATCAAAACACTAGGCAATGTTATTTATATGTCACAGGTCATGATTCAGTGTGCAGGAAATGAGGTAATGACCTTCACGTGTTCATCTAAAATATTTTGTTCCCTTTCTTCTGACATCAAAGCAATTGAATTTGATAGTTTATGCTGTGTTTAGAAATTTTAAAAATGACATGAAGACTAAACATGAAGCAGTGAAACTTGACTGCAGTCGTATAACTTTGGGAAAATTGTTCCCTGAGAACCTGGAATTTGAACATGGTCTATTCAATCATTTCTATGGCTCACTCTTTCTGCGAACATACTGCATAGGAGTACCAATTGATAGGACTAATGTGACTTTTTATAGGCCAATGGTAAGAAGGAAGAACTAGTCCTTGACACTGTTACATATATGGAGTTGTCTTCTTGATATCCCTTAGAAAAACAGGACTACATCATTACACAGGCAGTGGCTTGTTCCCCTTGACATGTACGTTTTTAGTGTTAGGAGCAGAACATCCCATGCCTCTGACTTTATAGCTTCATATTCTGAAGATTTTATGGTACAGCTTTTTTTTTTCTTGCTTTGCAAGAATAATTGTATTTGCAATTGTAGTTTATATATTTCATTTGGTGGTCAAAGCCCAGATACAGCACATGTTAAATAGTCCTCAGACCTAACATACACAGTATCAGAATGTAAGTAATCAAATGCCTCCTCATATAAATAAAAAGTACAACAATATACAAATCTATACTTCAGTCTGTCTTGCCCTCATCCACTGACACTAGGGAGCTAGAACTGACTGCAGAACAAAACTAGAACATTCACACCAAAGTTAACTATTTTCTAAAACCCACACATTAATTATACAAATAAACATAATACATGTAAATCTTATAAAATCATCCTCTCCCCAATCCTTGCCTTAATAACTAACAAATGGATAAAGTACAGCACATGAAAACATCCCCAGCCCCACCTAAATAAAAGCAGAAAGAGAAAACTTTCCATGAGTGAGAATGTTAACCTTGAAATCCCCTCTAAGAGCCCTGTTTACCAAGCATTTTTCTCATAGCCACAGAAAGTGGGCAAAACCTTGGTAAATTGGATTCTAAGTTGGAGTTTAAGTTTAAAGAATTTTGCCTTCTCACATTTTACCATTTTTTCACTCTAGAATAAAACATTTATTCTCCGAGGACAAGCAGGCTGCTTGTTCTCACTGACGGGTGACGTCCACGGCAGCCCCTCCAATCGGAAACTTCACTAGCAAAGTCCTTTGCTAGCCCTCGCGCGCCCGCGCGCACCGCGCATGCGCGGCCGTCTTCCCGCCCGAAACCGGCTCGAGCCGGCCAGTCTTCTTTTGTCCGCACTCGGTACGGTCGTGTTTTCGCCGTGTCGAGCCCCGGAAAGTCGACCTCGCGCGTCCAATTTGTTTTGAACGTGTTTTTTTCCTTCGGGAAAGCTTTGTCCTAGTCGGGAAGTGCTCCGGAAACCCCCCGCCGGGTTTCGTGTAAATCCTCCCCGTACTTCCAGCTTTTTTGCCCCGGTAAGTTTTCTTTCGTCGTCGGGGTAGGCCTCTTTTCGGCCTCGGTCGAGATTTTTTCTCCCTCTAAATTTGGTGCTTCAAATTTCGCCATTTCGGCTTTTGATTTCGCCGGCGTGATTTTTCCGCCCATGACATCGAAGCCTTCCAGCGGCTTCAAGAAGTGCACCCAGTGCGCCCGGGTTATCTCGCTCACTGATCGACACTCGTCGTGTCTTCAGTGTCTGGGGGCCGAGCACCGCCCTCAGAACTGCAGTCTGTGTTCCCTGCTTCAAAGGCGGACTCAGGTAGCGAGACTAGCCCAGTGGAACGTGTTGTTCTCGGGCTCTTCGTCGGCATCGGCACCGGGATCTTCGAGTGCATCGACGTCGTCAGCGTCCAGACCATCTTCCTCGGCCGCCCCTGCATCGAGTGCATCGAGGCATCGGGCCTCTGCATCGGCGCCGAGACATCGGATAGCTGCATCGACGTCGGTGGTACCAGGACCTCGTCTGCTGATGTCGTCGGACGGTGGTGCATCGGGTGGAGTGCAGGTGAGGGCTGTCCATTCCCCTGCTGGTGGCGGTGAGCCCTCGGGTGGGTCTCCTCCTACCCTGAGGGCTCCTGCGGTACAGCCCCCCCGAGATCGACCTTCTTCAGTCTCGGCCCCGAGGAAGCGACGGATGGATTCGACGTCCTCCTCGTCGGTGCCGGGGAGCTCTGGTGACATGCTTCGGAAGAAATCGAAGAAGCATCGACACCGGTCTCCTCCCCGTGTCGGCACCGAGAGCTCTGGGTCGCCGAGGGATTCGGCACCCAGCAGGCATCGGCACCGAGAGGACCGCTCACCCTCTGTTCAGGAGGTGTCGATGCGCTCCGCTCTGGACAGCCCGGAACAGCCTCCACGCCCGGAACAGGTACTGACGTCGACGCCTGCATCGACCTCTCAGCCTTTCTCTGCAGCCGCTCTAAACGAGAGCCTCCGGGCCGTTCTCCCAGAGATTCTGGGAGAGCTGTTGCGCCCTACCCCTCCGGTACCGGCGGTGCTTGCGCCACCGGTACCGTCGAGCGTGGCGCCGGCTGGCCCATCGCCCAGGTTGAGGTCCCCGACGTCGGTACCGCGTGCGGTACCGACCGCGGCCACCTCCCAGGAAGGCTCCCCGACTACGTCGGCGGAGGGAGCTTCGCCGATGCGGGCGAGGGAGTCTACCTCTCGACGCCCCCATCGTGGACGGGGTTCCACGGAGTCGAGCAGGGCGAGGTTGCAGACACAGGTCCGTGAACTTGTGTCTGACACCGAGGGTGAGGCCTCGTGGGAGGAAGAGGAAGATCCCAGATATTTCTCTGACGAGGAGTCTGAGGGTCTTCCGTCTGATCCCACTCCCTCTCCTGAGAGACAGCTTTCTCCTCCCGAGAGTCTGTCTTTTGCCTCCTTTGTCCGGGAGATGTCTACGGCCATCCCCTTCCCGGTGGTTGTGGAGGACGAGCCCAGGGCTGAAATGTTTGAGCTCCTGGACTATCCTTCTCCACCTAAGGAAGCGTCCACTGTTCCCTTGCACCATGTCCTGAAGAAGACATTGCTTGCGAACTGGACCAAGCCATTAACTAATCCCCACATTCCCAAGAAGATCGAGTCCCAGTACCGGATCCATGGGGACCCAGAGCTGATGCGCACTCAGTTGCCTCATGACTCTGGAGTTGTGGATTTGGCCCTAAAGAAGGCTAAGAGTTCTAGGGAACATGCTTCGGCGCCCCCGGGCAAGGACGCTAGAACCTTAGACTCCTTTGGGAGGAAGGCCTACCATTCCTCTATGCTCGTGTCCAAGATCCAGTCTTACGAGCTCTACACGAGCATACACATGCGGAATAATGTGCGGCAGTTGGCGGGCTTGGTTGATGCTCTTCCCCCTGAGCAAGCCAAGCCTTTTCAGGAGGTGGTCAGGCAGCTGAAGGCGTGCAGAAAATTCCTGGCCAGAGGAGTTTATGACACTTTTGATGTTGCGTCCAGGGCCGCTGCTCAAGGTGTGGTGATGCGCAGGCTCTCATGGCTGCGTGCCGCCGACCTGGAGAATAGAATCCAGCAGCGGATTGCGGACTCGCCTTGCCGTGCGGATAACATTTTTGGCGAAAAAGTCGAGCAGGTGGTAGAGTCTCTCCACCAGCAGGACACCGCATTCGACAAGTTCGCCCGCCGGCAGCCTTCAGCTTCTACCTCTACAGGTAGACGATTTTTCGGGGGAAGGAAGACTGTTCCCTATACTTCTGGCAAGCGTAGGTACAATCCTCCTTCCCGACAGCCTGCGGCCCAGGCTAAGCCCCAGCGCGCTCGCTCTCGTCAGCAGCGTGCGACTCAGCAAGGCCCCGCGGCTCCCCAGCAAAAGCAAGGGGCGAGCTTTTGACTGGCTCCAGCAGAGCATAGCCGACATCCAAGTGTCAGTGCCGGGCGACCTGCCTGTCGGAGGGAGGTTGAAAGCTTTTCACCAAAGGTGGCCTCTCATAACCTCCGATCAGTGGGTTCTCCAAATAGTCCGGCAAGGATACACTCTCAATTTGGCTTCAAAACCTCCAAATTGTCCACCGGGAGCTCAGTCCTACAGCTTCCAGCACAAGCAGGTACTTGCAGAGGAACTCTCCGCCCTTCTCAGCGCCAATGCGGTCGAGCCCGTGCCATCCGGGCAAGAAGGGCTGGGGTTCTATTCCAGGTACTTCCTTGTGGAAAAGAAAACAGGGGGGATGCGTCCCATCCTAGACCTAAGGGCCCTGAACAAATATCTCGTAAAAGAAAAGTTCAGGATGCTTTCCCTGGGCACCCTTCTCCCCATGATTCAGCAAAACGATTGGCTATGCTCTCTGGACTTGAAGGATGCCTACACACACATCCCGATACTGCCAGCTCACAGACAGTATCTGCGATTTCAGCTGGGCACACGCCACTTCCAGTACTGTGTGCTACCCTTTGGGCTCGCCTCTGCGCCCAGGGTGTTCACAAAGTGCCTAGCTGTGGTAGCAGCGGCGCTTCGCAGGCTGGGGGTGCACGTGTTCCCATATCTCGACGATTGGCTGGTGAAGAACACATCCGAGGCAGGAGCCCTGCAGTCCATGCAGATGACTATTCGCCTCCTGGAGCTACTGGGGTTTGTGATAAATTACCCAAAGTCCCATCTTCTCCCAGTGCAGAAACTCGAATTCATCGGAGCCCTGCTGGATTCTCGGACGGCTCGCGCCTATCTCCCAGAGGCGAGGGCCAACAACTTGTTGTCCCTCGTCTCGCGGGTGCGAGCGTCCCAGCAGATCACAGCTCGGCAGATGTTGAGATTGCTGGGCCACATGGCCTCCACAGTTCATGTGACTCCCATGGCCCGCCTTCACATGAGATCTGCTCAATGGACCCTAGCCTCCCAGTGGTATCAGGCCGCCGGGGGTCTAGAGGACGTGATCCACCTGTCCACGAGTTTTCTCGAATCCCTGTATTGGTGGACGATTTGCTCCAATTTGACTCTGGGACGTCCCTTCCAAATTTCTCAGCCTCAAAAAGTGCTGACCACGGATGCGTCTCTCCTGGGATGGGGAGCTCATGTCGATGGGCTTCACACCCAAGGAAGGTGGTCCCTCCAAGAAAGCGATCTACAGATCAATCTTCTGGAGTTGCGAGCGATCTGGAACGCTCTGAAGGCTTTCAGAGATCGGCTGTCCCACCAAATTATCCAAATTCAGACAGACAATCAGGTTGCCATGTACTATGTCAACAAGCAGGGGGGCACCGGATCTCGCCCCCTGTGTCAGGAAGCCGTCAGCATGTGGCTCTGGGCTCGCCGTCAAGGCATGGTGCTCCAAGCCACATATCTGGCAGGCGTAAACAACAGTCTGGCCGACAGGCTGAGCAGGATTATGCAACCTCACGAGTGGTCGCTCAATTCCCGTGTGGTGCGACAGATCTTCCAGGCGTGGGGCACCCCCCTGGTGGATCTCTTCGCATCTCAAGTGAACCACAAGGTCCCTCAGTTCTGTTCCAGGCTTCAGGCCCACGGCAGACTGGCGTCGGATGCCTTCCTCCTGGATTGGGGGGAAGGTCTGCTGTATGCTTATCCTCCCATTCCTCTGGTGGGGAAGACTTTGTTGAAACTCAAGCAAGACCGAGGCACCATGATTCTGATTGCTCCCTTTTGGCCGCGTCAGATCTGGTTCCCTCTTCTTCTGGAGTTATCCTCCGAAGAACCGTGGAGATTGGAGTGTTTTCCGACCCTCATCTCGCAGGACGAAGGGGCTCTTCTGCATCCCAACCTCCAGTCCCTGGCTCTCACGGCCTGGATGTTGAGGGCGTAGACTTTGCCTCTTTGGGTCTGCCAGAGGGTGTCTCCCGCATCTTGCTTGCTTCCAGGAAAGGCTCCACTAAGAGAAGTTACTTCTTTCATTGGAGGAGGTTTGCCGTCTGGTGTGACAGCAAGGCCCTAGATCCTCGCTCTTGTCCTACACAGACCCTGCTTGAATACCTTCTCCACTTGTCTGAGTCTGGTCTGAAGACCAACTCCGTAAGGGTTCACCTTAGTGCAATCAGTGCATACCATTACCAAGTGGAAGGTAAGCCGATCTCAGGACAGCCTTTAGTTGTTCGCTTCATGAGAGGTTTGCTTTTGTCAAAGCCCCCTGTCAAGCCTCCTACAGTGTCATGGGATCTCAATGTCGTTCTCACCCAGCTGATGAAACCTCCTTTCGAGCCACTGAATTCCTGCCATCCGAAGTATTTGACCTGGAAGGTCATTTTCTTGGTGGCAGTTACCTCGGCTCGTAGAGTCAGTGAGCTTCAGGCCCTGGTAGCCCAGGCCCCTTACACCAAATTTCATCACAACAGAGTAGTCCTCCGCACTCACCCTAAGTTTCTGCCAAAGGTTGTGTCGGAGTTCCATCTAAACCAGTCAATTGTCTTGCCAACATTCTTTCCCCGTCCTCATTCCTGCCCTGCTGAACGTCAGCTGCACACATTGGACTGCAAGAGAGCATTGGCCTTCTATCTGGAGCGGACACAGCCCCACAGAC
This sequence comes from Microcaecilia unicolor, assembly GCF_901765095.1. Taxonomy (NCBI): domain Eukaryota; kingdom Metazoa; phylum Chordata; class Amphibia; order Gymnophiona; family Siphonopidae; genus Microcaecilia; species Microcaecilia unicolor. The sequence continues at coordinate 270,093,072 of NC_044034.1, read as the reverse complement.
AGTCCGCCCAATTGTTTGTTTCTTTTGATCCCAACAAGAGGGGAGTGGCTGTAGGGAAACGCACCATATCCAATTGGCTAGCAGATTGCATTTCCTTCACTTACGCCCAGGCTGGGCTGGCTCTTGAGGGTCATGTCACGGCTCATAATGTTAGAGCCATGGCTGCGTCGGTAGCCCACTTGAAGTCAGCCACCATGGAGGAAATTTGCAAAGCTGCGACGTGGTCATCTGTCCACACATTCACATCTCATTACTGCCTGCAGCAGGATACCCGACGTGACAGTCGGTTCGGGCAGTCAGTTCTTCAGAACCTGTTTGGGCTTTAGGATCCAACTCCACCCCCCGAGGGCCCTGTTTGTTCTGTTCCAGGCTACACTCTCAGTTAGTTGGTAAATTTTTTAGGTCAATCTCAGTTATGTCCTCGCCGTTGCGAGGCCCAATTGACCAATGTTGTTGTTTTGAGTGAGCCTGGGGGCTAGGGATACCCCATCAGTGAGAACAAGCAGCCTGCTTGTCCTCGGAGAAAGCGAATGCTACATACCTGTAGAAGGTATTCTCCGAGGACAGCAGGCTGATTGTTCTCACAAACCCGCCCGCCTCCCCTTTGGAGTTGTGTCTTCCCTTGAAGTGTATTGTCTTGCTACATACTGGACTGGCCGGCTCGAGCCGGTTTCGGGCGGGAAGACGGCCGCGCATGCGCGGTGCGCGCGGGCGCGCGAGGGCTAGCAAAGGACTTTGCTAGTGAAGTTTCCGATTGGAGGGGCTGCCGTGGACGTCACCCGTCAGTGAGAACAATCAGCCTGCTGTCCTCGGAGAATACCTTCTACAGGTATGTAGCATTCGCTATCCGAGATGTTTGAACTGCTGTTGGATCCCTTTTTTGTGAAATACTTAGCCTTAAATTAACAACTTCAGACTTATTTCAATTTTGGTTTGTGTGGGTTGTATTTTGGCAGGAAAAGAATGAGAGATATCTTCTGCTCTTCCCTAATATTTTACTAATGCTGTCTGCGAGTCCCAGGATGAGCGGGTTTATTTACCAGGTAAAATTTGTGTTTTGAATATGTTTTTACCATTACAGAACTGAAATTTTAATGACGACAGAACTAAGTAGTCACAGTGATAGAATTATGATTTTTGATTCCATCAGTAGCCCTCTAGACTCTGCCTTGATATCAGTGTATTCTGTGGACATCATAGTGTAACACATGGTGATGATCATCAGTACCGGATGATACAATAAATATTTAAAGGGATGATTGTGTAAGGGGTGGCCTAGTTCTAGGCAACAGGAATGGGTATAATGGTAGTATTCTAATCATTTATACATCTAATTGACCTCATAATGGAAAAATACGCACCATGTTTAGATGATGGCCATGTGGGTGTAGGTATATACACCAGCTGTATGTTATCAGTCTTAAAAGTTAAGCGCATTTTCTGCTGCTTGTACAGTGAAAAGAAGTAGGTGCCTACTTTTCTTTATAGAATGATCCTGAAATAGGTGCCTGTTTTACCCTCTTATCATTTGTGAACTTAAAAAAAAAATTACCCTCGGAATATCCATATTGCTAGCCATTATTTGATAACTTTTACTTTTAATGTCCCTCCTTCATTGTCTTATCCAGTCGCCATTAATAGCTTTAGGAATTTCCAAGTTACTGATGGGTAGATGATCAAATTCCCCATTCTGTTCTGAATAGGACTCTAAAATAGTGGCGGAGCAGCGTGGGGAAATAAAGCCCTGATGATCAAAACTAATAGCGTGCAGATTTATGTGCGGTATTAGTTTTGATAATTGGGGACTTCTGCGGGAGGATTGTACCCTGGGCATGTGCCCAAGATACAATCCTCCCGCAAAAGTTCTTTGAAAGGTCTGGGCTGTCAAAAAAAAAAAAAAAAACCTGGACCTGTCAAACAGAGTAATACAAAGACCTCCAGACCCGAGGGTTTCTTCTTTATATGGCATTGAAGCCTCACCCGGCATATCTCAGGATGCCCTCCTGCATCAAAAGGGGGGGGGGGGGGCTTGGGGGGCCACTAGGCCACCAGGGAAACTATTTTGCATGGGAGGAGGGCTGTAAGCATGTAAATGCATGCTGGACAGGGTTCCCCTTTCCTCCCCAATGCTCCACAAGCCCTAATGCCAACTCCGAGCTCAAGTAGACTTTGCTGCGGGAAAAACGCCAGTGTTTAGCGCACTGACTACAGATTATTGGGGAGGAATATCTAATGCCCAGTTTAGCATGCATTTGCATGCTACTTGCCCTTAGAGCCAACGAGCTCGTTGTTACACGCACTCGCCGGCTCTGATCATAGGTCAAAGGCAAACATGGGTGCTAGTGTGGCACTAATGGCCTCTAGCGCCAGCTTTTGCCTTTGATCATCAGCCCATGAGCCTTGCATCATCTTTTCTACTCTCTCTTTGCCTCAACAAACTGACAACATTGCAATTTCTTCTTTTAATACTATACTGCCCTCTGTTTTTGACACTCTCTTGTCCTGTGTTGCCTCTATTCTGTAAGGTGCACCAAACTCCCTAGCCTGGGCTCACATCCAAAGTTTTTAACTACATTCCTGAGCTTCTCCAACTAAAATCATTATTGTGCTTCATTTCACATCCATGCTCACCTTCTTCTGGTCTATTATTGTTCTCCTTGAGCAAGTCTATAAATCTGTATGGCAGAAATCTTTATGTTTAGCTCATGCCTTTTCATTTGTAGCTTAGTTTGAGTTACACTAAAGTATAGTAGGTATTTTCCTTTCCTCAGAGGATTCATAATCTAAGAGCCGTTGCTTTAAATAATATGCTTGAATTCATTAACCCTAGAAGTTTATACCTGAGGTAATGGAGAATGAAGTGACCCAAGCCATGTCTCCAGCCTCTGTCTTCTCTTCTTCCATAGACTGCCACTTCCCCTTGATGTCCCAAATTTACTCTGGCTGATTTCTTCCACGGTGAATTCACAAAGTTTAATTTAATTATGGGGCTTATTTTTGAAACAGAAAAACATCCAAAAAAAGGCATAAAGCGGCAGGTGGATGATTTGTTTTTCACAAAAACATCTAAATTGCTATTTTCAAAACTCATTTTGAAGACTTTTTTCTATGCAGTTCATCTAAATCACAAGGGAGTATTCTGGAGGCATGTTTTAGGTGTGACTAGGGTAGGCATACTATTTGGATGTTTTTCTGCGATAATGGAACACTATAAAAAAGTTCAGGGCAAAAAATAGGACATTTTTGGCTAGACCTATTTCAATAATGACTAAGTACCAAAATTGCCTAAACTGATCAGGTGACCACTGGAGAGGGATAAAGGCATGACCCCCTCTTAATCCTCCAGTGGTCACTGACCCCAACAACCCCCCTTCTTCATGTCACACATACAACACTGGCCAACATTTCCAGTGACCTCTGCATACTAAAGTCAGGGGCCTTTACTCTATTTTTATCCTTCTTGACTTTGCGCTTACTTGGATTTTCAGACTTTGTACTATCTTATTTCTCCTGTAACTCTCCCATTCTTCTTTTAGTGATCTTTTGTGGATTAACCTCCACTTCCATCCCACATCACTGCCCTGTATCATCTTCTCTGTAAACTCATTCCTTTAATGCTATCTCCTCACCTGGCTTTCAGTACCATCTTTAGGTTGATGACTTCCCAGATCTACCTTACTGCAACAGAACTTTCACAAAAAAACTAATCTTAAATCTAAGCCTACTTGTCCAGCATTGCTGCCCTTGATGTCCCACCACCAATGCCTTAAATGTAACACGGTGAAGACTGAACAACTTTTCCTTTTTCTGTGGATAAGTCATTCTCCCAGATCCCTCAGCCCACATAACACCTCGGGTATCCTTGTCAACTTGCTCTCTTCTTTGTACAATATTGCTAATTCACTCATGTCATGAAACGCCTAACCACCCGCCTGGGACTACTCCTGCGGCCACTTAGAGGGTCTATCCCCAGCACAGGTCAGGTCCTCCTGCACGTGCCTTTTGTGCTTTACCCTAGCACCCTCCTCTTACCGACTGGGTCCCAATATGCTTAGATCCAAGTGAAAAAAAGAAGAAAAGCTAATTAGTGGGCATTACTTAACATCTCCACTTTTAAGGAAGGTCCTGTGGTAGCCCTTGGCTTATGTAGAAACATTGGTTGCAAGTGTAATGGTTTTGGAAATATTTTAAGGGGCAAAAAATTGGTTGTCTTATACTTTCACAGGGAAAACTGCCATTAACAGGAACGACAATCAGAAAACTAGAAGATACAGAAAATCAGAAAAATGCATTTGAAATAGCAGGTAAAATAAGCAGCATTTATAAATTCTTGATATGTGATAACATTCCATGGAAATGATTTTTATTGAATGAACTAAAATACACAGGGGCCCTTTTACAAAGGCGCATTAGGCACTACGCGTGTGCCAAAACGAGACTACCACCAGTGTATCGTGCCCCCTGGTGGTAATTTCAGATTTCACGTGTGCCCACGCCACCTGGATGATTGATTTATTTCCTCCCACACGTGGCATTTCTGGTGGTAGTCGGCACTTGGCGCTCGCCGACTGGTCACCATAGGTGTAGCACATGAATCTTTACCGCTAAATCAATGGGGTGGCGTTAAAGGCTCAGGCCGGTTTTAGGCGTGCGCTGGTTTCAGTTTTACCACATGCCCTTTTCCCGTCCCTTTTTTGCAGACATGGTAAAAACTGGCCTGGCGTGTGCCCAATACACGCGCCTACACTACCACAGGCCACTTTTTACTGCGGCTAAGTAAAAGGACCCCACAGTTATTTATGCTAGCTAATACATGACATCATTCTTATTTAGTGTTTATAAGAACAGAATCTAAATATATTACTGAACAGAAGAAAAATAGGTAGGCATACTGAAGTGCTGGATACACAGAGGTCAGAAGATCGAGAACTGTAAATGAAAGGGCTGAAGAACCAGTTAAGTTTAATTAAGAAAAAAAAAACTCTGTTTCACAAAAACTGCATGTGACCTGGATTTGATTCCTGGGTTCTTGCTCTTTTGACTGCACAGACCCATATATGCTGTTGAGACAGAGTTAATAGTCACTTCTCAGGTGCAGAAGGGAGTCTTGGAGACTTTGATGATCAAACTTAAGCACATACTTGTGTCAGGCTGTAGCAGAGAGCTGTTATCTTAATTCTTTGCTTATTGGAATATATTTGTGGTACTTTGGTTAATGACAGAGGAACTTAGATTAAAAGAAGAGCAAAGCAGCCACAAATGATGATCCATCAGTGTATGTAATTGCACCTGTTTGATTGGGCCCAAGATGAAATAGTCCTTCATTCTGAATTTGGACGCATCCTCATTTTTGTTGAATGTCAATAAATAATCCCCCCCTCACTTTTCCTGCTCCTTCATTTTGTTTATACACTTTGGAAATAATGTTTTGAAATGTGGTGGTTATTAAAAATCCTATCTAGAGTTGTTAATAATTTAGCAATTGTTGAAATGTGAGCAGCAATTCTGTAACTAGGAACCCGCATTTATATACATAAATGTTTAGAGTACTAGCATTCATGTGTGTGTGTATATGTGTGTATATGTATATATATATATATATGTATATATATATATATATATATATATATAAGTGCTAGTATGGCACCTAAGTGTTATTCTGCAAATATCCACTTACATAGCACGTTTTTGGAAGTGAGGTGTAGATAGGGTTAGAGCATTGGGGAGGGGCCTTCCACTTATATGTGTAACTTACTGTAAGTTACGCATGTCCCGGCCTCACTTAAGCACAAATGCTTATATCAGCACTGTGGGTAGCTTAAGTGCGAGCATGTAAATGTTAGGAGCCTTGTTTACTAAGCCATATTATAGGCACGTTTTGAACGCGCCTTAACCATGTATGCACCTACAATAGTCCTATAGGCGCACCTACATGGCAGGGCCACCAAGGAGGGGCGGCAGGTGGGGAAAAATTCCCCGTGCCTGGGCCTCCAAGTGGAGCCTGGCACTGGGTTCTCTCTCTCCTGCTCCTGACAGTACCAGAGTGATCGCGTCCCGACAGGAGCAGGAGAGAGAAATCTCCGGCACCGCGTCCAGGCGCCCCTTGGAGGCTGGTGAGGACCCGGAGGAGCACCTCCAGCGCTGCTGTTCTGCCCAGCTGAGCAGGTGCTTTTCCTCTCAAGTGCGCATGCTCAGTTTTGAAACCGAGAATGCCCTTAGAGGAAAAGCAGCCTCAGGGGCAGGCATAAGAGCAGCACTGGAGGAAGACATCTTCTGCTGACGGGGCCTCAGGAACCCTGCCAGCCAACAAGATATTTCAAATGGGCAGCGATCGGGAGGGGGCAGCGACAATGATTGTGGGGAGTGGCATGCGCAATCCGGGGGTGGAGGGGGCAGCGGCCCTGCCCCGGGACCGGTTCAGTCTCTCAGCGGCTCTGCTACACGGTTAGCACGCGCTAATTGTAGGCACGTTAAAAGCACAAACGCGCCTTACTAAACAGGGCCCTAGGTTCATTAATAGACAATTAGGCATCTACTGAGTATCCTCCAGATGCCTAATTGGAGGTACCCAGTTATAGAATTGCCCACATAGAGCTGAATTCAAGATCGTTTGAGTATTTAATTTTTGGAGTATTGAATGATGCTGGAGCTTTTTAACTTTTTATTTAAATAATAATAAAGTCTCTCATTCTATTCTGCAGTTTGCAGGGAAAGGGGAAAAGGAAAGGGGGTGTATGAGGTTTGATATACCGCCTTTCTGTGGTTACATATTATCTACAGGTACCTTGGGCAATGGAAGGTTAAATGACTTGTCCAGAGTCACAAGGAGCTGTAGTGGGAATCAAACTTAGTTCCCCAGTTCCATTTAATGAGATTACCGCAGTGAATATGAATGAGATTGAAGGTTCTTTGTATGCAAATCTCTCTCATACATGTTCATTGAGTTAATCCTGAAAACCTGGCTGCCAGATGTGCATACAGGAAAAAGTTGGGAAACACTGGTCTAGAGTCTAAAACTAGAGCTTTGTGCTTTTGGAATCAAATTCTGAAAGAAGGACGAATAGCAGGTTTTTTTTTTTCATCTTCCATAGCCTGTTTAAAACCTGGCTTTTGTGTAGACAGAGTCCTCAATATTTCGAGAGAACAGCCACATAGGATATCACAAACCACTTTTGAGAGTTTTTCAAGTAGGGTTGGAGATCACCATAGGAGTTTAAGGGGTTTTGTTTTTTTTGCCTTGCTCTTTACCATCATTGTTTTTGACTGATAGAGCCTGGGAACCCAGCCACCTTTGCTGCCTTATTAGCTGGCATGTTTAATAAAAGAAGTACAACTTTCTCTGTAGGCCAGAGTTAGCTGTGGGCAGGAAAAGTATGATGTACTGGAAAAATGAGCTCCCTGGGCCACATTCTTCCTCTGACTTAGGTTTTCTGTTATTGCCAGAGATTTTTAGTATAAAGAGAAGCGAGCTTCTAAAGTTAGGATAGATGCAGGTTTTATTTGTTAATATTTACTGCTCTGATTGTATTTCATCTGTATTTATGAAGATATTTATTATGTAATTTTAATTGAGTTATAAAACCAAGCATTTATTTCTGAATGAGAAAGTGAGTAATAAAAATAAAGATGATGTGGAGGAGAATATTAAGGGGGACAGGAGGGGCTGAAGGAGGAGTGCATTTTGTCTCAGGCGAGTAAGACCTTGAAAATGTTTTAAATCCCTGCTTATCCTATCATCACGGGGTTGTTTGGTGCATTTAAAGAAGCAGGTTTGAGTATGGATTGACTGGATGGTCAGCCTACCTGGTTTTTGGTTCCTGTAGTATCCTCTCTTGCCCTCATTATCAGGATTTTATTTCTGTTTTCTTGTATTTTATGTCTCTTACATCCAAATATTTATTGAATTTAAAAAGTGCATCCTTTATGATAGCTACACCCTTTTATTTAATTAAAAAGAAATCTTTTCTACATCCACTTTTTTGGTTTGGAATATTCTTATTTTTTAAGTGTATCAGTGTAATTTCAGTTGCGAATCAATTGAATCTACACTGGTAGCAAGATTGGTTCTCTCTTCTTGACGGAGGAAAGACATCAGATGCTCTGCATTCACCCTTTTTGTATTAGCGTGAATGACAGACTGCCTCCTATCCCATGCAGACCATTTTCTGCTGTAATAGGATAAGGTGCAGGCTCCTCACAAGTCAGAAAACCTCCAATTAGTACTGTTAATGCTAATTGCTGCAGTTGTGTTTTAACATAACTGAGTAAAGAATTGAAAATAGCACTTATCTGGCCTGTAGCTTGATTGATAGGGAACGCTCAACAGAGAGCCCCTGTTTCTCGAGTGCTTCTTCAGGAGCTGTGTCCTCGGCTACTAGGTCTGCCCTAAAATAAATGTGCAGATATAACATTTAAGAGAGATTGAATGTATTTTCATCAGCAAGTACCATACGTAGAATCAATTATTAGTTGAGAATCAATGCAACAATCCCCCAGTTTCCTGAGATATGATGAACATATGGACTAGGCAGTGTTTTTCAGAAACTTTAGGTACTAGTCTTAAATCAAATTTAGAATTAACTTTCTTGGATCTCATTTAATGATTTTCTAATGTACTAGTACTACTTCTTTAGCAGCATTACTTATAGGAATCCATTTTAACTGCATTGTCAGCTAGATGAATGTTTCTGCTTCTTTCCCAATTGTGTTCTTCTTGTGTCCAGGAAATATGATTGAGAGGATATTGGTGTCATGCAACAACCAGCAGGATCTGCACGAATGGGTGGATCACTTGCAGAAACAAACCAAAGTCACAACCGTTGGGAATCCTGCTATTAAACCCCATTCTGTGCCGTGCCACACTGTAAGCGTCTTCTTCTTGTTGCTGAATAGTACATAAGCTTGTTGAAAACACAACCTAAGACGAAAAGTTGTTTTAAAAGCTCTCTTGTAAAAGTGATCAGAATTTGCACAAAGTATCTTATGCCAATAAGACTAAGAACCCAATGTTTCAGTTGCCTTCGGTTGTACATTAGATGATATCTGAGAATGAGAAGTAAGATCTTTTATTAACTGAAGTTGGACTTACTCAACCAGATTCAAGAAAACTATCTTATTTGAATAACAGGTCTTTCTTAAATCAGAAGTTTGTTGTTTATAATAATTATTTATTCATATAGGCATTTATATCCCACATTTTCCAATTTGTTTTTTTCCATAGCTGTTTAATAGATGGATCTTTTGGTTTTCATCAGCATTAATTCTAATTTACAACATTCTCGTTTTAATTTGGACAACCCTTGGAACGACGACTCCTAAATATACATTTATTAGTTAAAGGAGCTATTGAATTTAAAACATTAGTAACAGTATCTTTCCAATCAGATAATTACAAACTAGGCTCCATAATTCCATTTTTCAATATAGAAATCAGCGATTGCTAGAATGCTAAAGAGGAAAGATTTATTTCTGTAAAAAGGGTAAAATTTTCTCTAAAGTAAAATCAGCAAGAAAATGATAAGACTGGAACTCATTTACAAAAAGTTATCAATTTTGCTGGGTAAGAGACTTTCAAATCCAATTTGTTTCTTCTCATGTAGGGGAACCTGATCTTGTATAAATCTTTGCAAACTATCCAAAAGAGCTAAAAGAAATCTAACACAATGTTTCACTTAATGCAAATTAACATTACCCAAGATCAATAATTGTGGGAATTGTATTGTAGCTTGTAATATCAATTCAAACAATTGAGATTGTATGATAGTCTAACTACCTGGTGTTCTATAAATTAATAATATACCCAAACGACCCTTACAGTCCTCATCAAGCTGACACAATATTGATTCTAAACCTGGGGATTGTATAGAATTAATTGAGACAGGTAGAAACTCTTTAAAAATAATAGCCATCTCTCTACCTCTTTTAGAAGATCTAGAGTCTTCACAATTATTTATTTATTTATCCATTCATTCATTCATTCATTCATTCATTCACTACATTTATATCCTTCCTTTATCCAAGGCGGGTAACAGTATTCACATACATAGTCTTGAACACGTAACAATTGCTAAGCATATTAAGCTAAAACATGATCACTAGACCGGTCCTAACCAAGAAAAAAAGGCAGAGAAAGAAGGGTCTGTCAGATAAGTCTTCATGTATCCAAAAAGGCTTTCACAAACAGATGCAGTTTTAGCGGCTCTTGAATTGTTGAATGTCTTCACATGATCGCCACTATCCGGGTAGAGCATTCCATGCGGATAGGGCAGTGAAAGAGAAGACCCGCAGTTTTGTCTCAACGTAATTATATGATTTAGTGGAAGGTAAACAGAGCTGATGGGACATCTCCGATTTTAGTGCTTGTTTTGGTTTATATGATTACAGGGTATTTTGAAAATAGGCTGGAATATTCCCAAATATGTGTCGAGTCAATACATGAGTCTTGACTTTAACTCTGTATGTTACTGGGAGCCAGTGTAATTTTTTTAATGTTGGAGTAATGTGTTCAGACCTTGAGATTCCAGTGATCAGTCATGCAGCTGCGTTTTGGATGACCTGCAGAGCTTGGATTCGGGATGATGATATTCCCAGAAATAGAGTTACAATAATCAGTCCTTGTCAGTACCAAGCTCAGTACAATCATCCGAAGATAAGATAGTATTACTATACTTTTTAGCTTGCTCAACACGCAAAGTTGAAAAAAGAGGCCAGAATCACATGGTCTGTTTCCAGTGTCAGATTGGTATCTAGGAAAACTCACAAACTATAGACAAAGGACTTTTTCACCCTGATATTCAAACATTGCTGGTAGAGATGAGCCTAGAGTGCTACCTACATGTATTATTTCTGTTTTTGCAACATTTAAAAACATCTTAACCTGTCTCATCCAATCAACAATTTTATCAAACACATTCTTCAGTTGTACAGTTAGATCTTGATCATGTTTATTAGCAGGGATAATGAATAGTACATCATCTGCATATATTCTATTTGTAATGTGTAAATCTTGGAAAATAGATTTATAACCATGAGGACATAATTCAGCTGATAAAGAGCTGGAATGTTCATGCAACCAAGACTCAACCATAAATGCTGTCCCTATATCATGATCTCTGATTAGGTCCCTCAGCATCCAAGTCTTATTAGAAGCCATCCGAGCATTGAAATAACAGGCAGACAAGAATCCATAAAGGAAGTAGATGGATCCAAAGGGAGTGTTTTCAACATTGATCTAGGTCTCCTCATTTTAAAATGATGATGTCCATTATTAGGTCTGTTCCCATATACAAGGGGAAAGGGAAATGGGACTTGATATACCGCCTTTCTGAGGTTTTTGCAACTACATTCAAAGTGTTTTACATATATTCAGGTACTTATTTTGTATAAGGGGCAATTGAGGGTTAAGTGACTTGCCCAGAGTCACAAGGACCTGCAGTGGGAATCGAACTCAGTTCACCAGGATCAAAGTCCACTGCACTAACCACTAGGCTACTCCTCAATAAGTGTGGCAATATTAAAACCAGTTCACGTCCATTTTTAGCCTGAGACCTTAACGCCACCCATTGACCGTGCAGTAAGTGTTCAACATGCGTCAGCTGCTGATTACCACTGGCTAAGTGCCATGCAGTAGAAAATATTTTCTACCATGTGTTTTGGGCGCATGGCAAAAATGGAATTACTGCCTAGAGCATGTGGTAGCTAGGCGGTAGTGCCAATTTGGCACGTGTTAGACGCACATAAGCACCTACACGTCTTAGTAAAAGGGCCCCTTAATTAGTAGCGCTCTAGAAATGTTAAGTAGTAGTATCTAAACTGAGAGATCAGTTGAAAAGCCTGTGGGCTGGAAAAGTGCAACATGAATTAGATATGATTAACTAAAAATATTTTGAAGAAGGCAACAAAGCCAGCAAATTGGTAGCACAGCAGGTCAAAGCCGAACATGCCAAAACTCAGATATCTGTGAGAACCGATGAGGGACATTATGTTAGAGAGCCAGATCAGTTGTGACAATGCTTTCTTACTTTTTATAAAAAGTTATGTACTTCAGAAGTACAAACTACTCCTCAGGCGATTGAAGCATACTTAAATCAGGTTCAGTTAAGGAAGATGGGGGAGCTGCATGCTCAGCAACTTGGAAAGGAAATTGATGATGTTGAAGTTCAGAAAGCTATCTCGACTCTAAAACCGGGAAGGTCACCAGAATTAGACGGACGATCCGCAAAGTTTTATAAGAGCTTCTCAAATTTCATTGCTCCAATTTTGGCCAAAATGTTTAATTCCATTCTAAAGGGAGTACCATCTATTCTAGAGACAGGCATAATAGTGCTTCCGAAGCAGGGGAAAGATTCCACCCGTTGCAGGTCATATCAACCGATATCCTTATTAAATCTGTATGTTAAGTTGCTGTCTAAAATACTAGCCACCAGAATGAACCTGGTCTTGCCTTACTTAGTGAAAGAGGATCAATGATAATTATGAGAGACGTACCCTAAGCTTAATTTGGCAGGCTAAAATGAGGCAGGAGCCGATGGTACTTTAGCCCATTGATGCTGAAAAAGCGTTTGACAGAGTGGCGTGGAGATTCATGCATTAAGTTTTGCAACGTATAATCTTTGGCCCAGATTTTAATGCGTGTATTTCCACACTCGGACCCTGTTGCAATAATTGGAGCTAATGGGGGCTATTTGATAAATTTCTTCTGATGAGAGGGACTCGACAGAGTTGTCCCTTATCTCCCCTCTTGTTTTACCCTGGTGGTGGAACCCCTAGTGACCCAAATTAGAGTGAACCCAGCAATATGCAGAATAACCATGGGTGGGGAGGAGTATAAAATATTCCTTTTGGCAAATGACATCTTATTAACTGTGGGGAACACCATACAGACTGTACCGCATATTATGGAAGAGTTGCAAACCTATGGCGCTTTGTCAGATTTCAAAATGAATGCCACCAAATCAGAGCTACTCAATATAACATTGGGATCTGAACAGGTCTCTCAACTCCAAGCTCAGTTGCCTTTCGTGTGGGCCAAAGACTATATTCAGTATTTGAGTTAAAATATTGTCTTACTAGCAAGTGTTGTACAAACTGAATTATGGAAAACTGATCCCAGATGTACTTCAGTCTTTAGATGAGTGGCATAGACTTAACCATACGTGGCTTGGAAGCATAGCCATATGCAAGATGATGGTTTTACCAAACTTTCTTTATTTCAGACGTTGCCTATATCTGTCCTTTTTCAGCAGCTGAACTATGGCAAAAGAGAATTTTCTCCTATATTTAGAAGAAGCACCCTCAAAGGATGTCTAGAGCGGCTCTTTATAATAGGCTACACTGGAGAGATCTGGGAGTTCCAATGCTTTTAAAATACTATAGGGCAATGTTTCTCAAGACAGTCCTACAGTACACGCTTGCCAGTCAAGTTTTCAGGATATGCATGAAATTGATTTGCACACACTGCCTCCATTATATACAAATCTCTTTCATGTATATTTATTGTGGATATCTTGAAAACCTGACTAGCAAGGGGGTACTCTAGGATTGACTTAGGAAACACTGCTATAAGGTGTTGCAATTAAAAGGGCTTCGATGTGAACTTTTACCAAGGCATGAGTTAGAATTGAGCAAAGTACATTGCAGTTATTACATTAGTCTAATCTGTTGTGGAAATCTTCTACTGAGACTTTAAAGGAGCATAGTATTTCCCCTTTCTCAAAGGTTATGCTACAAGTATGGGGGAGAGTGAGCACTAGTCTGTTGGGATCTAAACATATTTCTGTGGCTGCTCCAATTCAATCCCTATTTCTTTTTGCTCCACAATGGGACCATAAGACTTTGGATAACTGGAAGAAATAAGGTATACTAAGAGTAAATCAAATGTTCTCCTGGGGTGTTGAATTATTTTCACCAACTTAGAGATCTATTTAAACTCCGAAGTCCAGAATTTTATGTGTACCTCTAGGTTCGCCACCTGTTGCAGTCTTGACCCATAGAGAGTTTGCTGAGTGCCAAGCCCTCTCCTTGGGAGGATATTTTGGAACAAGAGGCATGCTTACGTAAAATTATCACTAAGTTAAATGCTTGCCCAATAATACAGTGATCTTCGGAGTAACGACAGAGTATTTGTCAACCATTCTAGCAATACAGATACCACTAGACCCAAAGCATTTCTTACTGAATTGTACTCATTATGGAATTGCATATGACAAGGTTAAAATCTTATTACCATATCTGGCTGTTCTCCAAAGGGAGATAGCTAGAAAGTGGAACGCTGTAACAGCACCACAGGTGTCAACCATTACACCTACACTTTAGCAAGCTTACTATTTAAGGAAACTAATTTTTTTTCGGATGTGGGCACCAGGAGATAATGGAAAACAGATGGAAAACCTTTCTGGACTGGAACAATCAAGATTCTTTTTTTATTCTTTTTAAATTTTATTTATAAGTTTTACATCTTTAATCCAAGAATTTGCACTTGTACAGAAAAGTGTTATTTAAGAGAATTATTACTTCTCATAAAAATTCAAGAAACAGAACATTGTAAACAATATGAAAACATTGTAAACAATATAAACACTCAAGTCCACATTAATGAGATCCAAGATTAATGAAAAATGAGGAAATATAAAGAAATATTTTTAAGGTAATATTATGCCTAAGAATTAAGGCTAGCAATTATCTAAACGAGCTTGTTTGTTTTCCTAGTGATCTTTTAGTTGCTATAAAAACTGATAAATGAGAGGGCTCTGTAAATACATATTTAACTGCGTTATATCTGATAATACATTTACAAGGATATCTTAGGATGAAAAGTTCCCCTAATTGTAGAACTCCAGGCTTTAATATCAAAAACTCTTTTCGCCTTCGTTGGGTTTCCCTTGAAACATCAGGAAATAATTGAATTTTGAAGCCTAAAAACATAACTTATTTTTAAAGAACATACGAAATAACCATTGTTTATCTGGTGATAATAGTACAGACAGAGAGGGTAATACAGTATACAATCAGAGAAACCAAAAGAAAAAAGCAACACTGGGCCGGATCAAACAGGAGAAGGCTCCTTCGCTGGAGCCCCCTTTTTTCGCGCTATAGCGAAATTAATGCAAGTCACCCAGGCTGTCTCTAAGGCATTTACAACTTGAACTCTGTACGATTGCCATATCTACAATTTGACCCCTGAGGCAGGCGCCTTGTTGGCGCCGAAACATGGCCCGTGTCGGGTCTTTGGCTAATAAAGTACTCCTGTTGTCCTAGTCTTGAAGGCCCAGTGTTGCTATCTGGTGATAATGCCACTGTTGCTACCAAAGTAGCTGCAGTGGCTAAGTCTGAGTCCGAGGTGTCCAATAAAGCAGAAACATGTAAAGAATTTTGCTGTTGTTGATCTGATACTTTCTTCGGTAAATAATAAGCTTGAGTAAAGGAAGGAAATTTATCTTCTGAAATTCCCAATATTTCTTTCAAATAACGTTTCAGCATTTCCAATGGCCTCACCAAAGTGACCCTTGGGAAGTTAATAAATCGAACATTATTATTCCATAAGTAATTTTCAAAAATTTCAGATTTGTTCCTTAAATTAGATAAATCCTTAATCATTGAAGTCTGTATATTTTCTATGTTTGAGATATTCTTTTCAACTTGTTCCACTTGTTCTGTTATATATTTGACTTCAGTCTCAGTTTTATCCACTCAATATAGGAAACTTTCTGTGTAAGAGTAGTAAATTGTGCTAGAAAAGTCTTACCTAATTGAGAAATTAATACCCATAGAGAGTCTAAGGTTACCTCTTCAGGCTTCTTACTGAGGAATATGGGTAAAATTACCAATGTTGAATCAGCTATCCTCTCATGCTGAGAAGCACTTTGATCCCCTGCTTCAAACCCAGCAGGCATGGTCTCTTGGGAGGGTACTCCTTGTCCTTCTCCTCCTGCCTCACCCTGTTGTGATAGAGCCTCACTCGATCCAGAGCCTTGCCTACTTTCTAGCGGCGGCCCCGTCAATTTCAGAAGGGGAGAGCTTGAGCCTTGTGGTTGCGAGGGAGGAGCTCTGTAGTCAGGGCTCAGCGTCATCTCAAGCCCAGAGGACGCCGAAAGTTCCTCTCTCAAGCCAGCGTCTTCTATGGGACCGCTCCCGACTTCTCCTCCAGCCCCCAGAGTCCTCACATGTCAATTCATTGGACCAACAATTGGGGATGCTGGCAGCGGGGGGCTTGGACCGCTGCTCTACCCCGTCGTTTTGCCATAATTATAGAAGTAAGAAGGAGGACTACTGCTGCTTCTCAGGTAGATGCGGCCATCTTGAATCCCTACCACTAGGACGTACAATCAAGATTCTAGTGAAAATTCTAACCTAGATCAGAGACTAGGAAGTAGCTTGCAATAGACTTTATATAAGACATTTATATAATCTCACTGAGTCAGAATACAGCCCTGACTCTGTGCCTTTGATTGCCACTACTGAATGGTACTTTTTGGCCTTGTACATTGATGGTTTTGGATCTGGAATATGAAGTATATGTTACTGTATATTTTACTTTTCTTTTGGTTAGGGGGATGGGGAGTTGGGGGATTTGATGTTATTTTCCTTTGTTATATGAAAACTATAACATTAATAAAGATTCCAAATCTAAAAAAAGTTATCTCGCGGCTAGCATACACAGATTTCAGAGTTACTACAGAACACCTGAGCACACTGTGCTGTATGCAGCTTAGTAGAAGGTCAAATATGTTTATTGCGTTCTATGATGTAACTTTGTCCCCAGTTCTTTTAGCAACTTAAGGGTGGGCAGTTTTCAAAAAGTCCTTTCCTTTTGCATGATTCTGTGTGTGTGTATATATAACTATATCTAAACATGTACGCATGACACACATGAATGTATGTACAAATATTTCTCTGAGAGCAAGTGGGATGATCTCGCCAGGTGTGTGACATCTGATGGAGTCCAGGATGGAGAACGTAATCAAAGCTCAAACTTTCTAGAGCAGTCTGTTGATCATGTGCAGGATTACCTCAACTCCAGTTTTTATACGGAGCCCACCAAACTTAATTTTTTCTCGTCATGGTTTCTTAACTGAGTAGTGATTAAAATTCAGATATCATTCTGGATCACCTCAGCTTAGTGATTGAACTTTATGGTAATCCCTTACTATTTAGAATGTTTAAAAAAAATTATTATCTTTTTTTATACAACTTAAGAGAAATACAATATAATATACTTTACCAAAAATCATACCATTCTTGACAATAAACTGTTAAGTGTCATCCAAAATTTTTGTGGTATTTTTGTCATTTTAGAAAAGCAAAATACCCAAATAAACCCCCAACAAACTTTGGAATAGGCTCCTAGATAATGGTCCTTCTTGGTGATCCAACAATCAAAAAGAAATAGGACACATACCCAACCCATCCTACCTCCCACACTCATTATTTAGAATGTACTTAAAGTTTCCTTAATTTTTGTGTGTTTGTGACCTAAAGGGTACATTGGGTGAAAATGTTTACTACTGAGTTTGAGTTCAGGTCAGCTATTTTTCTTCCGATATCCCAGAAGCAGAAGACCCACACTGGTGTTAAGGGTCTATGTGGCAGGACAGTGTTACACATAGATACTTATGATTTGTGCCTGTCATGTCGGGCCAAACACAGTACCCCTAATTGATGGCTGTGGTCTTTGTGGTGGTCAAGAGTGTATGGAGAACCTCTTCCTCTGTCTGTTTTAGTTAGATCTGCATTGGTGGCTTCAACCCCCAAGGACTCTGAAGCTGCGCTTGACATTGGCAATAAATTGACTATGGGGAAACATTAGTCCCCTTTGAGACTTAACATCGATAAAGGCCACTGGGACAGGCCGCCATCAAAGTTTTATCTGATGCATGCAAAGGATTCCACAGCACTGATATCGAGCAGAAGAAAGAAAGCAACAGCATCTGTCCTTTTTGGTGCATGATTCTTTGAAGATCAGGGTGTCTGCCATACTACTTTCCAGACATTACAACAGAGAGGACTTTGCATCAATCTCCAAGGGAGCAACCAATATACCTCAAGTGAACTAGGTGTCCTTTCTTCTTCTTTCCTAGATCGTAGGCATCAGCAGTTTTTGATGAGTTGTTGGATAGGACAGTCCAGAAGATACTGAACCTCTTTCTGGCATGGATCGCTGATATTTGTATTCTTTGTGTAACTGTTTACACTCTTGAAAATGTGCCGGAGATCTTGTCTTCCTCCAGGTTCTCTCTGCTCTTCGATGTTGCCTTTTTAATAAGCAGTGGTTGATGGTACCCAAGGCTTCTTTTGGGAGGACCTAGGACGAACATAGTATTTTGGGGCAATAGAATCAATAACCTTGGAAAGTGTAGAAAGCCAGAGATCAGTCTGTTCATTTAAGGATTTTGATGGAAGAGATAAGCACAGTAAAACCACACATGCAGGCAGGTATATAAAACAGAACCTAACAACTAACAGTAGCAGTTTTTAAAGAAAGAGTCTGCCGGTAGTTCCGGCTGATGTTGCTTACATGACTTACGACTGAGAAAGGTAGGCAAGCTGAAGCTCTTCACGGAGCATCTCACAGTAAGCCAAAAAGTTGAATAGAGTACTTCTGTCTTGGCTGTTTGTGCCTACTGACAATTTATGGGTGTTTGCTTCAGATCTAACATGCAGTGTATAGGAAAACTTTACTAATAGGCCCTGCAAGAGTGACAGTCTTTTTGGCAAGAAAGGCTATGGAAGCAGTGGATCAGGTCAAAGACCACTGTTTGACACTTCAGAAGCCGTTTCTGACATTATTCATCTAGGAGATACTCAGATGGGGCATTTAAGAGAAATTTATACCCCCCCCCCCCCTCCTTCATCCTCTTCATCTTCTCAGCACCAACAAGGACCTCAGCAGACAGCCCAAAAACCACAGCCAGCACCTCAACAAAAACCAGCACGGGTTTTGACTAGTTCTAGGCAAACATAGCTAGTTTTCTTCTAGAGGGGAAGCTAAAGTTTTACATAAATCATTGGCCCAGTATATCCCCAGTCACTTGGATTCTCAGTATAATATGCAAAATGAATACAGACTGTGTTTATTAGAAACACCACCAGATTGCCCACCGAAAAAATATCATGGTCACTCTCAGCATCGGGCTTTATTTTTTAAAGGAGCTCTTCTTTCTGTCGGATACTACTGTGGTCAAATCCATTTCACCAAGGAAAAGAGGGCAAACATTTTATTCCAAGTATTTGCTGACACAAAGAAAATGGGGGTGGGGGGGATTCTGTCCCATCCTAGACCTAAGGGCCTTCAACAATTTAATCCAAAACATTTGGTCTAAAATTTTGACACTGGTGTCAAGCGCTTTAAGAGAGCATGGTCCGCTTTATTTGAACAAATGTTTGTCATATGTCTCAGCTCAAGCTTAGCATGTGAAACACTTAGACTCAACATTTGGCTAGTATTTATGCCATTACCTTCTGTTTTTCTAACCACCAAGTATACACTTTAGCAATATACATCTGTCTGGACCTCAGTTTACTTCAGTAAGCCATATGAAACAATTTAAGCACCTATCTAACAGAGGTTATGCTGTTAATGTCCAAGTCCTCTGTTCAGTTTGATGGAAGTTGAATTTCAACTGGTTGCAGGTGCAAAATATGTCTCTCTGAGCGCAGCTTTGAATAATTGAAACTGTCAAAGATCACTTCCTCTGTAGTGGTCTGTGTTGCCACAAAACCAAGCAAGACCTTTTTTTGTCTTTTCTCCTCTGTCTCATTTCACAGATACACAGAAGGTATTTGTTGAGAATATCTGCTGCTGTTATCTCTTCAATACCCACCATGTCATCCATTTTCAACAGAGGTTCACACCTTCTCCAATGTGTGAATTTGGTATAGAGGGCAGTCAGTTGATGTGTGAAAAAGAAGCCTTCAGTGCTGTGGTTTCTATTTTATGACACACACATCATATCCTTTAGTCACAAGTTGGCATACATACATAAACAGGGTGAGTTTACCACCTGTCATGAATTTGTGATTGAAATGGCAGTAATTGCTGAGTTCTCCACTGCAGACTCTGCATCCTTTCCCATCCACATTCCATGCATAAAATTACATCTTTATGCTGCTCATTGATGTCTATGACCTGAACTTCCAGAGGAGTGTAAATATTTTTGATTCTTCTATTGGAAGTTTTTCTGTCAGAATTGGTTGGGTAGTCCTGCCCTCTGGTAATATGATTTAGTCATGTCCAAAATATCCTACTTCTTTTTGTCTTGGATATGATGAATCTACATCTTGAGAACAACCTGGAATCTTCTTGCACAAGGTGGCATCTTCACAATCAGTCTTTTCTTCTGGACCTGAAAATGTTCATCACAGATCTGGTTCCATTCAAATCACTTTGTTTGCCCGTGTCTTGAAATATATGTGAGGCCTGGAACATTTCTTGGGATCCTGTTTTCCTTACCTTCACTGGCTTTCCTCACTTCCCAGTTCATATTCCTGACTTGAATATGGCCAGTTTTTGAAAGGAGTCACTGTTTCCGTTGCCCTTATCTATCATGTTCAGAGACTTTGTTCTAAGTATGCAGTAGCTCTAGAGCTACTGTGAGGCCACCAATCTTTGCACTAGGAACAATTACTTATTGTAAGACTTTGCTGATCACATACTTGCAGCAACAGGGAAACAACCTATCTCTTCTGCTGCCCTAGAAGCATTTGCTGCTGCATAATACTAAACCTGCATGCCCCAGTTTAGAATCTGTCCTGTGGCATGGCTTTGAGATTTAGAATTGCACACAAACTCTGTAGAGCCCTCTTTGTTTTTTGTTTTCCAGGTGGTGGTCTTAAAAAAAAAAAGTACCTGCTGCAACCAAAAACCAGGTTGTTTGGCTAGCATTCTGTTTTTTCTGCCCCCCCCCCCCCCTTTTTTTTAAGGCATCCTGTAGCTAGGAGTTCTCACTTTTGAGGATAATGGCACTTTTTTTGTCCTTGGAGAAAGCAAAGCTGCTTACCTGTAATGAGTGTTCTCCCTCAGCCCTCACAAACCCACCTGTATCTTATAGGCATTGGCTTCTTCTAATAATAGCTTTATACAGAATCAAAGTGGAACCTTCTGATTACACTGATGAAGAAAATACCACACATGCTCAACAGACCGCTTTACAAAGGTTTTTGCATTTCTCTTCCTGGGCTCTGTGGATGTCATGTGCTTGTGAGAACTGATATCCTGCTGTCTTTTGAGAACATTTGTTACAGGTAATCGACTTTGTTCTATACTAGTCAGACATACTGATGATTTTTAGGGCTAAATGCTAGGTATTTTTAAGTTATATTGTGTGAGCATTTTTTGAAATTAACATTGGAAGTTGATCTAAAAGAAGAGTGTTGTTAAGCAGTGCTTTTTTTGTGCCTGTATGCGCCGGTACAGTGTACTGGCACCTTTTTTGTGAGGTCCGGCCCGCTTCCCTCCCTCCCTCCCTCCATTGGCTCCCCCCACCCCCCCCCGCCCTCCCTCAGCTCCCCGACTTTCCTTGAAATCTTTAATTTACCCGAAGTCACGGTGAACCCGCAGTAAAAACAGCTGGCTGGCAGGCAGGCAGGCTTGCCTCCTAGTCGCTTTCCTTCCCGTTCAGCGTGTCCCGCTTTCCTCTGATGTAATTTACTTTCCGCAAGGGCGGGACATGCTGAGAGGGAAGGGAAGTGATGAGGAGGCGAGCCTGCCTGCTGTTTTTACTGCCAGTTCGCCATGACTTCGGGTAAATTAAAGATTTCAAGGAAAGTCGGGGAGCGGGGGGGGGGGGGCGGGGGTTTGAATGAATCGCTGGCCATGAGGGGGACAGAGGGCAGGGGAGAGAGGAGAATTGCTAGACATGGAGGGGAGGGCAAGAGAGAAAGGAGAATCGCTGGACGTGGATTTGAGGGGAAAGTAGGGAAGAGAGAATTGCTGGACATGGATAGGAGGGAAGGGCAGGGGAGCAAGGAGAATTGCTGGACATGAATGGGAGGGGAGGGCAGGGGAGAGAGGAGAATCTCTGGATATGGATGGCAGGGGAGGACAGGAGGCAGAGGAGAATCGCTGGACATGGATGAGAGGAGAGGTCAGGGGAGAGAGATTCACTGGACATGGATGAGAGGGGAGGGCAGGGGGAGAGGAGACATTCTGGACATGGATGGGAGGGGAGGGCAGGGAAGAGAGAATTGCTGGACATAGATGGTAGGGGAGGGCAGGGGAGAGAGGAGAATTGCCAGACATGGATGGGAGGGGAGGGCAGGGGAGAGAGGCGAATTGCTGGACATGGGGAGGGCAGGGGAGAGAGGAGAATTGCTGGACATGGATGGCAGGGGAGGACAGGGGGCAGAGGAGAATTGCTGGACATGGGGAGGGCAGGGGAGAGAGGAGAATTGCTGGACATGGATGGCAGGGGAGGACAGGGGGCAGAGGAGAATCGCTGCACATGGATGGAAGGAGAGGGCAGGGGAGAGAGGAGAATAGTTGGACATGGATGAGAGGGGAGGGAAGGGGAGAGGGAAGAGAGGAGTAGCACTCTAGAAATGTTAAGTAGTAGTAGTAGTAGAATCGCTGGACATGGATGGCAGGGGAGGACAGGGGATAGAGGAGAATCACTGGACATGGGAGGGGAGGGCAGGGGAGCGAGGAGACATGCTGGACATGGATGGAGGGGAGGGAAGACTGGAAAGAGATGCACATGGATGGGAGGGGAGGGCAGGGGAGAGAGGAGACATGCTGGAAGTGGATGGAGAGGTGAGCAGGAGATAGAGGAGAATTGCTGGACATGGATGGATGGAGGAGTTGGCGGTGAGAGAGGAGAAATGCTGGACTTGGATGGAGGAGAGGGGAGAGAGAATTATTGCTTTATATGGATATAGGGGAGGGAAGAGAGAGGAGAAATGCTGGGCATGGATGGAGGGAAGGAGATAGGAGAAGTGCTGGACATGGAGGGGAGGAAAGAAAAAAAGAAGAAGATGCACATGGATGGAGATGAGGGAAAGGGAAGAGAGGAGAAAATCTGCACATGGATGGAGAAAATAGGCAAAAGCTGGATCCACATTATACCTCCTCCAGTCAATTCCACGGAGGAGGACCCAGCTTTTACTTAGGGATGTAGGGCAAGAAATGAAGAAGGAGGAAAGTAAAGAAATATATGGAAAGGAAGCCCTGGAAATGGAGTTAAGAGAACAGATAGCAGCAGAATCAGAGACTGGGACCAATATGGATAGAAAAACAGTCACCAGACGACAAAGGTAGAAAAATCATTTTATTTTCATTTTAGTGTTTGAAATATGTCCAATTTGAGAATTTACATCTGCTGTTTTATTTTGCACTGGGTATACTGGAGCTGTAACAGCTTACAGAAATTATTTATAATGAAAAAAATCACGTTATTTTTTTCTCCTATACTAGTATAATATTTTCAGTGATGTCTGTTTATATGTGCCATGGCTGGTATAAGGGGTGTGGCTAATATGGGGGTGGCTATAATAGGGGTGGAGTCATATGCGGTGACCCCACCCATAATGAGTACTGACACCTTTTTTTCTACAAAAAAAGCACTGTTGTTAAGTATACATACATAATTCTTCGATCATTTTGTTTTAAACTGGACATGCTCTCCCATAAAATTCCTATGGCTTGATAAGAGACCCATTATATTCAAAATTGCTTATCTGAATAACAAGTGCTGCTGATGGTGCCATCCCTATATTTTCAGCAGCAGTATCCAGATAATGCTGCTGAAAATCATTGCTCTGGCACTATCCAGATAACACCATGGGAGTCTCCGGGCCAAGGGGGAAATTAATCTGGATAACAGCGATATTAACATATGGATGATCAGAAACAAACGCCAGCGCTAGAGGCTGTTAGCGCCATACTAGCGCCTGCGTTTGCTACCGCCCCATGATCAAGAGTCCCCGAGCGCGTGAAACAACACGCTCACAGGGTCTGAATGCAACTAGCATGCAAATGCATGGAAAACAGGGCTCTTAGCGCAAATATCATGCAAATGCATTCTAAACCTATTCATCCCCAATGATCACCAACCAGTGTGCCAAAGATTGGGTTGCTGGCCATGGCAAACCATATGCCAGCGCCGAGCTGGCGTTAGGGTTTGCAGACCATTGGGGAGGAATGGTGAACCCTGTCCAGCATGCATTTGCATGCTAGCAGGCCCCCATTCTCCCCAACGAAGCAACCACCCCCCCAGGAACCGACGACCTCCCCCCCCCCCCCAGCAACAGGGAGGGCTGGCGATCCAGTGGGTCTCCAACCCCCCCCCCCCAACTCCCGTCAGCATTTCTAAAAAGTCCCTGGTGGCCCAGTGGGCAACCGACCCCCCACCCCAACAACAGGGGGCCCCCCGACACCCCCTCTGACACAGTTCAGGGAGGGCTGGAGATCCACTGGGTGTCCAGCCCCTCCTAAACCCCAAGCATTAGCAAGGGGTTCCTGGTGGTCCAGTGTCAATCCCCCTACCCCCTCGGAGCGGGGTAGTTGGGGTCTGGTGGTCCCATGGACCTCCAGCCCCTGTGTTTGACAGGTCTGGGCTTTTGACAGCCCAGACCTGTCAAACAAGTGTGAGAGGATTGTGCTGAGCGCATGCTCAGGCACAATTCTCCCACACTTCAACCCAAGATCAGAGATAATTGCGTGCTTAAATTTGTATGTCATTATCTCTGATCATAGATCTAAGAACGCCCTGGGCTGTTCCAGCGCTGTTTTTAGAACGCTGTTTGGAACTGCGCATGACTTTTGATCATCTGACCATTAGTACTGTTATTCAAATAGCTATACAGACAACTTAGACAGAAAAATTGCTGTCCTAAATTGTCTGGATAATTATCCAGATAATGGTGGCAGTCTGTGTCATAGCCAGATATTCAGTGCCGAGAGCCAGCTATCGACCAGCGCTGAATATCTGGGAATATATTCAGCATCACTAGTTACCTTTGTTGAATGTAATAGTTTGATTTGTTTGATTGTAATAGTTCATCACATGAAAGAAATAAAGATTGACACAGTATGATTTGGTATATCTGTTTGACTATTATATTTTTTTCTTGCACTTTTATCCAAGCTTCCATCCCATCCTGTCACACCGTCCAGTAAACATTCAGACTGCAAACCAATGCCACTTACTCCAGCCTACCACACACTTCCACATCTTTCACATCATGGGACTCCACACAGCACAATCAACTGGGCGCCTCTGGAACCTCCTAAAGTATCCAAACCCTGGAGTCTGAGCTGTCTACGACCTGCACCTCCACTACGACCATCAGCAGCACTCTGCTACAAGGAGGTGAGATAATGGGATACTGGAATATTATGAGACAATTAATTAAACTTTTTGAGTTATATGTGGAGTGCTACTAGTTTTGATTTAATGTTGAGATATTCTTCAATTCCTATAGAAGTTCACATTTCCTCTCACGTATTTTGTATGAACCCTTAACCTCCCATCGTTACATAGATAAGTCAATTTTGAATAAAATGTATAGGGAATAAGTTGAAATTGTCTTTTCTAGAGTTATTCATATATACAGTGGCACTGTAGTATAGTGAGTATTGCTTGAATATACATATATAGCTAGCCGCAAATCTTTATGTAGAAGTTATATGTAGAGGCATTGAATATTGATACTTCTAATAAGGTAGAAGCATTTATTGGCACTATTCCCCAGATTCTATATAGTGCGCCTAGAGATCTGCACCGAAATCAGCGCAGGTTCTATAGCAATGCATGTAACTTAACAAGCTAATAAGCACTGATAATGGCACTTAAGAAGCAATAATGAGCAGGAATTGGCATTGATTTGAATTTACGCGCACAACTTGCTAGGCGTATTCTGTAATGAACTTATAATGTGTGCAGGCAAAAAGGGGCGTGGTTATGGGCGTTTCATGGGTATTCCGAAGTTTATGCATGTAGTTATACACTATGGTCCAGTGCGCCTAAGTCTATGTGCGGGGATTTATGCCATATTTTCGTTAGTGTAAACGGATGCAAGTAGTTGTAGGCGCTAAGATATCAACTAAGCTTATTCTATAATCGGCGCCTAAATATGCTTAGTTGGCACTGATTTCAGCACAGTTTTTTTTAGGTGCCATATATAGAATCTCCCTCTGTATAGCTTATGCGTTGGGCTTGAAAGCTACATATTTATATCTGTTTTTTGTTTTTATGCATCCAGGCCCACTGCTATAGGAACTGAATATTGGCATCTATACATATCATTGGCATTTCTCTGGAATGACCTAATCATGCCCCATTGCTGTTCATATACTGCCATAGGCTCAATGTTACTGGACTGCACTAAATTGCATTGCTGTAGACCACAATGTAATTTTGTAATTTATCCTGATGAAACCTGGGGCTCTGTTTACTAAGCCGTGCTGTAGGTGTGCACACTTCTTAGCACGTGCTAAAGCTAGCGACACCCATAGGAATATAATGGGTGTCTCTATCATTAGCACTTGGTTAAAAATGTGGGTGCCTACAGCTAGGCTTAGTAAACAGGGCCTCTGGTTTGAAATAAACAGTTTTAGTTTTCAGCATATCCACATTGACTATGCATATATATATATATATATATATATATATATATATATGTGTGTGTGTGTGTGTGTGTGTGTGTGTGTGTGTGTGTGTGTGTGTGTGCGTGTGCGTGTGTGCGCGTGTGCGTGCGCATATGCATATCTCATGCTTAGTTATTGTGGGGTATCAGGCGAATTCCCACCCACCAATTCACACCTAGTACAATTCCTCCTGAGACAGTTCCCACCAAGGACCCCTCCCCCCAACTCATTTCCCACCCTTCCCTGCCTTTTTTTTTTTTTTTTTACCGACCATAGCTTCTTTCTTGTATCGGGTCCCATAAGTCCTGGTGCTGCTTTCTTTTTTTTTTTTTTAACGGCATCTGGAGCATAGAGGTTAGAGCAGCATATGGATGTACACAGAAGACGTATAATATTGTAAGAACTTTTCATAGGTGGAGTAGTAATTTGTTAAATCATAATCTGTCATTTTGAGGGGCTGGATTAGGTTGAAACCTAGTTTGGGGTGGGGTGTGGGGGGCATTGCCACCCCACATGAACTGCAGTTTGTATTTATCTATTTATTTACTTATTTATGACATTTAGATCCCGGATTAAACATGTATTAGATTGAAACCTAGTTGTTGTTTTTTTGGGGGGAAGGGCATAGGTAGAGTAGTAATTTGTTATAAATTGTAATCAGTGTGTCATTTTGAGGGGCTGAATTAGGTTGAAACCTAGTTTGGGGGGTGTGGGATGATTTCCCTCCCCCCCCCCCCCCCCCCACACGAACTGCAGTTTGTATTTATCTATTTATTTACTTATTTATGACATTTAGATCCTACATATCTGGAAGGAGAAAGGGTTGTATAAAAGATGATGCTGGGGGGTGGGGGTTTGAGGGGGTACTGACCCCCCCCCCTAATGATCTGGAAGAGAAAAGGGAGGGAGATTACTTGTCCTAGTGTGTTTAGTGTTTTTTGGATTATGGGCGGGAATTGTCCTCCTAGGTTCAGTGGGCATTGTCCAGATGGGAATTGGTGGGTGGGAACTAGAACCCATTGTGGAAATCTGGAAAAACCAGACTGGCTGAAGGGTATGTGAGAATAGGGTTGAAGACCATTTGTTGTAATTGGAATATCTATCTATCTATCTATCTATCTATCTATCTATCTATCTATCTATCTATCTATCTATCTATCTATCTATCTATCTATCTATCTATCTATCTATCTATCTATCTATCTATCTATCTAATAATAGGGCCCCTTTTACCAAGCTGTGAGAAAAAGGGGCCTATGCTGGCATCGGCGTGTCTTTTTCACGTATGCTGATGCCCCCTTCTACCTCAGCGGGTAAAAGGGAAGTCTCTCTTTCTTGCAGGAAATGGCCATGCAGCAAGTAAAGCACTTGCCGTGTGGCCATTTCAAGGGTGGGGTGCCCTTACCCCCAAGCTAACCCGGCAGTAACTGGTCAGTTTATCGTCAGGTACACTCTGGCACTATCTTTTTGTAGCACTGGATATGACAGTGTGATAGGGGTGGGAAGTACTGCCGGACTGCTGCAGTAGCCTGGCGGTACTTCCTGTTTAGCGAGCAGTAAGCCCGCGATGGGCCCTTAATGCTTTACAAACTGACTGGCATTCTAAAGTGTTGTAGATCTTCCAAAATTACATATAAAATTATCAAGTGCTTGGAGGCCAGTGTCCTTGGGGCAAAATCATCTTCAGCTTTTAACATGCATCATAGAAAATCACCAGCAGCACTGATCATGGGTGTCATGGGTTTTTTTTATTGCTATAGCATTTTGACAGTCTTCAAAGGCTTACTATTTTAAATTTATATTTTGAAACCTGTCTTCACCTTCTGTGGGCTTTGTCCTGTTCATTCATTTTTTTTTTCACTTTCTTCTGCATTTTTTAGAGGATGTCTTGTATTCTGAAGGTAAGGAGGTAGACAATTTTGTATTACTATGAAATAGCATGTCCCTGCTGTAGGGCAGAATTGCTCTGTCTTTGTTGCTGTTTTCCTTTGCTAAAGGTAACCCAACCCCTTACAAAGAATGCCATGCTTTTCCTACCAAGATAAAAGGGAAATATTAATCCAACTGAAGCAAAAACTGGGAAGAGGCGATTTATTTTTAGACACAGCTCCCATGACTGGCAAAACCATCAAACATAACATCCACTAACAATGCCTTCTGTGGTGGCTACGTTCTGAGGCTTCAGTTAACAACTAATGGTTAATAGGCTACAGTCCTTATTATGATTTTGAAAGTCGGAAGTTTTTACTGTTTTTTTTTTGTTTTTTTTGTTAACACAGGATCTTAGCAAGAGCCCGAAAACAATGAAAAAATTGCTTCCGAAACGCAGACCTGAACGGAAACCATCAGATGAAGAATTTGCACTGAGGAAAAGTATGTTTTTGGATTACTCTTAAGTATAAACAGAAATGAAATGGAAATGACTTGATTCTTAAAGCAGCACACACAGGAACATGTGTGGTACTTTTCTACTTCTGGCGCTATCTTTGAAATGTTTATATGCTTGCTTATCTAGAATGAATGGCATTGTTACTTACTTGCCTTGTCCCATTTGGTCCTCATAGTTAATATCTGTATTAATCTTAGCTAAAACTGTATTCTTTGCAGGTTCTGGGAGCTTTTCTTGCATCATGTTAAAAAGTATGATGATGTACACAGCTGGTATCACAGGATTATATCTTGTGGAAAAAAAGATGATGATTTTACAAACTGGATTTTAGATGGCTTTTGTAATGAGTATATTTTAATGCTTTGGTATTACTTCAGAGCTCTTGCTTCGAATACTCTGAGGCCAGTATTCAGAATAAATTATGATACTGATATTTAAATGATTTAACCAGGCAGGAGAGGTTCTTGCCTAGTTAAATCAAAATGACCAGCCCTAGTGCAGATATTCAGATTGTGCCACTGAATATCTGCTCTGACTGCCATGTCACTGTATCTAGTTAATGCTGAGGCAGACCTGGGAGTTATCCAGGAACTGCAGATGTTCAGTCCTAATTATGTTTAGGTATGGCACTTATCGGCCTTACCCGGATAACTTCTGGATGCCTCAAACAGTACGTTTGGGTATCGCACTTAATATTGGCCTTACTCGGATAACTTCAATGCTGGTGTCCAGATAGTTGTTGACACTGAATTTCTGTGTCTAATTTAGCCAGCATTTAAACAAACGTTAAATATCAGGCCCTATGATGGAGATCCTATATATGGCGCCTAGATTTGCGTGCCGAAATCCAGGTGCATTCTAAAACTACATAACTTAATTGGCTCAACAAAGTATTTTTAGCAGCACTTAATGAGCAATAGTGAGTAGTAATTGACAATAATTGCAAGTTACGCACACAACTCGGTATGCGCATTCTATAATGAACTGCGTCTAAATGGTGATGTGAACAGTTCATAATAAATGTGCGCAGTTCAAAAGAGGCGTGTTTATGGGCGTTCCAAAATTTATAGAATACGGCGCAGTCCATCTAAATCTGCACACCGAAATTTATACCAGGTTTTCGTTTGCGTAAATGGGCGCGTGCAGATTTAGGCGCAATGATATTGACGAAGTGTATTCTATATACCGTGCGTAAATCTTATAGAATACGCTTAGGCAAAACTGCATTGCACGCAGATTTTTTTAGGCACCATATATAGAATCTGGTCCTGTATGTTCACCAACATCTGATGGCTGTATAATCTGCTTATTTTCCAAACTTATTTGGCTAGTATTGGGCCATTTAAACTGCTACATGGCCAGCTACTGTCTATATAGTTGTGGGCCAAGTAAGAGGTGGGACAGATGCAGCCTAAAAAAATTATCCATTTAGTGGTTGTATTCTGTCTTTAAATGGATCATGCTGATGCAGTCAATGCACTACATGTATGTGCTGAATATAGCTTAACTTCTGACTCTGCCAGCTAAAAATCTGCCCCTCTGTGTTTGTAAAATGTTCTTCAAAGATATGGTTCATGATTTCCTTCAAATTGTTTTTAGAGACAAAAGAGAGAATTGTATATACTTTAGGTGCTAGGTATACATGTTAAAAGACAGCTACTCCTGTAACCTGCCAAATACACATAACTGATTTTTTTATGCTGATATCCGACTAGTGGCTTATACTGACCCCCTCCAACCCAACCTTAATTCTCTGAGCACATGTTTAGACATCATGGCCAATTGACTTGCTAAAAACCCATCTTAAACTCAAGTCAAGCTATTTGGTTTCCAAGGAAATCTCTTCTTCCGTAGTTAATCCTTATGATTGTTATCTTCTTGGGCATTTGTTTAGACACTTTACTCAAATGTGATAGATTAAATCTGTTATTAGAGTGTCCTCCTTTACCTTGCCAGAGATTTGCTCTGTCAAATCAAAGGGCTCAGGCTGTAATGCATACTCCTTTCCTTAACTGTATTGGTTCCTTGTAACTCTATAATGGTGTTACACTTACATTTCTTATGCTACTACAACTGATACAGAACACAGCCACCAAGCTTCTTTATTATGCCCATAGGGAACGATCATGTGACTCTATTACTGGCCAAACAGTACTGACCCCTAATCTGTCTTAGTGTCAGATTGAAGGTTCTCATATTAACTCATAGAGCTAATTTCTTGGGTCCATATTGGCCAACCTGTTCCCTTTTTTTGCAACTCAGTAATCTGTTTACCATTTCCTCTCCTGTGATTTACCCTGAGATCAGTTGTTATGCTCGTTTTGCCTCCTTGAATCTCTCAGTCTGAAATTCTTTTCCACCTTGCCTAAGGTCGGAGTTGTCTTCCGTAAAATTTAATGTTGGGTTTAAGACATTTTGCTCAGGGCTATAACTAGACAGGATTGATGGTGGTTACAGAGGTCAGCAGGTTGGACCAAGGACTACAGGCTATTCCCCTGTTAACCAACTATAATTATATCCTTTTTCACTCATATTTTTCCTTTCTATACATATTGATTCATTTGTTCTGTCCTTGGATTCTGTTCTCTCTTCCTTTTTCTATTTTTACGTATCCGTTTCTGTTTTATTTTTTATTTGTATACAGCTTTGCTGTGAATTACCAAAAGGTGATATAGAAAATATGTAAATAAAATTGCAATTTTATAAAAGATGTTCCTTGCATGTTGTCACATACATGTGTAAGTTTTTCTGTATACAGAAAGAAGCATGTTCTAGGCGTTCCTTTCAGATGTATTCATAATCTATATTTAAAAGGACAAAAACATGTATATCTTGGTATTTTGATCTCCTGGCATAGACATCTGCTTAAAATCATGACTGATACAGAGGCCCAAGGCTTGGCATAGTATTTATAGTGGGAGATCTGCTTACCTTCTATAAACAAAATTTGATTTTCTGAGAAGGGCTGCCTTCTTGCTTGCCATCATGTGTGCATACTTGCAAAACTTGCCCTATACACACTTAAAAGCCAGTGTATAAATGTATATGCATCTGTAGCTTATAAAGTTGCATATGCGTGTATATATATATATATTATATATAATTATTTGAATATTTTGATTGCTGTAATTGTCTATTGCTAATGCTTGATCTATTCTTATTGTACACAGCCTTGTGTGAATTCCTTCAAAAAGGCGGTAAATAAATCCTAATAAATAAATGTATAAACTCTCACATTAAGTAATTCATGATTTGTTCATACAAATTTTTAAAATGGTCGTCTTTTGTGTATAGTGCTATATACACTTGTCTTCAGCTGGTACTTATTTAATAAAATGTTTAGTGCTTGCTGAACTGTTTAAAAAAAATATTTGACTAGCTTTTTACCATCTAACTTAGGTACTCTTTTTGGTGCTCAGCCTACTTTTTAAAATTACCCACGGTATACACTGTAAGTCACTGATATCATCATCACTATTGATATGTTCATGATCAAATTCTGCTCCTGCAGTTTGGGTAGCTGAGAATCAAATGAATGCCTTGGAGTATCTTAATTGCTCGGAGCTACTTCACAGGGGTAACATTTTAGGTCTAATAATGGAAGGTTTTAATGAAACACATCATTGACATAGTGGTTCAAGACATAGGTGGTGTGACTGTCTCCCCCAGCCCCTCCATCTTTGCTCCTTTCTATTATCTCTTCCAGCCCTGCTGGAATTGGTGGAATGTGTTTCTTCTCATTAAGTGACCTTAAGTTTTGGCAGACAATTCTCCATCATTTTTTTGCAACATGTTGAGTTCCGCCAGGAGAGATATTCAGCTGAAGGAGTTGCTCGTGAAATCCTTCTGTTATGAAGATCCTATTGATTAGAAAACCACTGTGCATCTTCCTCTCTCCTCCTCATTTTGTGTCTCAAATTAATATAGAAGATAGGTAAGGGAAATGCTGTTGCAATCATATTAAATGAGACTTAGGAATAAGGCACTATGGCAGGAAAACAAATGTGCATTTCTTTCTGCTTTGAAGTGAATTCTGAAGGGTACAGTGGTGATACCACCATTCCAGTATGCCAGCTGCCTCTAGTTTCTAGCTTATCTATTATAATTCAGTAATGTTTATTGTCTTTTTAATACATTCAGGCACAGCTGCTTTGGAAGAAGATGCACAGATCTTAAAGGTCATTGAGGCTTACTGCACAAGTGCCAAAACTCGCCAAACACTTAATTCAAGTAAGTAAGAAATTTTTCATTGCTATTTTATCTATAAAATGTCTGAATAAATATTTCAGGCAGCTCTCAACTTAAATTCTTAACAATGAGGAGATCTTTTAGAAGCATTTATGCATGTAGGTTGGATATGTAAATGGTGATTCAGAAAGCTGCTTTTTACACACGTATATCAGGACAGAGATTTCAAGGGTGTGTGTGTTTTGAATGTGGCTATGGTGGCCCAAAACTATATAGGTATTTTCCAGTAAGAAAATTTCCCCGTTGGTTTTTGATTTCCAAGGCACGCATAGGTGTTATAAAAGTGCTAGTAAGGACCAGGGCTTTAAACGAGGGGTTGAAGGGTAATTTTGCTTAATTCTTCATTTCTTATTTTTGCCACTACAGTTTAAAAAAAAAAAAAGAAAAGAAAGTTGATATTCAAAACGATGTACCAACCAGAAATGGCACCTGATCAGGGCTAACCACTAATTTTCAGTGACACTTAACTGGTTAGTGCTGCTGAAAATAACTGGTTAGTGCCGAGCTGAAAACTGATTATTTTGGGGGTGTGCTGGGGACAGAGTTGGCATTTGGCCAGTTAACTGCCGATGTTCAACACTTAACCGTCCAGGTTAACCCATAAATAGGATTACATAAGTCAGTCCTATCTTTATACAGTAACCCATAGCCAGTTAAGTACCGAATATTGCACTTAGGGGCCCTTTTACTAAGCCGCGTAAGCGTCTACTCGCGCCAAAATGGAGTTACCGCATGGCTTTTGCGGTAATTTCAGTTTTTGCCGCATGTCCAATACGCTCGGCCGAAAAATAATTTTTATTTTCTACTGCGTGTATCGGACATGCGCCAAGTGGAATTTGGACCGCATAGGTCATTATTGCCTGGTTACCGCGTCAGACTTTACCTCTAGGTCAATGGCTGGTGGTAAGGTCTCAGAATGGATGCGTGGCAATTTTCATTTTGCTGCACATCCATTTTTGGCAAAAATATAAAAAAAGGGCCTTTTTTACAGGTGCACTGAAAAATGATTCTGCGCGTGCCCAAAACCCGCGCCTACACTGCTGCAGTCCATTTTTCAGTGCACCTTAGTAAAAGGACCCCTTAACTGGCTATGCTTTATCTGGCTCCAGAAATCCAGTGCTGGTGTTCAGACATGACCTAGCATTGAATTTCAAAGTTTAACGCCAGCGGCAATCATCAATACGATGATCACTGCTGGCTAAATATCAGGTCCAAAATGTAGCTTTGCTTGTTAGTTGGTGTCACTTATATGTTTAGCTTTGGACGATAGGGCCACTATATGTATAAGAGCTGGCACTTATATGTGGAAGCTGCCAAGTGCTACCATTATCTTTGTCTGCATATACTTCTGTGAAATCAGAACTTCCTCTGTATGTGCTGGCAAGTACATGTATCTGCCGTCATCCTTCTACATATTTTACAAAGGCACATTTGGCAGAGCCTTTTGTAAAATACTGGGGGAATTGATGTGCTATGCAAAATGGGCTTTAAATGATACAGTGTTAGGAAATTGATTGTTTGATGGTTCAGATTGCTCTACTGTTAAAAGTCAAATGCTCAACAGAAGAAAATGCAGTGTACTTGAACATGACTTGGATCTTTCTGGTATATTCAGGGACCTTTGTATTTGTACACTGAATTTTATGAATCATGCTCATTCACTTGTGTATTGATTGGCTGAACCTCACACACTACAAATGATATTAATGTATGGGATTTACAATTTCAATCTAGAATTGCTGCTTAGTGGTCCATCTCCAAAAACAATTTATCAAGGCTCCGCTGATGAAATGTACAACAGTTGATAGTTGAATGTGCAATAACTAGTATGAGGGAGTTATACCTGTAGATTCAAACTGGTTTGAGGTGCTGTTTTATTTTGAAGTTGCATATGTAATCTCAGTCAGCAAGCCTGCTGAATCAAATAATGAAGTAAATATTTGTTTTGCAACTTACAGTGCCTCGTAAAAGTCTTAAAGCCCTTCTGCATTTTTCTTCATTCTGCTATCTGAATAATAATGCATTAAAGTAGGGTTTGTCTTACCGATCTACACCAGTGTTTCACAAGTCAGTCCTGAAGTACCACCTTGCCAGTCAGTTTTCAGGATTTCCTCAGTGAATATGCATGAAATTGATTAGTATACACTGCCTCCATTATATGAAAATCTCTTTCATGCATTTTCATTGTGCATATCCTGAAAGCTTGACTGGCAAGGTGATATTCCAGGATAGACTTGGGAAACACTGATCTACACAACATACCCTACACTTTCAACATGAACAAGCAATTATACAAATATGCAAAAAATAATTAAGAGAAACAAAAAGGGCTTGATTTCATAAGTGACTACCATTTTGCCCAACAGGATGGTGCAGATTTTGCCATTCTTCTCGACAGCTCTGTCAAGTTGGCTGGGGATCTTGCCACAGATGTCCTGTTTGATTCAGGTCTGGGCAGAAACTAGGCTATGGGCTCCCTTTTACTAAGCAGCGGTAAGCCCAACGTGGGCTTACCGCTCGTTAAACAGGAAGTACCACTGGGCTACTGCAGCAGCCTGGTGGTATTTCCCACCCCTAGCATGCCGTCATATCCGGCACTACAAAAATATAGTTACACTGAGGTAATCGAGCAGTGCCGCACGCTGTCGAGTTACTGCCGGGTTAGTGCGGGGGCCTTTACCGCCATCTCAATGGGTGACGGTAAGAGCTCTCCCCCAAAATGGCCGCACGGCAAGTGCTTTATATGCCACACGGCTATTTCCTGCTGGAAAGAAAGACTTCCCTTTTACCCACTGCGGTAAAAGGGAGCCTCGACATGCGTGAAAAACATGTGCCGATTCCAACGCAGGCCCCCTTTTGCCACAGCTTGGTAAAAGGGGCCCTATCTGAGGACATTGAAAGGAAAATTTTGCTCAGTAACAGAATTCCTTCTGCCTTCTTTTTGAAGGCTCACAGTGAGAACAGGCAAACTGTTTTCTTAATTATTCCATGTAAGAATTTCATTTTTGTTTTTTTGGTGTGCACTATATAACCTTGTATGACTGAAAATAGGGAAAGCCAAAGTGTAGTAGCTTTTTATTTATTAGTATTCTATAATCTTCAGTTACAAATTGGAAGACAATTTTGCACTGCTCTTTTGAATATGGCTGTTTCTCAAGTTGTCAAAGAAACTACAAGCAGCTGTATTTAAAGGAGTAGTGCGAAAGTTTCTTCCAGCTTGTAATTGAAGATTATAGAGTAAATGAAAACGGTAACAGAATTCAAACACACGTGGGATAAACATAAAGGAATCCTGTTCAGAAGGAATGGATCCTAAGGAGCTTAGCTGAGATTGGGTGGCAGAGCCGGTGGCAGGAGGCGGGGATAGTGCTGGGCAGACTTATACAGTCTGTGCCAGAGCCGGTGGTGGGAGGCGGGGATAGTGCTGGGCAGACTTATACGATCTGTGCCCTGAAGAGGACAGGTACAAATCAAAGTAGGGTATACACAAAAAGTAGCACATATGAGTTTATCTTGTTGGGCAGACTGGATGGACCATGCAGGTCTTTTTCTGCCGTCATTTACTAGGTTACTAATAAATAAAAAGCTGCTACTTTGGCTCTGCTTATTTTTCAGCCATATGAGATTGTAATGCACACAAAAAAAAAACCAAAAAGAAGTTGAAACGTGGCTGAATTGATGATTTTTTTTTCACTTATGATAGGTACAGTAAGAAACATGTTCATAAATTGTACAGTTTCTCTAACAATATAGCCTTATCTGAGATGCCAGAATCTTGGTCCTCTAATACACTGTAGAATGACCATATGACTCTGATGCTTTTAAAAATAAATATATTTCAGTGGTTCCCAAACCTGGTCTTGGAGGCACTGCAGCCAGTCAGGTTTTCAGGATACCCACAATGAATATTCATGAGATAGATTTGCAAGCAGTGGAGGCAGTGCATGCAAATCTCTCTCATGAATATTCATTATGGGTATCCTGAAAACTTGACTGGCTGGGATGCCTCCCGGACCAGGTTTGGGAACCACTGCCATATTTACTACAAAACACTGGTATGTTGTTCATTAAAAACTGGATTTATTCAGGCTTGGCACATTGCAAAGGTGGCATACTTGGACCCAGGAAAGGAGAGAGAGAGAGAATAGCTACTGCTATATGGTTGACTCTGCTGGCCAACAAATAATGCTGAGTGATGCCTCTACTTTTCTCATATATGTATATGCACACATATATAGAGTGTCTTGCAAAAGTCTTCATACCATTGTACATTTTCACATTTTTGGTATCAAAAAATGCCATTCAGCATGCAGCAGAGTTTGTTTCACTGGTGTGCACAATATGAGGGCAATTTTATAAAGGGGTGTCTACATTTAGGCACTTACCCTGGGATTCTGTATATGGCCTTAATTTCTGTGTGGAAATTGAAGCATATTCTATAACAATGCGTGTAATTTAATTGGTTAACTAGCTAATCAGTGCTGTTAATTGGATGTTAAGCAATTATCAGCACTAATTGTCATTAGTTATGATTTACACACAGAACTCACTAAGAATATTCTGTAACTAGTAAAAAAGGCCCGTTTCTGACACAAATGAAACGGGCGCTAGCAAGGTTTTCCTCGGAGTGTGTATGTTTGGGAGAGTGTATGTGAGAGTGACTGTGTGAGAGTCAGAGTGAAAGTGTGAGTGTGTGTGTGTGTGAGAGAGAGTGAGTCTGGGTGTGAGTGTGTTTGTGAGAGAGTGTGTGTGTGAGAATGAGAGTGTGTGCAAGTGTGTATGTGAGACACAGTGTGAAAGAGAGTGTGTGTGTGTGTGTGTGTGTGTGTGCGAGAGAGAGAGTGTGTGTGAGACACACATTCTCTGTGAGAGTGAGTGTATGAGACCAAGCGAGAGTGTGAGTGACTGTGTGGCACATAGAGAGTGAATGTGATACAGAGTGAGACAGAGTGTGTGAGAGTGAGAGTCAGAAAGACATTGTCTATGAGAGAGAGAGAGTGTGAGCCTTGCCCTCCCAATCCATGCCCATCTGTCCCCTGCCCCCTCCATTCATCCTTTTCCAGCAATTCCCCTCTCTCCCTGAGCCCTGCCTTCCCAATCCATGCCCATCCATGCTCCTCTGTCACCTGCCCCCTCCATTCATCCCTATCCAGCAATTCCCCTCTCTCCCTGAGCCCTGCCCTGCAATCCATATCCATCCATGCCCATCTGTCCCCTCCATTCATCCCTATCCAGCAATTCCCCTCTCTCCCTGAGCCCTGCCCTCCCAATCCATGCCCATCCATGCTCCTCTGTCACCTGCCCCCTCCATTCATCCCTTTCCAGCAATTCCCCTCTCTCCCTGAGCCCTGCCCTCCCAATCCATGCCCATCCATGCTCCTCTGTCCCCTGCCCCCTCCATTCATCCCTTTCCAGCAATTCCCCTCTCTCCCTGAGCCCTGCCATCCCAATCCATGCCCATCCATGCTCCTCTGTCCCCTGCCCCCTCCATTCATCCTTTTCCAGCAATTCTCCTCTCTCCCTTCCATGACCCCCCTCGCATCCATGCTCCTCTCTCTCCCATGTCCCAGCCTGGCCCGCCCTCTTCTCCCCCCCCTTCGCATCCATGCCCCCCCCTTCGCATCCATGCTGTTGTTTCTCCCCTGCCCTCCCGCTCCCATTGTTCAACTTTACTGCCCACCCTCTTCTCTCCCCCCAACATCCCTTTTTTTTTTTTTTTCTTTTTAAATTTACCTCTGTGGCGGTTCTGGCAGCGCAGCGTCAGGGAAGGAGGCGGCACTCCCGACGTCTAGCCTTCCCTTCGCTGTGTTCCGCCTTTTCATCTGTGTTCCCCTTTTCATCTCTGCGACTTGGAATTTACGTGCACCACATTACAGAATATGCTTAGTGAGTTCTGTGTGTAAATCATAACTAATGACAATTAGTGCTGATAATTGCTTTTTAACGTCCAATTAACAGCACTGATTAGCTAGTTAACCAATTAAATTATCTACATACACTGTGTCTTGACTGGAGTAGATCATTCTGCTTTGCAAAACTGGTAGATAAGTATGCAATCAAGGTTTTTTAGTTTTTGTTTACTGCCTTTCAATTAGCAATATCAGAGTGGTTTGCAATATAATAATTGCCAGATCAACAATAAGTCAGACATTAAAAGCATAAAAAGTAAAGACAAAAAAGATCAATATTAATTTGAGTCAGGAGCAATACACAAGGGATGTGAATTCAAATTGCAATACGAATTGTAGATTAATTGGAGACACACAAGGTGCATTTGTTCCCAGCAATTCCTAATATCAAAAGTGGTGTAAAGATCGTATTAATTCACCACATTAAAAAGACTGCCTAAACAACTAGATTTTAAGATCCTTTTTGTATTTCCGATATGAAACCTCCTGCCTCAGTTCCGGGGGAAGAGAATTCCACAGCATGGGTGCTACAGTATTAAAATCTGTCTTGCTCGTAGTATCAAGCCAGAGTCTAAAATATAAAGGAATAACTAACAAATTGGTTTGGGAGAATGAAGGTCTGGGCCGGACTGTAAGGCAATGATTCCTAAACTTTTTATTGTGGTGAAACCCCTAAAAAATGTTTCATAGATGGAGGAACTCTCTAATTTTTTGAGGAACTCCTGAAGAAAATTCAAGGAAACCCAGGGATCTGCAGAAATTCAGTTTGGGAATCACTGTTGTAAGGAATGAGAGGTGATTGATGGTAATGTGGAGCCCAAGTATAGTGGGTCTGGTGGATTAAGACCAGGATTTTAAATTTAATCTATGCCAGAACTGTTGTTGCAAAAAAGCATCCCATGGTCATTTTCATTTTAGCAATCCCTAAAACATGATCAGCTAAGTATCTCAAAGCATAGACCTGAGAAACACTGGTATTACAGACATTAACGACCATTGAGAGGGATGGAATAGGTGTAAGAGAATACAAATATTTGAAGACTAGGCATAAAATCTTGAATTTGAGCCTTTCTTCCACAGGTAGTGTTTGTAAGTCTTTCAGAACTGGTGTAGTATCATAACTCTTTCCTCCTAATATTGTTGCTGCCATATTCTGAAGGAGCTGAAGATGTCGTGAATTAATGTGGGTAATTCCCTGATGCAAAGAGCTGCAGTAATAAATTTGATTTGTTGACCAGGCATAAATAATAGTTGCCAAATTTGTTTGTTCTAATAACAGACATATAATAAAGTCCAATCAAATGAAGTGAATAGGAAGTGATTTATAACACTTTGCCAGCATTATTGCTCCTAGAACATTCAGGGAATGACATGAGAACTGTTTTAAACGAAACGACTCAATGACTTTTTAAAATTGTTATTGCATTGTCAATTTTATATTTTTGTGATACATCTGCTTCTCAAATATACTGCACTCTGGAGGTTGAGGTTGCTTTTATTGTAACAACAAATGTTTTTATGCATAATATAGAGCCTGATTTACCAAGGCCTTTTCCCATTCTGTGTCTTTGGGGTGGGACGGGAGAACTTATTACATCAATTCTGTAAAAAGAGCCGTTTCTTGACATTACTCCATTGGTAGACTCGGGAGTTCATTTTCAAAGCACTTTAACTTAACAAAGTTCCATAGGTTACTACTACTACTACTACTATTTAGCATTTCTATAGCTCTACAAGGCATACGCAGCGCTGCACAAACATAGAAGAAAGACAGTCCCTGCTCAAAGAGCTTACAATCTAATAGATCTAATAGGTTACTGTGGGGCTCATTTTCAAAGCACTTAGACTTACACAGTAACCTATAAGTCTAAGTGCTTTCAAAATACGCCTCCACGTAACTTTGTAAGTCTAAGTGCTTTGAAAATACACCTCTCTGCATAGAAAGCATAAAACGTGTCATCCTAGTTAAAACATTAATTTGCATCATTTTTACAGATTTTTGACCAGTTTTCGAAATGGTTTTAACAGTTTTTATTGTCACTCTAGATCTACAAAATAATATTGACCATTTAAGTGACACCAGGTACCATATATGTGGGTTCTTTTTAAGTTTCCTAATATTGAAAAGGGCATTTCTTTCCTTAATTTTTTTTAGTGTTCTGTATAAGAACAGGTGGAGAATTCTTTCTCAGTGCCAATTCTGTTCATGTCCTTTTACAAGTTATGCATATAGTTGCACACAGATTTCAAGTTCAAGCAGATAAGTTCCACAGTATGAGAAAAATAGGTGGCCTCTGGACTACGTATAGAGCCTCATTTTCAAAGCATATAGACTTACAAAATTACATTGGTTATTATGGGGCTCATTTTCAAAGCACTTAGACTTACATATTCCATAGATTACTGGGTTACTTTCTAAGTCTAAGTACATCTATATAACTTTGTAAGTCTATATGTTTTGAAAACGAGCACCTAAGTGCAGCAAGATAGCATCTGTTTCAACATCCAAGTCCACTTAAAAGTGACTTTTTCATGTGCTTTGAAACTTGTGTGCATAAATTGACCATTAGTACAAAATTACGTTCTTCAGTCCAAAAAGGACACAGAAATCATCAAGGACTTAGAAATGCACACATAAAAACAAGTGCACACCATTTTTTGGAACACACAGATACATTCCCTTTCTGACATACATATCAACATTCTCTTATTTAATATGAACCTCAACATTTCTCTCTTTTTCAATTTACCTAATAAATTGAGAGAGGCCTATTTTGAGTAGAATAATTAAGAATTAATTAAGCAAGAGGATCTAACCTTTGTACCCAAGACTTTACAGGTAATATTATGTCAGCTGCCTCATTCATGCAGGACTGTAGTTGTTGCTAAGAGTGGTCAGGGCTTTTCTGGATGGACTGCCCCAGTCAAGCAATGTCAAAACCTGTCCAGCTCAGGTTAGTTTGTAGCTGAGAGTTTTGGTCTGGGACCTAATACCTGATGATTTAGCACCTGATCCTGTGGAATATTAGCTTTCCATAAGAACATCCCTTTTCTCTGTAAGCTCAGGTACCCCCACCCAAACTGAAAAACAGGGATAACAACATAAAATATGCATTTAGTCATTAAATAATAATATAATTTCCTTTAAAACCAGTAGGAGGACAGTAGTGTTTGTTGGTCTGGAAGGACTGGAAAGAGACCTTGGGTAAATGCCTGTAGCCTTTTCATTTGTTTTATTTTATTATTTACTAGTAAAAAAAGGCCCGTTTCTGTTTCTAATGAAATGGGCGCAAGCAAGGTTTCCCCCCCCCCCCTTGCCGATCACCCGACCCCCCTACCCGGGCGCATCACGAAGCCCCTCCCCCTGCGCCTTCATGGCCCCCCTCGCCACCCAGAACCGCGAATGGTAACGGTGGCCGGCCCCTGCTGCTTCTCCTTTTGAGCAGCAGGAGCCGGTAGATAAAGAGAAGAAAAACAAAACAACAGAATGTCGCAAAATGCACCTCCGTAGAGAAGCATCTGAGATTGGCACACGTCTCTGCAGGCGCTCCTCTTCTCCCCTCTGACATCTGTGCGTTCCTCCGGGGTCTCCCTGCAGGGGCAGTGACGTTGAGGGTAGAGGAGGAGCGGCTGCAGAGACGTCTGGCAATCTGAGATGGTTGTGTACAGAGGTGCGTTGTATGAGTTGTTTGTTTTCTTGTTGTGTTTATGTACTGGCTGCCGTTGTGGGTGGTGAGGCAGTGGATTGGGGGGAGGGGCTTCGTGATGTGGCGGCGGGAGGGGTCGGATGATGCGTGGAGGAGGGAAGGGGTAGGGGGCGGGGCTTCGTGATGTAGCGTCGATATTTTTACCTGGGGCAATGGAGGGTGTGTAGCGATTCGTAGTCAGGGGGAGGAGTAGGGAAACATGCTGCGCGTGTTTCCCTACTCCTCCCCCTGCCTGGTTCGTTGTTTGTTGGAGGGGGTTGCAGTCCCTTCACTCTCTGTGTTCCGCCCTCAACGTCATGACGTTAGACGCGAGGGCAGGGCATAGAGATGGTGATTTTGAAGGCTTCACCACCATGAACTTATGAAAAGTTTAGGGATGACTTTCAGCAGGTTGTCTTCAGAACGTTGAGGTAGCGTTTTATGTCCAGATGGGGCGTGGCTGTGGGCGTGGCTGAGGGCGGGTCTATGAGTTAGGGTGAGTGGTCCTGATAGCCTAGCCTAAGAAGACGACAGGAGTTCAGTGCTTCACTGCCTTGCAGTGAGCTTCAGAATTTTCGAGGTGGGATTTGCAGTGAGCTTCAGAATGTTCGAGGTGGGATTTAATTATATAGATTTACTTATTTGTATATTGCTCACACCTTTATCATTAGTAGCTCAAGGTAAGTTGGCATTCATACTAGGTATTTTCCCTGTCTCAGAAGGGCTCACAATCTCATTTTTGTACCTGAGGCAATAGAGGATTAAGTGACTTGCCCAAGATCACAAGGAGCAGCAGTGGGATTTGAACCAGGCACCCCCTAGATATCAAGCTTGTTGCTTTAACCACTAGGTTTTCCTCCCCACAATCAGCTGCATTGTGATGTGGGCCAACATGGTTGGTTATGTGTTGTGTCAGGCATGCTATGATGGCTTTTGAGCCTAGTATATTCTTTGGCCAGTTGTCCCCCACCCCCCTGTGGATATCTATGGATATTGGCTATGTTCCAGGTGGGTTTGCTGTGGGAAGAGGGAATATCAGGTCAACAGACTGCTAAGTAATAGGTGGTGAATCAGGTCACAGAGATATCCTGGTTACACATTGCCTGTGTAGGCTGCATGGTGCAGTGTCATGCCAACATACATGCAAAGCCTCTGTCTTGCAAGATGAACTCTTGTATGTTTCTGCCTACAGAAACAACCTTTATTACTCTCACAAACTCATACACACAAAAAAGCCATTCTCTCTCATACATGATCACAGACTTTTCATATGTCTCACAGAAACACATTTTAAAAAATAGGTTCAGTATAAAAAATGCCTTTGAGAGTTCTGTGTAAACCACAGAGAATGCTGTTAAACATCTTAAAATTGAAGAATTTACCTACTTGGCTTAAAATGCCACTTGACTTTTTTCTTAGCACTTCTTTTCTTGATCTTATTTCTAGGTTTCCTTTTTTTGTGTAACTTTTTTTTTAAATCCTTTTTTCTGTTAAAAGGCACAGAGTACTCTGGTTATCCTCCTCAACTGTTTATGCATTCAAATTTCGATTTGATGTCTCTAAAGAGTTCTGGGGTGGGTTAGCACAGTATTGCTTTGATTCTTTTTGAGTCACAAGAGAGGGGATTGCTAAATAAGATTTCAGATATCTTTAAATGTTGTTATTTGTCCTTAAAAAATAAAGTAAAAGTATAAAAGAAAAAAA
This sequence comes from Microcaecilia unicolor, assembly GCF_901765095.1. NCBI lineage: Eukaryota > Metazoa > Chordata > Amphibia > Gymnophiona > Siphonopidae > Microcaecilia > Microcaecilia unicolor. Next base: position 270,048,558 of record NC_044034.1, on the reverse strand, counting down.
AGAGTTCTTAAATCGATTGGCTATAAGATCAAGCAAGCTCAGTTAGAAAGTTGAGCATCACAGTTATGCCTCCTCTATTTAAGACCATGCAAAAAGAGGCCTTTGTGAACTCTTCCCTAGCCCAATCCAGTGTCCTTATACTGTGTACAGTAACAATCTCCTTTAGAAAATGTATTAATATTGTTGCACCAATGTAGCATATAGAGTTTTTGGATTTTTTTTTTTCTGATTTAGAATTTGTTTCACTGTGTCTACCAAGCTATGTACTGAACCATTATTAGTTCTAACTTGCCCAAAACTTAGAAGAATGAAGCTCTCGATGTACCTTTTTAACAGTATTTTCTCTTTCCCTTCTCTTCCCATCATCCTTTGCTTTTGTTTCATGTTATTTTGATTGTGGCTTTTCTTGTCCCATTATTTTCCTCCTCATCTTCTCTCTGCCTCTCCACTGCCACCATTCCATTTCATTCCCTGTACATCCGTAGCATGGCAAGGCACTGACCTGATGCATAATCACGTCTTGGCTGATGATGACCAATCAAGTCTAGACTCCTTGGGTCGTCGCAGTAGCCTTTCTCGTTTGGAGCCTTCAGACCTCTCAGAAGACTCTGACTATGACAGTATATGGACAGCCCATAGTTACAGAATGGGGTCTACATCTCGTAAGAGCTGTTGCTCATATATCTCTCACCAGAACTAATGCACTTCTGACCTTTTCTTAACAAATGCTTGTTAAATCACAACCTGCTTTTTCTTAGATGTTTTCTCGTGTTCTTTGTCTCTTTAATGTGATGTTTTAACAACTTGCTGTTGAGTCTCCTGATATTTCTCGTGTACCATTTGAGACTCTGTAGCCAATTTGAAATACATTCACAAATACCAATTTGAAATACATTCACAAATACCTGTCTATAAAAAAAGGATGTGTATTCTGTTAAGGGTATACGTCGTGAATTTTTTTATGCCGACTGCTCTTGATATGTAGTTTGCATTTTTGTGTTTTACCTCCCCTCCTTTCCTCCCAAGTAGTTTAGCATCTGTTCCTTTTTAATTTATTTTTGTCAGTGTATATTTTTGTATTTTGTACTGAAACCATACTGATTTGTGAGCTAAGTGCCAAGAATTTGAATGACTTTATCCTTGTAGTGTTCTAATTTTTCTTGTATATTAATGGTGTGGATCACACTGGTGTTCAGTACAGGGAGTGAGGCAACAAAAGAAACTACAACGTATTCCTTTTGTATCCATGTCCTTGAGACACTCGGACATGTGCGTACATCCGTATCCTGTTTACTATTGTATTTGTAATGTATTTTATCTGATACTTTTTTTAGTACTAATTATTTCACTGAATGATTTGCAACCCATTATGAACTGATTATCACCAGGTTCAGGGCCGTGTCTTGATTTAGTATTTTTAGCTTTTGAAATAATACAGACAAGAATAGCAACTTTGCTGATAGCAGTTAAATGTTATTAACTGGATTCTCATTATAGAGTTAAGTACAAATAACTATTTAAGCAGCAAAAAATGAGCAGCTGTAATGAAAAGTTGAACATAGTCAACTCCAATTGGATGCACAAATTTGCTATAGTTAAGCACAGTAAAGTAATTCTAGATTTGGGCAATTTGTGTATAATGATGTTTGATAATTGTTTACATTTCCAGTTTTACTGCTTAGACTTGCATGTCTAAAAGCAAAGAAACTTTATGCCTACGTTCCTCTACCTTTCCTTTTTTAGATAAATGAACTTTGGAGTTCAGATATATTGAGAAGGATCCTCTCCTTCCCTCTTCCTCAGCTAGAAAGGTAGTTGACATCAAGTCTTTCAAGTAAATATGTTCAGGGGAAGTCAGTAAATAGCTCTGAAAAAAAGTTAAGAGGAAATCAGATTTAAAGCGTAAGACTTTCTGAATAGATTTTTATATGCATGTCTTTGTGTTTTTTGTATTCCTGATCATTTAACCTTTTTGCAGAGCTAATGTGCCTCTCTGGTCATTTGTGCTTTCAATGCCAATGCAAAGCATCTTAACTTTAAAACAGAAAAGGAATCAGATGCCAGATGTTTATCATAACTTTTAATCTAATTGTTTCCCTTGTCTTCTAACAAGCTGGTATGTTCCTTCTGGTACCATTAGGAGGATCTGAGCTGAATTGTTTTGCTTGGATCTGAACTCATCATTTTCTCTAAAGTAAGGGTCTAAAGCACTGGTCTTCAATATTGCTCACAGTTCAGTGTGTGTTAAGGGCACTGTTATTAAATTATTTCTTAATATTGTGTCACACAGTGAGGAGGTATAGTCTTACGAATGACACAGATTAAACATCAGGGCTTCTAATTCCGTTAAAGCGCATTTGATGCTATTTTACGCAAAGTTGCTGTGTAGCATCTGTAAAACTCTAGGAATGGGTGAATGGTTGGCAGCTATATTTCAGTGTACAAAAGTAGAGTCATATATATTGAGGTACAACAATCTAAGGGACCAATACATGATGGTAGTGAGAGTGTACACCAAGCAGAAGAGAGACTTTAGGGTGATCATATTGATTATCACAAGACAGCAAAGAACCTGATTAATTATGGGCTATATTTGCACAATCTTAACCTGTCTTGAACCTTTAGGATTGGAAGGTTTTGAGGGGTCTTCTACAATGCCAACAAGATTTACAGGGAAATAGGGCTATCCTTAGCTCTGTTGGCAGTCTGGATTTGGGGGTACTTGAACGGGGAGTGTCCCCTGACATGAAAAGTAGAATGGAGGTTATTGTCATTCCAGCCCCCCCCCTCCAAGAGCCCTAAAGAATAGGAAAAAATCAGACCCCTGAAAATCTAAGGAGAAGCAAGGTGCTATCAAAGCCAGGGGTATCAAAATCCACCTTGCCTTAGAAATCTGAGCAACATCAATAGAATTACATGGCTACTTAGTATTTTTTAATTCCCTTACCTACATATATGTGTTAAAGTTGCTCCAGCTGTGTGTATTTGACTTGCAGTTGCTCCAGGAAGGGAGTCTGTGGATGGCTGTTGGAATAGCTGAGGGGGTTGGCATGTGTTGAGGGGAGAGTGTTACTTTGTGTGTATTAAAAGAAGTCCCACATTTTTTGGTACAGTCTCTACCCTCACTCTGTTCAGTTGACTTATGTGCTTTCCATTTCTTTCTGTCTCACACTCTTTGTCCCCCTACCCTTCCACTCCCCTCTCCTTTTTCATTCTTCTACCCTTCCTCGCATCTCTCCACTGACCTGAGATATAGTACAGTTGGCAGTGGAAGGGCCGCAAGTGCATAGCTGGCATCTCCTCACCATATTTGGCTGGCAGGGCCTAGAGATTAGTGTTTGTCTTTTTCCTTTAGCTCTGTGGCATGTATTTGTAAAACTTGTTGTGGCCCTGCCTCCTACTCCCACATAGGTTTCCTGTTAGCCATAGTAGGGCCTGTGGATATGCATGCTGGCTTGCAGTCATAGCACAGTATTTTATCATTGGAAAGGAAGCTGTAAAGCAAGAGAGGCTCCAATGGTGTAGACTCAGGAGTAATATTAGAAGGCATTTCTTCATGGGGAAATCTTTCTTCAGGGGCAGATGCATGACATGACCTTCTGGTGGAGGTGCTGAAAAACAAAGCAGTATCTGTATGCAAAGAGAATGGGATATGAAGAGAGGATGCCTAATTACAAAGACGTGAAGGGAAAACTAGGGATTTACTGGGGCCTGTAGCATTACTGCAGGAAGTAAATTGGGTATATTAGATGGGCCTCATGGGCCCCTATATAAGCATCATATTTTGTGTTTATATTTTAAGATTTATTGAAATAAAAGGGATGGGAATAGGAGGAGGTAGTTGCCATTTACAGATGTTGTAGCTTTGGCAGTCTGGGCTGTTACTATTGTGCTTAAGGGAGCAGGTTCTGATACATAACTCATTCTTGCACTAGAAAACAGCAACTAGAAAGTCTCAAACCAGCCTATGGGGCCCTGCTGCAGATAACTCAAGCTAAGCTTTAGTAAAAGACCCCCTTATTGATTAAACTAAACAAGCCAGAAACAGTTAAACAGTTAGCTACATTTTCACCTTAATTCAGAACGTAGACTTAGATTAAATAACTTTTGATACATTACAATTGAGGCATCTATCTATATCACAGTCATTTAGGTCCTGCTTAAAAAAGCTATACCATCTTCCCCAAAATTGGAGTTGTAGAAGGGCAGTTAAAGAAATGAATTATTAGATTACTTCGTTATTATTATTAAGTACAGTAGCTTTGCTCATTATATTTTCCTGGTTCTTTGAAGGTTAGATGAGGTAACGTGGTATACTTTTCAGTTGTTAACTTACATTTTTGTCTTGATTCCAACTCTGAAACATTCTCTGATTGGCCAAATCCAGTGTTCAAGAGCAGAGAGAGCGCTGAATCTTTATTCGGAAATCATTTTCTTCAGTCTTTGTTCTTTTTGTTTTTTCCCCAGTGACCAAGAATGCTTGTTAATACTTGATGAGATGCCTTGAGCATTCAGTTAAGAGTAATTTGCATTCACTGATTGGATCTTGGATTTCAAACACCCACAAAAGGACTTCATATACAATGTACAATTAGAAATGGCATAATACACATTACTGACCATATATACTCGTGTCTGCAAATGTTACCAAACAGCAGATGGTATCCTATGTTAGTAACTATGCCCCTTAGTGTCAAATACAGCAAGTAAAATACAAGAACCCAAATAAATATTTCCCCATCATTCTTCATATTCCCTCTATAGATCCAAAGAGAATAAATACAATTGATAGATCTGATGTGAAGGAAATACAGTATAGGTACTAAAAGAAGAAATGGTTAAGCTAAATCTTGTAATAACAATCGGTGAGCTATTAAAGGCAAAGTAATATCACATATGGAAATTCTAAAAATATAAGGAAAGGTAACTATCTCCCTGTTCAATAGCACAGAAGCAGTAGAATAATAAAGAAAACAACTTATACAATAACTGGACAAATATCAATTTGGGATGAATTAAATATGTTGGCTCCTGTCTAATGAGAGAGATCAGCCGCAGAACATGGAGGAACACTTCATCCGTACAACCGTAGTGTATATAAATCGGAGTAGGGTGGGTTGTCTTCCAAAGAACACAAGTGAGACACCAAAGTGCTTGTACATAGCGATTTATTGACATTATACCAAAAGACTCAACGCAGCAGCTGTGTTTTGGGTTCAGAGGTGCCTGCCTCAGGAGTCTGAAAATACGGTGTATACTATTTGTATGTTGTTCATCAGATCCTTTGTTCAGGAAAAGTTGCTAAGCAACAAACTTTCAGATGGAAAAGCAGCTACAGTTCTAAGGAAATCAATTCAACATTTCCTGTTTTCCTGAACAAAGGATTTGATGAACAACATAAAAATAGTATACACCGTATTTTCAGATTCCTGAGGCCGATGCCTCCATGCTGAAACACAGCTGCTGTGTCGCGTCTTTTGGTATAATTTCAATAAATTCTTACATACAAGCACTTTGGCGTCTCCCTTGTGTTCTTTGGAAGAGACAACACACCCTAATCTTTGATTTGTGACTTCTGTCTAATGACATGAGTGTAGACTAGATCAGCGGTTCCCAAACTGTGCACTTCGGCACTCTGGTGCGCACCACAGCAAACTCTCGGGTGCCGTGGCAAATCCTGACCTCCCTCCTGCCGCCACCCAAACCCATCCCTGCCACTTCTCTAGATGAGCAGCAGCAGCAGCAAAACAAGCTGCAACCACATGGGTCCAGACTCTTTATACATGAGCTGATGATCCTGCCCCCTTGAATATCACTTCCTGTTCTGGGGCACAGCAGGCAGCACGTGTATGGAGAGTCTGGTCCTGCATGGCTGCAGCTTGTTTTGCAATTGCTGCTCATCTAGATAAGCAGCAGTGGCAGCGAGCCTGAAGTGGAGACCCCCCTCCCCCAGGACTGCTCCAGGTGAAGGTAAGCAGTGGAAAAACATGTGTGGTGGTGGGGGGGGGGGGGGGGGGGGAGGTGGAGATCTATGTGGTTTGGAGGGGGGTTGCCGTGAAAATTTGATCAGACACTAAGGGTGCTGTGAACCTAAAAAAGTTTGGAAAGCACTGGACTAGATGAATGAACCCTGAGGTCCCTTTCAGCCTTGTATTTCTATGATTCTATTATGTATCTCTGGAGCAAGTTGTGAATCAGCAAAATCTGTTCTCTCCCATTTATTAGAAGCATAAAAACAAAGGATGCGTATGTTATCCAAAAACGCTTGGTCCTTCAACATTGATCCATTTTTGAAATACATTGACACACGTTCTGATATCTAACTGTGAAACAAGCATTAGACCATGTGTCAGGAAAGGGGAACTCTTAAAGGACACAATATCTTGTAAAAGTCTTCACACTGTTCTACATTTATCTAATTCTGCTGTCTAATAAATATAATTCAGAATACATTATAGTAGTAGTTTATTGTTCACATCTATACAACATAAGCTACACTTTCACAGGGTAATTTTAAAAAGTTTTGTTACATATGTAAAGCCTGTTGCATACACAGAAAAGGATTTTTCTAAAATTGTTCAGACGTATAAGCACATATAAGAGTGTTTAGAAAATTGAGAGAATACGTGCATAAAAAAGTAAACATATGGAAAGTGTGCATCTACTTTTATGTGATCCGTGTGTAGGCAGTCTTGGGAACAGTTTGAGCAAAGGCAAGTTGCAAATTTTGCATACATTTATATCTGCTTTGGAGCAGGTACAAATTTGTGCATGTGGATTTGTACCCTGTTTATTTCACACCAGATAAATCACCTAACATTGAAACCAAGAAGTTCCACTTTGGTGTCATCAAACCACTAAACCTTCTTCCACATGTGTGCAGTCACCTGCATGTTTATTTTCAAAAGCTATGTGGCATGCCAATTGGTTTTTCATGAGCAGTAGCTTTCATATTGCTACTGTTCCATATTTGTGGAGTAATCTTGAAACTGTTGGAGAGTCAGCACGTTCCAGTTCTCAGCCAGAGATTTTTTGTAGTTCTTTTAAAGCAATTTTAGGCCTCACAGTGACATTTCTCAGCACTGTTTCTTATCTGATTGCCACTTTTCTTGGAAAAGTGGTCCAAATGAGGCAATGTTTTAGTGGCTTCAACCTGTTTCCACGTCGCAGTAATGGATCTGACGGTACCTGACACACTGAAATTTTCCTGTAGTCTTCCTCCAGTTTATATCTTTGAATAACTTTATTCTCATAAGGGTCCTTTTGCCAAGCTGTGGGCAGTGGCGTTCCTACGGGGTCTGACACCCGGGGCGGATCGCCGATGCCCCCCCGGGTGCAGCGCCCCCCCCGGATGCAGCACGGCACCCCCCCTCCTGGTGAAAGGACACCCCCCCGCGAAGGAACCCCCCTGGGTGCAAGCCGCTGGGGGGAGGGGGTGCCGCGCGCACCTGACCTGTCCTCCGTTCGTTCCATGCTTCTTCTCTGCCCCAGAACAGGAAGTAACCTGTTCCGGGGCAGAGAAGAAGCATGGAACGAACGGAGGACAGGCACGCGCGGCACCCCCCCAGCGGCATGCACCCGGAGCGGACCGCACCCACCACCCCCCCCCCCCCCCCGCCCAGGAACGCCACTGGCTGTGGGAAAAAGAGCCCTGCGGGGAAGGGGGGGCTGTTTTTTTTTGCGCACCAGGGCCTTTTTTAACGCAGCGGGTAAAAGGACCCCAGGCACACATGGCCTTGCGACGGAGAGCCCTTACCGCCACCCATTGAGGTGGCGATAAGGGCTCCCGAGCTAACCCATCAGTAACCGGGCAGTACGTGGCAATGCCCGATTACTGCCAGGTTATCGCCGTGCAAGCTATTTCCAGGGGTTTGTTGGGCTTACCCCTATCTATAAAAGGGGTCTCATAGTTCTTTCTGTAGACCCATGTTTATTTAACAGAAATAGCTTGATTCCTTTATCTAGGAACATTTACAATTGACCTTTCAAATTGAAAGTGATGCTTGCTGTATAAATCAGTGAAACAAACTCTCATTTTTAATGCATTTTGAATTTTATGTTTTAACAGAATGTGAAAAATGTGCAAGGGTGTGAAGATTTTTATAAGTTATCATATCTGGTTTATATCAAGGATATTAATATATTTTGGATCTGGTTTAAGTTTTTGGGCATAAGTAGGAAAAAAGTTTGAAAAACTTGCGAATATTCTCCTCTTGCCTGCTATTTACTCTAATCATAAATTTGAAGCATATATAGTTCAGATAGATGATTCATATGCTCCTAGTAGTTGATGTTGGAACTTTAGTTCCATATCATGTTCCCTGTGATTGTTAAATGCTCCATTAAAGTAGTATGTGCCTATCAGGGTGAATATTTTCTCTTTCTAATCACGACTTGTTCCTCAGTATGAACCTTCTGAACAACTTTAATATAAGCATCACTTTTAGGACATATGTAGTTTTATAGATCTTTTGTGATGTTGTCAACAAACTTTAGCATTATCTAAACCCAAGACATCTTGCTTTTGCTATATATTCAGGAAACTTTTTTGCCATGATAATTTTTACATATCTTGCTGCATAGTACATAAACTAACTAAAAGAATGTATGTGTATATATATATATATATATATATGTATGTATGTATGTATGCAGATGTTTTTTTGATCAACATTTGTAATGGTTATTAATTGGTCGATTACAAATTTTTCAGCATGATTAAATACTTTTTTAATCATGATCCTGAAAACAACCCCCCTCTTCCCAGCATTTAACCTTCTCCCAAAGCCCCCAGGGTATCTCGGGCCCCTCTACCACTCGGACGTACCTGAAAGATGCCCTGCTGTTTGTGCCAGTTCCAAGTTTAAAATGGCAGCTGTGACTTCTAGTAGTAGTGTTACGATACTACTGCTAGAGGGTTGCAGTTGCCATTTTGAACCTGGAGCGAGCATAGGCATTGCTACCATCTGCCCCACCTGAGACCACTGGGGGGGGCCTACAGGTGGTTGGGGGGATGCTCTTTGGGGTGGGGCGGTCTACAGGATTGCATTTTTCCCAGGGGAACTTTCAGGAGAGAGATGGATCCACTTGGGAGTTCTTCAGGAGAGAGGAGGAAGGCTTAGAACATGGATGTTCAATGCAACCTTTACATTTGTGTTTTAATCACGTAGGTTAAGGGCGATTTAATCAACAACACTAAGATATCTATATATAATATCTACTTCAGTGCTCTCAAATCACATTTAATGATTTTAATCACCATAACATTTTTTGAGTTAATTCAAATAGTGTGTGTGTCTATGTATTAAATAAATATAAATATATAGCTCTAATAAAAGAAAATTAGATTTCAAAACAGGCAATAGGTGAAATTCAATATTGTCTCATATTTTCTCATTTCACTAGTGCTTAATCTTCCCAGATACACTAAGGAATTGAAGGAAGAGGAAGGGAAAGCGGGATAATTCATTTCTGAAAAAGTGTCTGTTATTTTTCTTAAGTCAAGATCTCAAATCTAAAGGGAGGTGTCTCAGTTTTTTCCTTTTACTTTATGATCTTTGAGTAGGCATTGAAAAGGATCTCTCCCCCCCCCCCCCCCTCCGAACTAGTAAAATTTCTTTAAATCATTAGTTAAGGTATGCATTTCTTCATTTTAGGTAGCTACGCTCCTGTTGTCCCTGGGGCATTGCTGGTAATTAGTTACAGCAGATTTTATGAATTATTGTCCTCAAAGAGTATTGTTTAATAGTTGCCAAGGAGCAGTCATTCCTGTTACCAGCAGCAGCACAATTTTGTTACTGCAGTATTTCTCAATATTGCTTGCATTTCTATTTTTGACTAATCAGCCCTAGACATTTTCAGCCTGTCCTTTGACATTCATGTGTGCCTCTCTGAGCAATTAGATTTGGGCAATAAAATGTGGGAGTTGCGTAAGGCTCCTAGAAGCTAAGACTGCCCTTCTGTCCCATTTTCATTGCTCCACAATGGTTTGCACAACAAAAGGGGTACAAATTTTATTTTTCATGCTTCATGGTTTGTAAGACCTTTTCTTAATGTGACACTTTTTGTTCCCTGGCGCTTTTTCTGGTGGTTTATAGCTGAGGGGGTAAGTCAGAGTTGATGCTAGCTAATCTCTCGCATCCTATAGTCGATTACCATCTACCCTTAGAAAGCTCAAGTCTGGAAAGAAAGAATGAACTCTTCTATGGTGAGTAAGCTAGCTTTTTGATACAATTGTACACTTGTCAGTGCAGATTATATATTGATTATAAACATATGTAGCTGCCTACTTAACTGCATAGCTTCTCATGTAAAAGGAAACCTGCATATTGATACCTTTAGTCTACAGGCTTTTTTTTGTCAGGGTGATAGAATATTATCATTTGTTTTTCAAACTCTAGACCTAGTTATTCTGAAATCTACCATTTGGAACCTTAAAAATCTGTTTTGAGGAAGTTATATCTAGTGATTCTTCTCAGCACATTTCTGGCTTTCCATTAGCAAACATATTGTGCATATTTTGTTATAAACAGAATTGACTATGCATCACTTCATAAATATGAGAGGTGTGCAGCCAGAAACTTTTTGTTTTGTGTCATGTCCCATGTTTCCGGGAATGTTCCTTTTTATAGGTTTTTTTATTTTATTTTATTTTATTTTATTATGGAGCTCATTTTCAAAGCACATAGGCTTACAAAGTTACATAGGAACTTTGTAAGTCTATGAGCTTTTATGTCTTCATGGGAACAAGTATCATTTATAGTGTTCACTTGTATGCACCATCAGGTAGGACTGTATTGAATATGTATATTTGATTCGGCCCCAAATACATTATTTGTACTTAGCTGAATAGTGTTTTAAATTTGAATATGACTAATCCGGGGTTCTACTGGGTTAAATCCTACTGAAAGAAACACTTGAGCTATGATTCACGTTGCTTCTTTTATTGTTTGTTATGTTAAAGCTCAGGGCCCATTATTTGTATTCCTAGTCACCTAATTATATTATTAGTATGGATAGTAAGACATGCTTTTACTATCGGGAAAATCCGCATTCTTCCTTAATAGTACACATTCTTTTGAAAGAGTGTACACTATTGAAAGTGCACAAAAAAACTACAAAATAGTTGTTTTTTTCTGCTTTTTTATTTTGCGTTTGGCAGTGATATGAAACATCATGGGATATGTTGTTGACATTTCCTATGTTGTTTCAAATAATTGCATATTCCTACTAGATACCAGTCTTAACGTTTCAAGTCATTTTTCTTCTAATCTTTTATTGGTTTTAAACAACTTTCAAGTATTTTATAATTTTATAGCAAGAGCAGACCAATCATATAAAAAGGAAGGACACCACCTCTCTCTCTCGCACTCTCTTAATTGCATCCTTTATAATTATAATCATCAATTCTTTTTTCCGTCTTTGTTCATCCCTGAAGCAGAATATCTTCAAAACATAATATATCAGATGTCAGATGGATAGTGGAATTTCAGCTGAAGAATTACATGCTGAAGCTAAGCAGTTTGTATGATTAATTTTTGATATGAAATTGCATAACTCTTTATGCTTGTAAACCCCTTTGAAGTCTCTGGCAATATGGCAGTACAACAACTATCCAAATGAATAAATAAAAATATTTGGACATATGGAATAGAGGAGTAGTTTAGTGGTTAGAGTGCAGGTCTTGCAACCAGGGAATCCTGGTTCAAACCCTGCTGCCACTTCTTGTGGTCTTGGGTAAGTCACTTAGCCTTCCATTGCCTCAGATATAAAAATAAAATTGTATGTCCTCTAGGGATAGGGAAGTACTTTCTGTGCCTGAATGTAACTCACCTTGAGGTACTACTGAGAAAGGGTGAGCTAAGTCCAAATAAATACATATTTGCGCAAAGCGTTTTCAAAGAAAGCCTATATTTCAACTTCAAACTGAAAATAAATAGGAGAAAAAAACAAATTCCTAGTCCTTACCGATCCATTCCATTCATATCTTGCCAAAGAATTCGTTATAGATCAGTGTAAGTTCCCACTGGAGCAGAACATTAAAATTCTAGGTATTACAATCGATCAACACTTTTTTCTTTTGATCTGCAAGTATCTCTAGTGATACTTTCTTTAAGTCTTTAAAACTTTATGGAGGTTGGAAAGAATTAGACCCCTTTTTCTCAAAAGAAAAATTCAGAAACTTAGCTCAAACCCTAGTACTATCCAAATTTGATTATTGTAATGCAGTGTATGCGGGATGCAAGAACAGGGACATAAACTATAAACTGCCCAAAACACTGCCGCAAGACTTGTATGTAACATCTCACGATTTAACAAGGCATCACTACTCCTTTACTCATTACATTGGCTTCAGATCAAAACCTGGGTTGCCTTCAAATTATGTGTTTATGCATTCCAAATTATCTATGGTATTGCCCCTGACTATATGTTCCCTTTGATTGACCTCCCTGTGCGTAATTCCATCCCTGGATCTAGAAAGTTCCTAATTCTCCATCATCCTAATTGTAAAAAGGTTGTTTACAAAACAGTCCTCTCTGCTGACTTCTCCTATCAATGTACTAATTAGTGGAATCTTCTTCCAAGGGCTGTTAGATCTATACATGATTACAGTTGCTTTCAGAAATTATTAAAAACTTTTCTATTCATAAAATTTCTGCAACTTGCATTCTTCTTTGCAAACTCTGATTTAAAAAAATACATTGGAAATTAAAGTTTTGTCTGAGGCAATCCTGACATAGGAATGAATAAACATCCAACAGTACTCTGAAGTTAAACAGATTGGGGAAAAGCTTTGTAAACCGGAAAATTTAAGCCAAGTCTCAATTAAGGAAAAGAACTTTACCTTACGTAGGATAGAATATCTAGAAAACCAATCAAGGAAACTTAATTTGAGACTAACTAATTTTCCAAGATCTCCGTTGATATCACCTGTGGATATGGTTAAAAGATATATGGTTGAGGTCCTCCTGGTGATGTCGAGTGAATCACTGCCTCCTATAGTTCGTGTATATTATCTTCAGAATGTAAAATCTGGAAATGGAATAGATTTACATCAAATGGGAGATGGTATGAACTTAACATCCTTTTTGGATTCATCAATAGAAGTTATTACTCAAAGAAGTACTGCTGTAGTGACTTTTGCCCTGGAGATGGATAGAGATGCCGTTATGAGACTATTCTTCAGACATTTGGACTCGCTGTTCTTTGGTGCTAAGATAAGAATTTACCCAGATTTATCTAGGGAGACGCAGGAGAGGCACAAGGCCTTTTTGGCATTGCGTCAACGGACTTTAGCTTTAGGGGCTAATTTTGGCCTTAAATTTCCATGTATATGTCGACTATTATATCAGTCAAAAAATTTTCAGTTCTTTGACCCGGGGCAGTTTGAGGAATTTTTGGTTTCTAAAGAAGAAGTAAATGTAAATATAAATGTGTGATTAACAGAAAGGGCACTGCATAAGGTAGCTTGGAGGAATGAAAAAGGGTGGTGGCAATTCCCGTGTAGATTAGTCTTACTATATTGTAATATCTGCAATCCCGGTAGCAAACCTTCAGGGGTGGTAGGCTCCCTTCAGCAGTCCACAAACAAAGTCCTGGTGTGTTGGTCTCTCCAGCCTCTCCTTCCTCCAAGCACTCCATTAACTCTGCTCCTCTGCTAGGCTGTTGGTTGGAGACCTCCTCCCCCTCCCAGGTGGAAGGAATCTTGTACTGATTTCTAACCCAAGGGTATTGAGCTTTGTCATCCCTGCTCCCCCTTCTGGCCCTCGCCTGCCATAGCAGCTGCTCTTTCCAGTCCTTTTCCCCCTCCCTTCTACGTGGGGGCCATACCGGGTTTTGGGACCTACCACCACGATCCCTTCTCTCAGGGCCTTGTGGGGAATGTAGTCTGGCCCCATACCTCCTCCTGGGCTGCTTAGACCCTCCAACCTCCTTACACACCCTCCCTTCAAATAATTGCGACTCCCTGCTTCCTCCAGGCTACTTGCTGGGGAGTTCGCAATTCGGGACAGGGCGTCAGCGTTCCCGTGAAGCTTCCCCGCCCTATGCTGTATTTCAAAGGAAAAAGCTTGTAACGCTAAATACCAGCGGGTGAGCCTGGCATTCTGCCCCTGCATTTGTTGGAGCCATTTCAGAGGTGCGTGGTCAGTAATCAAAACAAAAGGATTGCCCTGCAGATAGTATTTCAGAGTTTCTATAGCCCACTTTATAGCCAAACACTCCTCTATAACAGCGTAATGCTGCTCTGCCGGGTGCAGTTTCCTACTCAGAAAAAGGACAGGGTGCTCCTCCCCTTCAAACTCTTGGGATAACACAGCCCCCAAGCCCGTCTCTGAGGCGTCTGTTTGTAACAGGAAGGGCTTCTCAAAATCTATTCCTTTTAAGACCGGTTCCTGACACAGGAGGTCTTTCAACATTTGGAACTCCCCACGACCTGCCTCTGTCCACTTTAGGACATTAGGGCACCTTTTCCTCAGCATGTCAGTAAGGGTGCTTGACCTCTCCGCAAATCTAGGAATGAATCTGCGATAATATCCTATCAGCCCCCAAAAAAACCTCAATTGTTTTTTGGTGTGGGGCAGCAGAAAATCACGCACTCCCTGCACTTTATCCCTTAGGGGTTTGATAACTCCCTCTCCCACAATGTATCCCAAGTATTTTACCTCTTCACTAGCAAACACGCACTTCTTTGGGTTCACTGTTAGGCCTGCCCGCCTGAGGGATTCTAGCACAGCTTTGACTTTGGGCAAATGGGACTCCCAATCTGAACTAAAAATGACTATCATCCATATACGCAGCAGCGTAGTCCGAATGCCACCTCAGCAACTGATCAGCCAATTGTTGGCAGCACGCTGCCGCCCCATTTAACCCAAATGGCATTCGTCTAAATTGGAATAACCCTATAGGGGTGCCAAAGGCTGTTTTGGGCTTAGCCTCCTCTGTCAGCGGCACTTGCCAATACCCTTTCGTAAGATCTAAGGTAGTTAAATACTGAGCACGCCCCAGTTTGTCCAGTAAGTCATCTATCCGGGGCATGGGATAAGCATCAAACCGGAATATGGCATTCACCCTTCGGAAATCTATACAAAACCTCTGAGACCCATCACTCTTTGGTACCAACACCACAGGA
Organism: Microcaecilia unicolor; assembly: GCF_901765095.1. Taxonomy (NCBI): domain Eukaryota; kingdom Metazoa; phylum Chordata; class Amphibia; order Gymnophiona; family Siphonopidae; genus Microcaecilia; species Microcaecilia unicolor. The sequence goes on along the minus strand of NC_044034.1, from coordinate 270,033,428 downwards.
CTGGACCAGGGACTAACTGATTCCTCTATGATACCTAAGTCCATCATTTCCTGTACCTGCCTTATAATTTCCTTCCTCTTAAATTCGGGTGTTCTATGGGGCTTCTGCCTTACAATCCTACCAGGCCCGGTGATGATATCATGGGCCACCAAATGGGTTTCCCCAGGTAGGGGATTGATAACATCCTGAAACTCCTCTATCATTTCCCTTACCCGTTGCCTCTGCCCATGGGATAGAGACTCACCAATAACAGGGTTCCCCCCCTCCTGTATATCACTTAGTTGAGGACCCAACTCCTCTTCAGGGACCGCCACAAACCCTTCTCTCTCTATCCACAGTTTCAATATATTTACATGGTAGGTCTGAATCCTACCTTTCGCATGCCTTACCCGATATGTCCATGGGCCTACTCTGGCTGTTACCACGCAGGGTCCCTTCCACTGAGAAGTAAACTTATGGGGGTCTGAGGCCACCATGACGAGCACTTTATCTCCCACCTGAAATTTCCTTACTTTTGTGCCCCGGATATAATACCCTTTCTGGCTCTCTTGGCTCTGCCCCAGGGTGTCCTGCACAAACGCCGTGACCCTCTGAATCCTTGCTCTTAACTCCCTCAGGTATGTACTAACCTCCCTGGGCTCTTCCTCTCTCTCTACCCATGCCTCCTGAATTATGTCCAGAATGCCCCGCGGCAATCGGCCAAAGACCAATTCAAAGGGGGATACCCCTAGGGATGCTTGAATATTCTCCTTACATGCATATAAAGCATAGGGTAACAACTGGTCCCAATCCTCATATTTCCCTTTCAAGCCTTTCCTCAACATCTGCTTAAGGGTTTTATTAAATCGCTCTACCATCCCGTTTGTCTGGGGATGGTAGGCAGCTGTGGTAATGTGGCGTATGTTAAAAGCTTCCCACAGTTCTCTTAACTGTCTAGATTTGAAATTGGACCCCTGATCCGTAAGCATTTCTCGTGGGAATCCCACTTCACAGAAAAGCTTGACCAATTCGGTTGCTATACCCGTAGCTCGTATATTTTTCATTGGGAAGGCCCAGGGAAACCTAGTGGCCCTATCCATGACTACTAAAATGTATGTAAAACCCCTAGGTGTTCTGATGAGGGGTCCCACAATGTCCATAGCCATACTTCTCATAGGTTCCCCAATAATAGGCAATGGTACCATAGGTGCCCTGGGAGGGTATCGGTCCACCAACCGCTGACAGGAGGGGCAACTTTGGCAATAATTCTGGACTTCCCTATGTACGCCAGGCCAATAAAAACGCTCCAGCACCTGTTTCAACGTACTCAGGGAGCCCTTATGCCCTGCCAAAGGATGATCATGGGCCCCTCTTAGAATAAGGCTCCTAAAGACCCTGGGAATTACCAGCTGGCCTCGCACCGGTCCCCCCACCGGATCCTGTATTTCCCGGTACAACAATCCCTCCACCACCCGAAACCGGGGAAACCCGCCTGAAGGCCCCCCTTCCACTTGTTCCCAGGCCCTTTTTAATACCGGGTCATCTATCTGCTCCTGGCCAAAAGTGGGAAATCTCTCCACCACCTCTTGTGGCCTCCATGGCATAGCCTCTCCTTCCCCCAACCTCCTTAGGGCCCTAGCCCGGCTATGCCTCTCCGCCTGCCGTGTTTCTCTAGCCTTCCTCCCTTTACCCGGTTCTCCCATTATCTCCTCATGGAAAGGGAAGAGCTGCCCTACCGAATCCTCCCCCCTATCCTGCGACCCACCCCGAGCCTTCTGAGCCCGAGTAGTCACCCACCCTGTGACCCCTTTCAACCCCCGTACAAACAGCTCCCACTCCTTCCCCAAAATGAGGTCAAAAGGCAGTTTTGGCAGGATCGCCACATTAAGCCACCCTCTCCCCAGAGGGCTCCCTAGTTGGATCCTGAACACAGGGTAGGCGGTTGAAGACCCATATATACACCTAATCTGAATCATTCCTACATACTGTCCGCTCTCTTCCCCCATGGCGGTGCTCTGGATCTTATTCCACAAGACCCGGGACATCATCGACTGATTGGCCCCCAAGTCTAACAGGGCTTTAACTGTCACCCCTCCCACCTGAACCTCCAGTAAGAAGAAATCCTCGGGGTCTGTTCCCATATGTCCCGCAAACCCTAGTCTTTCCCTACACTCCTTCAGCATGTGGCCGGGCTTCCCACATCTAAAACACCTTCTACCCCCTGGACTGGGACCCGGGTCCCTATGACCCTCCTCCCTCTTCCCACCCGTCCCCGTATTGGCATGAGTACTTCCCCCTTGACCCATACCCTCTTGGCTACTAGGGAGGAAGGGGTTAGTAGGATGTCTTCCTGCCTCAAAATACAGTTCAGCTCCATCAGTCATCCCTTCCAATGTGTGCACCCCTTGGTTAATGAGCCACTCGCGCACTGGGGTGGGTATGGAAAACAAAAACTGTTCCACTATAATCTCCTCCACCACCTGTTCTGCAGTCTTCTGTTGCGGTTCCAGCCATTTATAGGCTAAGTCTTTCAGTCTCTGGGCAAAAGCCCGGGGTCGCATTTCCCTCCCCGTAGTAGTCTCCCTAAAAGTCTTCTATAATGGTCTCTAGTAAGACCTAATCTATTTTTAATGGCCGCCACTACCTGCTCATAATCCATGGAGCTGTCCGCAGGCATGGCCCGGTATGCAGCCAGAGCTTCCCCAGCTAGGCTTCCTGCCAGTCGAACAGCCCACTGTTCTTTTGGCTATTGCACTGCACTTGCGATCTTCTCAAATGTAGCAATAAAGTCATCCACATCATCACCCTCCCCCATTCGTCCCAAAGAAAAGGGTCCAAACGGTGGGGTTCCTACCCCCATGGGTAAACCGGCCACTGTACCCGGGGCTGCAACTTTATCCAACAGGCTCCCTATGGCTTGCATCTGACCTTGCACTGCCTGGAGCAGAGGTACATGCTGTTCCTTGGCGGCTTCCACCACTTGCTGCAAGGCCTGTTGAGCCCCCTCCTGCTGCTTCTGAAACTGTGCAGCCATCCAGTGAAGCATGTCTTTCTGCTCCATCCTGCCAGTCTGGAATACCCTGAAAAGAAAACCAAAAACACCAAGTGCGATACCACTTTTTTTTTCTCCCTAATTACTAATTTGTACTGCTCTTCTCCCACCACTCCCCTTTTACACAACCCCGCCTGGGTTCCTTTGCATGACCTGTGTTCCCCCTTAGCTTCACACTTCAATCCAGCATTGATCCCCCTTCAGGTACCTCTTACCTGGGGTAACCGCTGGTCTTCGCTTTGCTAAGGGTGGCCTTGTCAGCTTCACTCCGGCCGCTCTGTGGTAGCTTCAATCGAGTCCCATCTGGGGTGCCACTGTAATATCTGCAGTCCCGGTAGCAAACCTTCAGGGGTGGTAGGCTCCCTTCAGCAGTCCACAGACAAAGTCCTGGTGTGTTGGTCTCTCCAGCCTCTCCTTCCTCCAAGCACTCCATTAACTCTGCTCCTCTGCTAGTCTGTTGGTTGGAGACCTCCTCCCCCTCCCAGGTGGAAGGAATCTTGTACTGATTTCTAACCCAAGGGTATTGAGCTTTGTCATCCCTGCTCCCCCTTCTGGCCCTCGCCTGCCATAGCAGCTGCTCTTTCCAGTCCTTTTCCCCCTCCCTTCCACGTGGGGGCCATACCGGGTTTTGGGACCTACCACCACGATCCCTTCTCTCAGGGCCTTGTGGGGAATGTAGTCTGGCCCCATACCTCCTCCTGGGCTGCTTAGACCCTCCAACCTCCTTACAATATATATTATATAATAGTATAATTATATGATTTTATTTTCCTTTCTTGGATCTGGTAGGGTTGTTTTGCTATGTTGTGGTCGGTGAATTTAGATTATTTCACCGTTTGTAAAGGGAAATATCTGTCTAAATGTAATATTACAAATTTCCAGTTATTCATCTCTGTTTGAGTTGTATAAGTAATAAAAATTTAATAAATAAATAAGAAAAATTTCTGCAACAAGATAATGGAAGACAGGAATAATCACTTTTATGCAAAATGCTGTTTCAAACTGTCCTGTGTAACTGCTTATAATTTGATGTTTGTTACACAATGCAACCTTGTAAAATAATTCATAAACTAATTTTTGTAAAGTTTCATATGTCTGTATATAGAAGATTTACTCAACATTTTTCCTTTTTCAGAAGATTTTTAACTATAATATGTATGTGCTAAATTGTCTGGATTGTAAGCCACATTGAACCTGAGCTCTGTTTGGGATAATGCGGGATACAAATGTTATAAATAAATTTAGTAAAACCAAAAAGAGTCTGAGAAAAGGGCCGATATTTATAATTATATAGGAGGAGCTCAAGAGAGAAGTGAAGCTTCCTTTCTTTTATTCTTAATGCCTATTCTTTATTGAAAATTACATCGACAATACAAAGAAAAAAACCAACAATATTGTCAGAATAAACATTTCTAAAAGTATAACTCCCTCCTTTTCCCTCCACTATAAAGTTATAGTCTACTCGAATATATTTAAAACAAGTAAGAATAGAAGATTGGTATTTTTGTAGTGAAGCATATTGTATTATACCAGTTTATGTGTTGTGGATCCTGAATGAGTGATAGACTGCTGCATTCAGTTTTATCATATTTATTAATCCCATAATTAAATACTCATCCTCCATGCATGTGTGTAAATAGATGTTTGTGCACGTATCTATGATTTATAGTCTTCCTCAGCACCAAACTTGGTAACCTTTCTACTATGCTTTTTGTCCACCCATTTCCTAAATTAGGACCACCTTTATTTGACATGAAAAACAGAATACCGATTTTCATATTTTACCTTTTGCAGATTCCTTATAGAGATTTTTCTTTGTTTTCTATTGTTTTTATTTTTTCAAGAAATAAATTTTGTGGGTGGTGAAAATTATCCAGCTAACATGTTCTGATTAGCGTGTGCTCCTGTGTTTTAACAAGTCCCACACGCTAATAGAAAAATTAGTGCAGAACCTTAAAAAGGGTCTACTAAAATATGGGCTTAGCACATTTTAACTTGGGACTTTTTCCTTATGTTAAGTCCATATTTTACATACCAGTATATTCAGAAAATTTTTTTTAAGGTTCTGCACTAATTTTCCTATTAGTGTATGGGCCTTGCTAAAACACAGGAGCGCACGCTAATCAGAACACGCTAGAAGGATAATTTTCCTCACCCATAGTGCACTCTTTCCCTAAATAATATAAATAATGCATGATTAGTGCACGTAAACTGGCAAATTACTGTAAAACACTTTAATGCATTTTGCAGTGATCTTTTTGGCACACTAACCGCACATTAGGGCTTAATGTCCTTTAGTAAAAGGGCCCTATAATGATAGAGCATTGCAAGAGGCACTAGCTGCAAAACGAATAGGTAGACTGAAATCTGTGGAGTGCTAATAAAGAATTAAGAGAAAAATAGCTTTATTTATGTGAACAGATCTGATGAATTCACAGCAGTTTACTGGGGAGGAAATAAATGTTTTAGTCTTGATCATATAAAAAAATGAAATACTAGCAACAGGGGTGGACTGACCATTCGTGCAACCGGGCAGTGCCCTAGGGCCTAGAGCAGTTGGGGCTCACGTGTCCATCATTTCTCACTCCTTTCCCCCACCTGTGGCACAACATCTCCTGTGTCCGAACCCCTCCCTTTAAAACTTGTGTTTCTGTGTCAGAATGACAGCAGCAGTGATTCCCTTCAACTGTCTGCTGCCGAGCTCGCAACCTGTTCTCTACTTGACCCACCCCCTTCTGACATAACTTTCTACTTCCGCAAGGGTGGGACGCAGCAGAGAGCAGGCTGTGAGCTCAGCGGCAGAGAGCTGAAGGAAATCACTGCTGATCTGTCACAGAAATGCAGGTTTTAAAAGGGGGGGTGGGGTGGAGACAGGAGGAGATACCGGGCTGCTGGGGCGGGGGGAGGGGGGTTAAGTAGATGAGAGTGCTGGACCTGGGGGCAGAGGGAAAGCAAATTTATTTGCTGGCAGTGCAGTTGAATTTTCTATGCAGTTTTCTCATAAAAGAGCAACAGATTCCTATACTTTTACACAGAGCTTTTCTACAGCACTATAGCAGAGGTTTCCTAAAGGACAAGTCCATAAACCACTACTAAATGGACTTGGAAAGAATCCACAATTCCAGGAATAACATGTATAGAATGTTTGTACGTTTGGGAAGCTTGCCAGGTGCCCTTGGCCTGGATTGGCCGCTGTCATGGACAGGATGCTGGGCTCGATGGACCCTTGGTCTTTTCCCAGTGTGGCATTACTTATGTACTTATGTACATAAGAACTGCTATACAGTGTCAGACCAAAGGTCCATGAGGGTCATGTATGCAGTGTGACACATATGTAAGCATCATCTTTCAGGAGTGTCCAAATGAAAAAAGGTTGAGCCTCTGTAGCCTTTAGAAAGCAAAACAACATACAGATCATTTCAAATGTATACCCTGGATGCACATTAGCATAATTTAATGATTTTGTATATTTCTACATCAGGTATTTGTCTAAAATGTGCTTTAGAAATATTATGACAGATGCAGAGTTAGTAATCTATCAGATGGGAAGTTGTGGTGGTGGTTGGTGGTGTGTGTGTGTGGGGGGAGGGGGGGGAGGCCCATGACCCTTATTGCCCGAGGGCCTAGATACCTGTCAGTCCACCCCTGACTAGCAAATACATAAAGGCTCAAACTGTTGCCTTTGATTTCTCTTGAAAATCCTTAATATGAGACCAATAGTAAGCTACTTTCTGATTCATGAATTAAATGGATGGTGAAGGATATCAAATTGTCTTAATTACAAATAGGTCAATTTTCAGAAGATGTTATACAGTTACTGTCTGCTGGTAAATTTCTTCCCTGAAGCTATATAATAGTGCCAGTGTAAAAATATATCTAACCACCCCGGCACTATCCGTAAGGAAGGAGGGCAGAATGAAGGTGACAACCAAAAAAGTTCATATAGAGTGATGTTCAGCTGCTATACAGATAATTTATACATTTATTTTAGTCCTCCTAGACAGGAGATCTAAAGTAGTCAGATAGCAGTGGCAGTGGTCAATGGCCAATATGTATATTCATTGCTAGTGACATACATATAAGACTAGACTGTATATATTGGGCCCGAAAAATCAGTGCCAAAAAAATCTTCCACCTAGGCTTATTCTATAACCTGCACCTAGATTTAGGTGCAGTTTATAGAATATGCCTAGCAGGTTTATAGAATACAGCTTGTGGCCATGCCTGTGCCTAACTCTAGGTGCGTCCATTTATGCCAAGTAAATTTTTGGGACACCCACGACCAGCTCATGGCCATGCCCATGCCCCCTTTGTGGCAGCTCACAGTAGAATTTGTGTGTGCCACTTTGCAAGTTGTACACACAAATTCTAATTAATGACAGTGTCAATATCTGCTTATTGACTTAAGTAATTGATTGGCTGATTGGCTTGTTAAGTAATTAAATTGCACATGTACATCCAGAAAATGACTTGATTTGTGTGTGCAATTTCGGTTGCACTATATAGAATCCGGAGGTTAGTGGTGATGAATGCCTATTAATTTAAATGCCATGGATAGCATTTAAATTACTTTGGTGGGAACTACCACTGAATATTACTCCTGAGATGAATAAGGTTTATGCAGTATTGGCATTTATATTTAGTGAGTCTCTGTTTTCTGAAATATAAGTGTGTGCAAATTTATGTGCGACAGGAGCACAGACAAATCTCCCCCATACATGATATCTTCTTCCTTTTTAATAGAATGGGGAAAATGACTCTAATGGAATAAGTCCAGTTACTCATTCATTTTATATTGCTCAGGAATTTTTCAGAATAGAGGCTTAGATGATTTATCAGGCACTTAGCTCAATTTAAAAGAAGTGACCTCTTCGTGTATTTTGTTACATGGGTGTAAACAAAATCCCTCATATTTGTCTAATGGAAATTAGAAGGTTCGCTCAAAATCATTGTATTCCCATGGTGCACTGAAGCTGATCTGTTGTTATATGTCTGTGATTCTGTATGGAAGCTTGATGCATTTGAAACTATTAAAACATAGATAGGGAAGTGGCAATATTCTGTGTACTTCACTCTACATGAGAGGGGTACATTTACAATGAATAAGTTGGTTGGCATGTCTTGATGTAATACACACCAAGTATGTGTTTACTTATGTTACTGAATGTATTGTCACATACCTTTTTGAGTAGCAACATTGCATTGCATAACAAATTTAACATTTTCAGTACTGGCTGAAATTCTGGCTCGGGTGGGGGGGGGGGGAGATGATTTGCTAAGGTTTTTCTGACTAGGGGAAGCATGGAAATAAGAGTCAACAAGCAGTTGTAGGTAATAACGTTTTGTTGAATTAAGTTAATACTTCTGTACAAGCTTTCAGAAGTTCTCGTCTTTGTCAGTTCAGTGAGGAAGCAATGCAATTCCACTGGGTTTTACTAGTACAAACTCATCTGCATATGCCATTACAGCTCAGTAAACGGGGGTGAGGATAGTCAGAAGTAATGATAAAGTAACACTTTGAAAGATCCTATATTTGACAATGGATGAAAAGCCAAAGACTCTGTTGTCCTTTTCTGTTAGATTCAAAATGTTTGATCTGATTTCAAGTGTTTTGCAATATTATGTACTCCTGAAGTTTCCTTCAAGTAATCTTTACTGTAAGGTCATTAAGGGGCCCTTTTGCTAAGTTGTGTTAGGTGCTAACACATGCCTAATGTAGCTTAAAACAATGCACCTTGGAACACGCTCAGGCATCTGGCAGTAACTGCCAAATTAATGTTCGCTAATCCAGGTGCTTAAAAATATTTGTAATTTTTTTAGGGGGAGGTGTCGGGGGGCGAAGAAGGGGTGTTGCTGTGCTAAACAGCACATCTACATAAGCACGAGTTACCTGGTTAATGCAGAATTACCACATGAGCCCTTACTACGCACAAAATGTGTGTTAGTAAGTTCTCACTTGGTAACTTTTTTAATGGCCGCTTGCTAATGGCAATATTAGCGCATGGCCATTAATACAAAAACATGGAAAATTGGCCATTTTACAGCTGCGGTAAAAATGGCCTTAGTGTGCAGGAAGCACCTGTGTAAGGGTGCACTAAGGCCACTTTTTGCTGCAGCTTAGATAAAAAAGCTTATTGAAGTAGGCCCTTATTTGGACTCTGTGACATATGTGACCTGTGTTAAATATGACAGCAGATAATGAATTATTGTTCCTGTATTTGGACTTGTCTTTGTAATTGTGTGATGAAAGGTAATTCTGAGTTATGCAGATATTCCATGTTTATTCAATTTCTATGCACCAAAGCTTTGGCTGTTTACCACCATTCACAGACCCTCCTGTTTACTAAGCCGCGCTGCAATGCTGACACAGCCCATTCAAAGTGACAGTAGCGCAGCTTAGTAAACGAGGGTAAAACTGTTAACATCAGTTTTGTGATGGTTTTGTCTTCATTTTTAAGACCATTATAAATAAGAAATGCCAGTGTTTTAAAGAATGAGCTGTTGAGAATAGGGTCAAAAGTATTAGTAGGTGTTTAAGTGTGTGGGGGGGGGGGGGGGGGGGGGAGTTGTTTTGTCTAAAATAAAAATAAAAATTCAAGCATAAAAATGGTGGTATTCAGGCCAAAGGTTCAGTGTTTATTCAATATAGAATGTAAAAATTAGTCTTGCTAAAACCTTGTTTATGCAATTCTGTAATATATCTACATGTACAGTTAGTATTATAATGGATGGATGGTGTTCTAATTTAGAGGGTAAGTTATTGCCATTGTTTCTCCTTTTCACGTGACTTAAACGGTGTTTCGATTAAATTAGTATTTATCGTAAATTCACACTAAATAATTGAGTGTTTTTGCAAAATCTTGCCAAAACACTGTTCTGGGTAAACATGGTACCATAAATATTGGTCTTTCTATGTATGTGTGTGTGTTTCATCTGTGAATGGGGTAAGCCATCATAAGGGGAACTGCCTTTTGAAAATACACAATGGATGTATATCTGAATGTTACATTGTATTGTACAGTATGCATATTATTGTTTGTAGTTATATATTGCAATGATGTGTTTTTTTGTTGTTTTATAAAGAGGAAAAACCCTGTTATGTACAGTTGAAATAAATTTTGTCTTTGCTAGCCTGTGACTTTAATATTTAATTATAATTTATGGCCAAAAAGGGAGCATAACTCGCATAGCATTTTGCACATTTTGTCAGAGCTGCTCCTCAAGAGCTTTGTTTAGAGAAAAGCCAAATGACAACATCAAAAAGTCAATGTGCTTTCTGATATTTGGTAACTTTTTGATGTTTGGATGGGCTGCGGTTATTTCTTCAAAATTAATTTTTACTTCATCTGTTATATTTACTTTTCTGTCTCATCTATTTACCACTTTGTTCTTCAGTCTCATAATTACTAAATGATGCAGATTTCCAGAGTCACACAGCAGCACATTTTTTTGTGGTGTATCTTTATTGATTTCACAGGACAGTTTTTTTTAAAATATAATTCCCATTTTTTTGAACATGGCATTAATTTGTCTGGTAGGATACTACCACTTTGTACAAGCATATTTTATCCAGAGTTACAGCACCTGAGATACAACATGACTTATGGGTTTTCTGATTTCCTGAAATTTTCTAATGCCATTTTATTTTTCGGAGGCAAAAGCTTCATACTTGCACATCAAACATGTTCTAGGCAACCAAGTATATGTTCCTGAAAATAACTATCCTCCTAGTTATTAAGGTTAATGACAGTAAAATATTAATTTATTACAAGCAGAAATACCTTCCATAATTGCAGTTGATTTCTAAATACTACTTTGAAATGAAAGCTCACGTTAGATATGTAGTAGTAGATATATTCATTTGTTTAAAATACCAGTATTTCCATGTTGTTTCATGTTGTTTTTAACCAAACTTTTGTTTTCTTCTCTGTCATCAGTAGTGCATACCATTTCTCGAATAGCACGCACTATTAATAGGCCCTCTACTGAAGAACTGTGCCCACTATTGATAATGTTGCCCCTGAATGAAAGAGAAATATAGAATGATTCATTTAGGTTGCAGAGGTCGAAAGGAGCTGTATATGCAAAAGGAGGCAAGAAGCTGATGTATAAGCACCAGCTAAGAGAAGAGGTAAAAGTGCCTGAGGATCTCAAGGTGGTGAAATAATGTGACAAGGCAGTGGCCAAGGCCACAGGGTGCTTGGCTGTATAGAAAGTAGCTTAACGAAGAAGTGAGAATGCCCCTTGTTGGTGAAATCTCATTTGGAGTACTATATTCAGTTTTGGAGGCTATATCTTGCTAGAGACATGAAAAGGACTTGAAGCTGCTCAGAGGAAACTGACCAAAATAGTATGGGATAGGGTTATCATATTTGCCGTAATAAAGAAGACACTCGTCACACCCCCTTCATGCCCCTGTCACACCACCAGCATGCCCCTGAACCGCAGTGTCATCTTGACCCCTCCCCTCCAAGAAAGCCAAATTCCCTCCCTCTCCCCCCATGTATGAACCCTCCCCAATCTTTTTTCCAGCCTCCCTTCACCCACCTTTTTTTATAGCTCACTCCATCCATATCCCCTCCTGTCCTGTACTGTACCTTATTGTGCCTGGTGGTCTAGTGGCCTCTTTGGGGCAGAAAAGAGCCCCCTCTTTCCTGCCCTGTGCTGCTGAAGACCTCTTGCTCCTGGCACCTCTTCAAGATGGCTGCCAAGAGTTCAAATTCTCAGTGACAATTGGTTTTTAATCACAATTGTTATGCGCAGGGGCCTCGGCAAGATTCAAAATGGCCGCCGAGACTGCAATTCTCGGCGGCCATTTTGAATCTCGCCGAGACCGTCATCACAGGCAGCATACAGGAGGACGCAGAGCAGCGCGCTGGGCAGGAAAGAGGGGGCTCTTTCCTGCCCCGACGTCACTAGACCACCAGGGAAGATCGCGTGAGTAAGGGGAGAGGTGGTGACAGAGCCGAGGGGAGGTAACCCTAGGGAGGGCGATCCCGAACTTGGAGGGAGGGATTCGGACAAGACGCACCGGAGCACCTAGGTTTTAGAGGAGGGAAAAAGTGCGTTATAGTCCAAATTTTTTTTTTTCCTATTTCCCTCCTCTAAAACCTAGGTGCGTCTTATGGTCCGGTGCGTCTTATAGTCCGAAAAATACGGTGGCTCTTTTTGTTCCTATATAGTGCTTCAGTTGAAGACTTGGACATATATCATTTTATTATGCAATCCAATGTTCATGTGTCCTTTCTCTACCACTCAGGTCACATGCAAAGATTGTTAGTTTTAAACATTGTGTTCTGCCATAGGAGCATTTTGGTAGCATCTTTCCGTTTAATTTTTAATTAGTTCTCTCAATTGTGAAAATATGTAGGAACAAATATGTAGGAACTATCCTTTAAGGAAACAACAGTTTTCTCTCTTTCTAAAAGCTGGGGATTGTTACTTGTTTTGGGGTTGTTGTTTTTTTGCCACAAACTGGTCATAGAATATGCATGGTGATCCATAAAAAAGTTTTGACAGGTGTCACTACCTTTTTTTCTTTTCTCATTTTAAGTTTGGGCTATGGAGATTATTTTCTAGACAAAATCTGAAAGCATGTTGGCTGCTTTCTTAGAAAAGTGATCTTGTAAGTGTATTGGCAGTATACTTAACGTATAATTCATCTGTAGTGTGATATATATTTTAATATTTTTCAAGGCTTTCCTAACTCTCCAAAGTATAACAGTTACAGCTTTAAAATATGTTGAATAAAAAGAAAGTGATTACTATGGAAAACTGTGAAGGTGTTTTTTGTTTTTTGTTTAATCTGGCAGTTTCCTCTTCCTTTGGGCTTCTGGCTCAGTCAGAGCCAGGGATAGTCAGCCCTCATTCATATGTACCAAAGAATTCCCTCCTAGATTCAGGGGCCCTTTTACTAAGCTGCTTAAGTGCCTATGCGTGCCCAACATGCGGAAGTTCCGTGTTACCACCCGGCTATGGCATGGCCTGTGGGGGTAATTTCATTTATTATGCGCACCGGAAAATATTTTTATTTTCTGCTGTGCAGGTGGTAATCAGCATTTTATGTGCGTAGACCATTACCGCCCGGTTACCATGTGAGACCTTATCCATACTACTACTACTACTGTTTAGCATTTTTATAGCGCTACAAGGCTTACGCAGCACTGCACAAACATAGAAGAAAGACAGTCCCTGCTCAAAGAGCTTACAATCCATCTAGGTCAGCTGCTGGCGGTAAGGTCTCATTTTGCTGCATGTCCATTTTCTGCAAAAATAAGAAAAGGCATTTTTTTTTACAGGTGCACTGAAAAATGATTCTGCATGCGTCCAAAACAGCGCGCCTTACTTAAAGGGTCCCTCAGTTTGGTTCAGTCACTGCAGTATTAACGCTCTTCTGGGGATTTAAGCATTATGTTTTCTTTTGGAACCTTTCAGTTGTGGGCCCTAAATCTGGCCACTGGGTGTCACTGCATAATTTGTCTGTTCTTCATGGACTGTGAAGCTGTCTTCACAGCATCCCAGCCTTGGGTGACTCAGAGAATGGAAGCATGGGGTTAGGCGCCAAACTTAGATCCCTTTTTGTGGCACTGTACAGCACTGCAACTGAGTTACCAGCCCGAAAGTTTGTTTACCTTATTATATATCACTCCATGTCTTATCCCTTCATTTTTTATTATAAATGAATAAGGATGGAAAATAGTCTTTCTATAGTAAATATCAAGGGGGAAAGCTTTTGATTTCATCTAAGTAATTTTGTATTCATTTAAGTCCAAAACAGGGCAGTAGTGCCTAACGTTTTAGGAATGGAAATTTTTCAACTCAGTTCAATATATCTGCAAAGATGGATAAGTTCCATTCATTTTCATTAACTCTGAACCATGAGTTTCTTTAGTTTGTCTAATATTTGTTGAACATTTTAATGTTTACATTAAAGTAAAATGCCAGTGCTTGGTACAGCTAGGCCAATTGTCTTGGGTCCCCATGCCACAGAGGGGCCCCATACCTACCTGATGCTATAGTCTGCTGATGGGCATTGGGGAACTATCCCAAGTTCCTGCCCTGGGCCCTAGCATGTACATCACTGGCCTTGAATGGAGCTAAAGAACATCCTTGAATAGTTTCTTTACAGAGAGCAAAGCTTCTGAAAGAATATTGTTCATCAATAACCTTGCTTCCATTTCATCAAGCAGATCAATCCATAGACTGCTGGGTTGTGTCCATCTATCAGCAGGTGGAGATAGAGAGCAATCTTTTGCCTCACTATATGTGGTCATGTGCTGCCGGAAACCCCTCAGTATGTTCTCTATCTCAGCAGGTGTGTGGTCGCACAGCAGCAGCTCTGGCTAGGTCTCCAAACCTAATTGTTTAGGTTTTGTTGAGTACCTGGGGTTGAGGGCTCTTCGTGAGCAAGTGCAAACCTGGTGGTGCCAGGTCCCTCCATTTCTACCCCCTCCCGCTGGCTCCGTTAAAAAAAAAAACCAACAAATTTTTTTAAAAAACGTTCAAAAAGGACGTCCATTTGCAGCTGCTCACTGGAACAAGTTGTCGCAGCTCGGAGCAAGAAACAGGTAATTTTTACCTTTTACTAGCGGGCAAGGGGGTTCCCCGAACGGTCGCCACGTGGCTATGGCCTCGGATGGCAAGGGCGCGAAAAGACGCTCCCCGGAACGAGTTTGCGCGGGGAAGCAGGGGGATCGAAGGTAGAGTCGCCTTTTTTGGGCGCCCTTTCGGAGCCGGGAGAGTTCCCCGGTTTTTCCTCTGGCATGGCGGCCTTTCCCGCCTTAGGCGCCCATCCCCCGCTGGCCGCCCTTCCGGTTGTGACCGGGCACGCGGCTCGGTCGGCTTCTTCTTGGGCCGCCCTTGAGATGGGAGATGTTAACAGCTTGGTTGCCCTTGAATCGGCTGACAGTAAGAAGTCGGCAAAATTAAAACGCCCTTCTTCCTGCGCGGCTCCTTTTCTGAGTTTTGCGCCGGATGCCATTTTGGATGCGCATCGCGCCTCTCCTCCGATCTTGGGATCGCAGGTTGAGAGTGCCTCTAGGGCCACAGCGCAAGCTGCAGAAATGCACAGGCTAGGGGGTTTCTCCCCTGAGTTCGTTTTGCTGCTGCATCAGGCCTTTCTTATGCAGAACGCGGCTCCCGCTCCCTTGTCTGATAAGAGTGAGGAGGCCTCTGTGCTCAAACACCCTCGGGTGGATTTTCAGCCACTAGGGGACTCGGTCTCCTCAGATGTGGATGACGGCAGCGTGTCTGAGTTCCTTTGCGGACTCTATGGAAGAGACTGACCCTCGCTCGGATAGAGCGGATGACCCCTCCGCAGCGCGCCTTTTTCGCTTGGAGGATTTGCCTAACCTGCTAGGGCAGGCCTTGAGCATTTTGAAGATAGCCTCTCCGGAGGAAGACACGCTCTCAGCCTCGGCTGGCTCCACCATTATGCTGGGAACGAAGCGCCCGCCTAGAACCTTCCACGTGCATGAAGCTATGCAGGCCTTAATTTCGGCGCAATGGGATGCTCCGGAAGCAAGCCTGAAAGTAGCCAGGGCTATGTCCCGTCTGTACCCCCTGTCAGAGGGGGAACGGGAAGCCTTTATCTGGCCCACGGTAGATTCCTTAATCACTGCCGTGACTAAGAAAACGGCACTGCCAGTGGAAGGTGGCACTGCCCTGAAAGACGCTCAGGACAGGAGAATGGAAGTGGCCTTAAAGTTGTCCTTTGAGGCAGCCGCCCTGAGTCTGCAAGCCTCGGTTTGCGGCTCCTATGTGGCCAGGGCGTGCCTGACTGTTTTGCAGTGGGCTTCCCCCTCGGATCCTTCGTGGAGGGCGGAATGGCCGACCCTGGAGTCGGGCTTGGCCTACTTGGCAGACTTACTGTATGATGTTTTGAGAGCCTCGGCCAA
This sequence comes from Microcaecilia unicolor, assembly GCF_901765095.1. Classification (NCBI taxonomy): domain Eukaryota; kingdom Metazoa; phylum Chordata; class Amphibia; order Gymnophiona; family Siphonopidae; genus Microcaecilia; species Microcaecilia unicolor. Next base: position 270,017,501 of record NC_044034.1, on the reverse strand, counting down.
AGGTATGGCCCAGACGGTCTCTGCGTGGCGGTGGCTCTGGCTTAAGCATTGGTCGGCCGACCATGCCTCTAATTCTCGCCTAGCCAAGTTGCCTTTTAAAGACAAGCTGCTCTTTGGGGACGAGCTGGACAAGATCGTGACGGAGCTCAGCACGTCCAAGAGCAAGAGGTTGCCAGAGGTCAGGACTCGGGCCAGCAGTGCTCGCCCCGGTTCCTCCAAGGGCCGGTTCCAGGAAGCCCGTCGGTACCGCCCGGGCAAGTCGGGCTCCTCTACCTCCGCTTCCTTCAAACGGAACTTCTCCCCCAAGCAGCATTCCTTTCACAGGGACCGCCGACCCAGAGGTTCGTCCTTCGGCCCTCCCCCAGGGTCGCGTACCCAATGACGGGGACCTGGTCCATGGCCCAGTGCAGATAGGAGGAAGGTTGTCCTCATTCCTGGGCGAGTGGACCAGGGTAACTTCAGACGCTTGGGTTCTGGAAGTCATCAGAGACGGCTACAAGCTGGAGTTCTGCCGGCCCTTGAGAGACGGGTTTGTAAACTCTCCCTGCAAGTCCCAGGTCAAAGCAGCTGCCGTCCAGCAGACTTTGAACAACCTGATCTGCCTGGGCGCGGTGGTCCCGGTGCCAGTAGATCAACTTGGCAAGGGGCGTTACTCCATTTACTTTGTGGTGCCAAAGAAAGAAGGTTCTGTTCGACCTATTCTCGACCTCAAGGGAGTCAATCAGGCCTTGAAGATCCGGCACTTCCGGATGGAGACTATCCGCTCCGTAATAGCTGTGGTGAAGAAAGGGGAATTCCTGGCATCCTTGGACATCAAGGAAGCTTACTTGCATATTCCCATCTGGCCTCCTCATCAGCGCTTCCTGCGCTTCGCAGTCCTGGGCCGACACTTCCAGTTCAGAACCCTCCCCTTCGGGTTGGCCACTGCCCCGCGGACCTTCTCCAAAGTGATGGTGGTCATCGCGGCTTACCTCCGCAAGGAAGGAGTACAAGTCCATCCCTATCTGGACGACTGGTTGATCCGGGCCCCCTCTTATGCAGAGTGTGGGAAGGCTACGGACAGGGTGATTGCCCTTCTGAGCTCCCTGGGATGGGTCATCAACTGGGAGAAAAGTCAGCTGCGCCTGTCTCAGTCCCTGGAGTACTTGGGAGTCCGATTCGACACCCTAGCGGGCAGAGTGTTCCTGCCAGACAACCGGAGCGGCAAGCTTCGGGCCCAGGTAGACCAGTTCCTATCAGCCTCCACTCTTCGAGCTTGGGACTATGTGCAGCTCCTGGGCTCCATGACGGCCACGATGGAAGTAGTGCCCTGCGCCAGGGCCCATATGAGACCCCTACAGCACTCCCTGCTGCGGCGGTGGAGGCCAGACAAACTGTCTGCAGGAATGCCCCTCACAATCCCAGAGTGGGTGGTCGTCACGATGGATGCCTGCTTGACGGGCTGGGGAGCCCACTGCCTGGGGAGGACAGCGCAGGGCCTCTGGTCGCATGCAGAGGCAAAACAGACTATCAACCTCCTGGAACTCCGAGCCATTCGGTTGGCGCTTCGGGAGTTTCTCCCAGTCCTGGTGCTGAGGCCAGTACGGGTCCTGTCCGACAATGCCATGGCAGTGACATATGTCAATCGCCAGGGAGGAACCAGGAGCGCTCCTCTAGCCAAGGAGGCCATGAAGCTATGCCTGTGGGCGTAAGCGAATCTGGAACAGCTGTCGGTGGCCCACATTGCGGGAGTCATGAATGTCAAGGCGGACTTTCTGAGTCGCCATACTCTGGATCCAGGAGAGTGGCAGCTGTCGGCTCGGGTGTTCTTGGATCTGATGGCGTCCTTGGCCAACTGTCAAGTGCCGCAGTTCTTCAGCAGAGGACGGGACCTTCGTTCTCTGGGAGTCGATGCTCTTCTCCAGCAGTGGCCAACACAGGAGCTCCTCTATGTGTTCCCCCCCTGGCCCATGATGGGCAGAGTGCTAGGCCGGGTGGCAAAGCATCCGGGCCGGGTAATCCTGGTGGGTCCGGATTGGCCCAGACGTCCCTGGTATGTGAACTTAATCAGGCTCGCAGTGGACGGCCCTCTGATGCTGCCAGCGGAGTGGGGCCTCTTGCATCAGGGTCCCATGGTGATGGAGGATCACTCCCCCTTTGGTCTTACGGCCTGGCTCTTGAGCGGAAGCAGCTGAGGAAGAAGGGCTTCTCAGAAAAGGTCATCGCTACTATGCTGAGAGCGAGGAAGCGCTCTACTTCTACTACTTACGCCAGGATTTGGCGTACCTTTACATCGTGGTGCAAGGCAGGCTCTCTATCGCCCTCCACTGCTCCAATCTCGGCAGTGTTGGCGTTCCTGCAAGAGGGTCTGGAGAAGGGCTTGTCACTCAGTTCCCTGAAAGTCCAAGTGGCGGCTTTAGCCTGCTTCAGGAGCCGCCTGAAGGGTGATTCCCTGGCGTCACAGCCAGATGTGGTGCGCTTTCTCAAAGGAGTTAATCACCTGCGCCCTTCTCTGCACTCGATAGTGCCTACATGGAATCTCAATCTGGTGCTTCGGGCCTTGCAGAAGCCGCCCTTTGAACCCTTATCGAGGGCATCGCTGAAGGACCTGACGTTGAAAGCGGTCTTTTTGGTAGCCAGCACGTCAGCCAGAAGAGTCTCTGAGATCCAGGCACTCTCGTGTCGAGAGCCGTTCCTGCGGTTCACTGAGGCAGGAGTGTCGATTCGCCCAGTGCCTTCCTTTCTGCCCAGGATTGTTTCTCGCTTCCATATGAGTCAGCAGCTCTGCCTACCCTCCTTTCGCAGGGAGGATTACCCAGAGGAGTACTCTGCTCTCAAATGTCTGGATGTGTGACGAGTCATCATCAGATACTTGGAAGTGACCAATGACTTCCGGAAGTCGGATCACCTGTTCGTGCTGTTCGCAGGCCCTCGTAAGGGTCTGCAGGCATCTAAACCTACCGTGGCATGGTGGGTCAAGGAGACGATTGCAGCAGCTTATGTGGCTGCGGGGAAGATTCCGTTTATTCAGCTGAAGGCCCACTCTACTAGAGCGCAAGCGGCATCAATGGCGGAGTCCAGATCCGTCTCCTTGGAAGAGATTTGTAAAGCGGCAACTTGGGCATCGGCTCATACCGTCTATTCCCCTCCTTCCCCCCTCCTCCCTCCCCTTCTCATGCGCTTTGTGGAATGCCCACTCAGTCTGCAACAAACTGCCTCTCACCCACGATCTCTTTATCTCTCGCTCCCTTCAACTGCTCGCCCTAACCGAAACCTGGATCTCCCCGGAAGACTCTGCCTCAGTTGCAGCCCTCTGCCATGGAGGCTATCTCTTCTCCCACACGCCCCGCCCAGTTGGCCGCGGCGGAGGCGTTGGGCTACTACTCTCACCCTCCTGTAGTTTCCAACCCCTCCACCTTCCGCAGTCTCACTGCTTCTCATCCTTTGAAGCCCATTCCATCCGGCTATTCTACCCATTACCACTCAGAGTGGCAGTCATTTACCGCCCCCCTGATAAATCCTTCCCTTCCTTCTTTACCGACTTTAATGCCTGGCTCTCTGTCTTTCTTGACCCCTCATCTCCGTCCCTCATTCTCGGACACTTTAACGTACATGCTGATGACCTATCCGACCCCCATGCTTCTAAGTTCCTCACCCTAACATCCTCCTTCAACCTCCAGCTGTGCTCCACCACCCCTACTCACCGTGACGGCCATTGTCTTGACCTCGTCCTCTCCTCCTCCGGCTCACCCTCCAATTTCCACGTCTCAGCTCTTCCTCTCTCCGACCATCACCTGATCACATTCACACTTCTTCACCCCCCCCCCTTCACCCCGTCTCCGCTTACAATACCGCTCTCTCCTCTGCATTGGATACCCTCGCACCATCAATCTCCCGTCCCACAAAACGCACCAATCCCCAGCCCTGGCTGACTCCTTGCATCCGTTACCTTCGCTCCTGCACCCAATCCGCTGAGCGCCTCTGGAGGAAATCTCGTACCCTTTCAGACTTCCTCCACTACAAATTCATGCTATCCTCCCTCCACTCCTCCCTATTCCGTGCAAAACAGGACTATTACACCCAATTGACCAATTCTCTCAGCTCCAACCCTCGTCTTCTCTTCACCACCCTTAACTCCCTCCTAAAAGTGCCCCCCGCTCCTACTCCCCCTTCTCTCTCTCCTCAATCACTGGCCGACTATTTCCGCGACAAAGTGCAAAAGATCAACCTTGAGTTCACGACCAAGCCACCACCTCCTCTTCACCCTTTAACCCTCTCCCTCATCCAACCTACCCAGGTCTCTTTCTCCTCCTTCCCTGAGATCACCGAGGATGAAACTTCCCGCCTTCTTTCCTCCTCGAAATGCACCACCTGTTCCTCTGATCCCATCCCCACCAACCTACTCAACACTATCTCCCATACTGTCACCCCCGCCATCTGTCGCATCCTCAACCTCTCTCTCTCCACTGTAACTGTCCCTGACACCTTCAAGCACGCCGTTGTCACACCTCTCCTCAAAAAACCTTCACTTGACCCTACCTGCCCCTCCAACTACCGCCCCATTTCTCTTTTACCCTTCCTTTCCAAAATACTTGAGCGTGCCGTTCATAGCCGCTGCCTTGATTATCTCTCCTCTCACGCCATCCTCGATCCACTTCAATCCGGTTTTCGCCCTCTGCACTCGACTGAAACGGCACTCTCTAAAGTTTGCAATGACCTGCTCCTGGCCAAATCCAGAGGTCACTACTCCATCCTCATGCTCCTCGATCTTTCCGCCGCGTTTGACACTGTCAATCATGATTTACTTCTTGCCACGCTGTCCTCTTTTGGGTTCCAAGGCCCTGTCCTCTCCTGGTTCTCCTCTTATCTCTCCCACCGCACCTTCAGGGTACACTCCCATGGATCTTCCTCCACTCCCATCCCACTATCTGTTGGAGTTCCCCAGGGATCTGTCCTTGGACCCCTTCTCTTCTCAATCTACACCTCTTCCCTGGGCTCGCTGATCTCGTCTCATGGTTTTCAGTATCATCTTTATGCTGATGACACCCAGCTATACCTCTCCACACCTGACATCACTGTGGAGACCCAGGCCAAGGTATCGGCCTGTTTATCCGACATTGCGGCATGGATGTCCAACCGCCACCTGAAGCTGAACATGTCCAAGACCGAGCTCCTTGTCCTTCCTCCTAAACCCACTTCTCCTCTTCCTCCACTCTCTATCTCTGTTGATAACACCCTCATCCTCCCCGTCCCATCTGCCCGCAACCTCGGAGTCACCTTCGACTCCTCCCTCTCCTTCTCTGTGCATATCCAACAGACTGCCAAGACCTGTCGCTTCTTCCTCCTCAATATCAGCAAAATTCGCCCTTTCCTCTCTGAGCATACCACCAGAACTCTCGTCCATGCTCTCATTACCTCTCGCCTCGATTACTGCAACTTACTCCTCACCGGCCTCCCACTCGGCCATCTATCCCCCCTTCAATCCGTTCAGAACGCTGCTGCACGTCTTATATTCCGCCAAAACCGATATACTCATATCACCCCTCTCCTTAAATCACTTCATTGGCTTCCGATCAGATATCGCATACAATTCAAGCTCCTCCTCCTTACCTACAAATGCACTCAGTCTGCGGCTCCTCACTATCTCTCCACCCTCATCTCCCCCTATGTTCCCGCCCACAACCTCCGCTCACAGGACAAAGCCCTTCTCTCAGTACCCTTCTCCACTACTGCCAACTCCAGGCTCCGCTCATTCTGCCTTGCCTCACCCTATGCCTGGAATAATCTTCCTTTACCCATACGCCATGCCCCCTCCCTACCCATCTTCAAATCTCTGCTTAAAACTCACCTCTTCAATGCTGCCTTCGGCGCCTAACTGCTCGAGAAATATAAAATACCCCAATCTATCCACCCTATCAGATTAACTGTTCACTCGTCCTCTAGATTGTTCACTTGTCTTTAGATTGTTCTCTTGTCTTTTAGATTGTAAGCTCTTTGAGCAGGGACTGTCCTTCTATGTTTGAATTGTACAGCGCTGCGTAACCCTAGTAGCGCTTTAGAAATGGTTGTTGTTGTTGTTGCGGTATTACCGCTTGGATGTGGCTGCTCAGGCCGAGGCCCGGTTTGGAGCTTCCGTGTTGCGTTCAGGGATTTCCATGTCCCGCCCTGGGTGAGTACTGCTTCGGTACATCCCACCAGTCTATGGATTGATCTGCTTGATGAAATGGAAGGTAAAATTATGTATCATACCTGATAATTTTCTTTCCATTAATCATAGCAGATCAATCCATAGTCCCCCCCCAGATATCTGTATTGTTTGTTATTCTGGTTATGTTTCAGGTTCCAGTGTATTCTTCAGTTCCTGTTCAGGAGAACTTCGTGTTCAAGTTCTTCCAATTGGATTTTCCTCGAGTTGAAACGATTCTGTGTTACAGTGAGCTGCTGCATTCCTCTCCCCCCCGTTTCGGCGGTGGCTGGATTGGTAACTAAATTATGCCGGCGCTCCCTCCCGCTTCGTGCGGCAGGAGGGTAGCTTTGTATCCCTCCCTTTTCGGCGGTGTTTGGGGTAAGCCAGCTCCTCCCGCGGTTGTGGTAGCAGGATAAGCCAGATCCCCCCCGCATCGGCGGGTGTGGTGTCCCTCCCCCGCTCCGCGGGGATGAGCTGGACGGACTCCCCTCCCCCGCTTCGGCGGTGGTGAGCTGGGCAGAGTGTCCCTTTGTGGGTGTAATACTCTAAGTGCTGAGTCCTGCGGATGGAGCTTTGATATCGACATACTGAGGGGTTTCCGGCAGCACATGACCACATATGTTTGTACAGCGCTGCGTATGCCTTGTAGCGCTATAGAAATGCTAAATAGTAGTAGTAGTAGTAATATAGGGAGGCAAAAGATTGCTCTCTATCTCCACCTGCTGGTAGATGGACACAACCCACCAGTGTATGGATTGATCTGCTATGATTAATGGAAAGAAAATTATCAGGTATGATACATAATTTTACCTTTTGGAGCTCTGTATAGTGTGAAGGATCCTTCCGCTCCTCTCAGGAAAACTCTGGCCTCCGGCCCAAGTTTTCTATATGATATTCCACTTAGGTACAACTTCCTGTAATCCTCCAGGTGTACCCTCTGACCTGAGGTACGTCAGCAGTACTATTCCAGCACAGCTCCCGAGATATCCGCCAGGGAAATTATCCCAGCAGTTTCAAGAATGCAATCCTAAAAACAAACAGTTTAGAAAAAGTAGTGTTTAATGGTGCAGTTCCAAAAGCAAAGCAGTTCAGCAATCTCCACAGCTTCAAAAAGGCAGTTCATAAACCAACAGGACATGAATCTCAGCAGTCCCAATGATGCAATTCAAAATAAGTGATCCCAAAAGCAAAAAACGTTCCACAAAGAAAAACAAGCAGTTCAAATAAAACAAACACTTCAAATAAAACAAGCATTTCCAAACAGGCAGTTCAATCAAGCAGTTTAGAAATCCCATCTGCAGTTCAGAGACAGAGAGCTCCCAGGGGTCCCCTCCCTCCTCTGGCCAGCTGTATCTCCTGACTTCCTCCTACTTGACCCCGTCGTTCCTTGGCTCCTCCACGATAGCCACTGCCTTCCCTTGTTTACCAAGACCCCGCACCAAGCGGTTACCTGCTGTCTAAACCGTTTACTTTTGGATCTTGCCAGAGTTGCAATCTCCATCGGCTCCTCTTGCCTCCCTTCTTCCTCCTTTTCTTTCCCCTTCCATTCCATGGGCTCCTCGCCCCACCCATTTCCCAGCTGATCCTCCTCCCCCTGGTTAGCTCTGCTTAGAGGCTCCCCCTCCATTCCTGGCCTCCCCTCCGTGTCTTGGGTTTCACCTTTACCTGCCTTTCCCTTGGGCTCCACTGGGGGCTGCTGGGATAGGAAGTCTTTGATTCTGTTGTAAGACTTCCTCAAGGGCTCCTGGGAATCGTAGTTTTTACCCTGCCTCCAGCCCTCTGGGGAAAATGATCTATGCTTTCTCCTGAAATGTGGAACTCCCTGAGCTAAGAATCTGGGTTGTCCCCTCCTCTGGGCCTTATCTTCTCTTCCGCCGGTACCCCCCCCCCCCCCCTCTCTGTTCCCTTATCCCTTTCTTCACAATAGAGAATGTTTATTTTATTAAAGTATTTATCTATCACCTTTCAAATTTTACATCAAAGGGGCATGCACCGTATTTTGTGCAATATCTTAAAAAAAAAGGAACCAGTTTAAAAACCAAAAGTACTCCCGTTCCACCTAATGGTAGGCCTTTTTAGTTCCTAATCAAATCGCTACAGCTGGAGCCTATTACAAAATATTATTGTATAATCTGTGAAGTATTAAACCCTGACTGATCCAAGTAGATTAATCCTCCCATGCCTTTGTTTAATCTTTGCACTACTATAGTAGCATACATTTTATAGTATACATTAATTCATCAGAGATCTATGTAATTCTGAGTAAGCGGTGGCCATCCACCTGGCTTTTTGAATATTATAATCTTGGCCTTAGCAGGCTCCAGCTTTATTCTGTGAAATGAAATTTTGATATATTGTTTGGAAAATCAGCTTTCCATTAAATGCTAGATAAAAATTCCACTGCAAAATAATCTTGTCCCAGAGACTTTGAAAGAGTTAGAGGTTTAATGGTTTCCTGAAATTCCTTCTCTAATTGTGGAGTCCAGCTTACTTATCTGTAAATTACATAGGGTTGATCCAAAGTATTAAGAAATGCATTAATATGCTTAATGTTGCATACAGTTTCTTAATAATTCAGATTGTTCAGCAATTTATGGAGTACTAATTAAATATTTATTATAAATTAATTTACCATGTGGTGAATGCATTATTTGAATTCTTTCCCTATTCTTTCTTGCTTTTAAATATTATGCTAGCAAATGGTCCCTTCTGTTATTCTCCGAATACCTACTTACTTTTCTATAAGTGAATTCACTTGCCTATTTGTTGACTATGAAAAGTAATTGTTTCATCTTGTGCAACAATAAAGTGTTGCGGATCAAGAAAGGGATCTGGGTGTCGTCGTCGATGATACGCTGAAACCTTCTGCTCAGTGTGCTGCTGCGGCTAGGAAAGCGAATAGAATGTTGGGTGTTATTAAGAAGGGTATGGAGTCCAGGTGTGCGGATGTTATAATGCCGTTGTATCGCTCCATGGTGCGACCGCACCTGGAGTATTGTGTTCAGTACTGGTCTCCGTATCTCAAAAAGATATAGTAGAATTGGAAAAGGTACAGCGAAGGGCGACGAAAATGATAGTGGGGATGGGACGACTTTCCTATGAAGAGAGGCTGAGAAGGCTAGGGCTTTTCAGCTTGGAGAAGAGACGGCTGAGGGGAGATATGATAGAAGTGTATAAAATAATGAGTGGAATGGATCGGGTGGATGTGAAGCGACTGTTCACGCTATCCAAAATACTAGGACTAGAGGGCATGAGTTGAAGCTACAGTGTGGTAAATTTAAAACGAATCGGAGAAAATTTTTCTTCACCCAACGTGTAATTAGACTCTGGAATTCATTGCCGGAGAACGTGGTACGGGCGGTTAGCTTGACGGAGTTTAAAAAGGGGTTAGATAGATTCCTAAAGGACAAGTCCATAGACCGCTATTAAATGGACTGGAAAAATTCCTCATTTTTAGGTATAACTTGTCTGGAATGTTTTTACGTTTGGGGAGCGTGCCAGGTGCCCTTGACCTGGATTGGCCACTGTCGGTGACAGGATGCTGGGCTAGATGGACCTTTGGTCTTTCCCAGTATGGCACTACTTATGTACTTATGTACTTATGTTACCTTTTTGATTAATGTGTTGGTTCTTTATGTTTTTTTTTCTCTTAAAACTGTGTAGTACCCATTTCCTTAGCTAATTCTTTCCAGCACCAAAATGTATCATTCACTTGAGAATATTTTTTTAAGCATCCCATGATTCATTAAATGAAAAGGATTCCAGAGTTGCTACCTAAATTTAATCTACCAAATCCAGATCCTTCAGAAACCTAAAGTTAAAGCATCGGATTAGCATGAAAATACTTATTCTCTTTAAATTTTAAAATATTTTGGAGATAGATCAGGACATTTACCTAGAAAGGCAAACTCTCCCTCTAAACATACTGCATTGCTAAAGAATATTAAGGACTTGTCTGGTCTTGCTGAGATGTTTTTAACTTAAAGCTGGGAGAATGTAATCATTCTCAAGCCAATCTGGTACTTTCAGGAAGGCGAGGCTGTGGGTAGAAATTCAGTTTACTTTGCTATCTTGTTGAAGTGTTTCCTTTGCATAATTTGGAAGAGGTAAAGAATTTAGTAGGATAGCTGGAAAAAGATTGTCAGTCTGATGGAAAAATTCACAGACCCTTTATGGCTCTGTTGATTAACTTGGCGCTTACTTAATATTCAGATTTTTAATATGAGCCATTATTATACAAGAGCTAATCGGTCTCCTTCCAAATGTGCTACTTACCACCCTATCTCCAACCTTCTTATGTTAGAGGTGGTTATGGAAATGATCACAACATCACTGTTGCCGGAGGTACTAGAAAAAGAAAGTGAGTTTTAGGTCTGGATTTAGCATGGAGAAAATATTGCTCATGTTTCTTGATGATAAATCAAGAGAATATCGGCTCTCTTATGTTCCTTGACTCTTACACTGCTTTTTATACCATAGATCATTCTATTTCTGTTAGGTTGAACGGTGGAAGTAATGGAAGCATCACTAAGATGGATCACATCTCCGTGGCTGCTCAAGTAGAGGGTGCCCCAAGAGTTGCCAGTTCACTGCTTTTATTTAATGTATATCCTGCTCTCTTAATTCCAGTAATGTAGGGGCCTTAGATTAAAAATATTCCTCTATGCAGGTATTGTACAAATTTTGATCCCTTTGATAAATCCAAAGAACATTTAGGAAAATGCTTGTGTGCCATAAAGGAATGGATGAGAGCTCACAGACTGAAATTAGGTGGAGAGAAATTTGAGATTCTTGCAGTCAGGAGGAAGCCTTGGAAGCGGATGGTTCACTCTTTATGGTGGAGGATACAAGCCTAAAGCTGATGATAAATTAAAAGTTGGGAGCATCAAATGAGAGAGGTGATGAAGAAAATCTTAGGTAAACTGCAAATTGCACGAAATACAGTGGCAATTCTGATCATGAACAGAAGATTGGAAAGAGCGGCACTATTGTTAGTTTCTTTAATTCTGCCTCTTGCTTTCAATACCTTAAAAGCTTTGGGACCTAGTTATTTAGCTGATAAGATCTTGCAGCAGTAGTAAAACTGTTGTGATCCACTAACACTGAGCAATTCATATTCCTTCAGTTGAAGTACAGAAAGTGAAAAGTAGGTAATGTGCTTTCACAATTGTAATTCCATATTTTGGTTATTTACTTCCTGTGAAGTTGATGAAAACCAATAAATTCATGAAGGTCTAGAAGAAATTAAAACTTTTTTTCATATAACTGCATATGTCACAACATTTGGGCTTAGTATTTGCTTGTGGAATGATTTTTTTTAATTGATATTGATCACTATTAGAGTAACCATCAGGTTTTAATATGGTGTACATGTTAAATATGGTGGGGTGGCATGACTGGTTGGTTGATTTTGATTTATTTGGTTTTAGTATTTTAAGTGACCTCTGCTTTGTTTTAGTATTTTAAGGGGAATCTGTAAAATGTGGAATATAGATATGAGACAAAATACTGTATCACTCTACCTGAGCTACTGAAGACATAAGCATTTGGATACTATTATATATTAGGATTTATGTACCAAGGCGGTATACGGCAAGTATAACCCAGCATAAGCAATAAATAAATAGCAGTAAAACATTCAAATAACAGTACATATGCTAGTATAGTATATTATTTGCAGTGTCAACACAATACCCATTAAAACATCTTAACAGCAAAGGGGACAGACAGAGGTGGAACATATAGACAGTATACCCTGGAGGAACAGAGGTGATATGATACAGACGTTCAAATATTTGAAAGGTATTAATCCGCAAACGAACCTTTTCCGGAGATGGGAAGGCGGTAGAACTAGAGGACATGAAATGAGATTGAAGGGGGGCAGACTCAAGAAAAATGTCAGGAAGTATTTTTTCACGGAGAGAGTGGTGGATACTTGGAATGCCCTCCCGCGGGAGGTGGTGGAGATGAAAACGGTAACAGAATTAAAAAATGCGTGGGATAAACATAAAGGAATCCTGTTCAGAAGGAAGGGATCCTCAGAAGTTTAGCGGAGATTGGGTGGCAGAGCCTATGGTGGGGGGATGGGGCTGGTGATTGGGAGGCGGGGCTAGTGCTTGGCAGACTTCTACGGTCTGTGCCGTGAGGATGGCAGATACTAATCAAGGTCAGGTATACACAAAAGGTAGCACATATGAGTTTATCTTGTTGGGCAGTCTGGATGGACCGTGCAGGCCTTTCACTGCCGTCATCTACTATGTTACTATGATAGAGTAGCAAGAGTTTAGATAGATGTTAAGGATGACTGAGAAAAAATTGCGTATGCAGTCAGAAAAGATGCATGCAACTAATCTCAGGTAGAATAAATATGGTAAGCAGTTTCTGTTGCAGTTTGTGCAGCTAATATTAGTACGTGTATGTGTGTAGGTGATTAGTTGGCTGCCTCTTTTTTTTTTAATGAGAGAAGAGCCAGGCTTTCACCTATTTCCCAAGGTAGAGAGAGCCTAGTGTTAGGCAAAGCCTTTCTGGGATTGTGTTCCAGAGTGTGAGGGCTACTTCTGAGAAAGCTAGCTGACTGATGTCACATTTCCTTCGGAGAAGGTGTGGTGAGGGATACTCTGAAGGGTCTTGAAGATTAGAGTTTTAAATTTAGCCCTGTACTGTACTTGTAAAACAGTTACATATTTGCAGAAATGGTGTTGTGTCATCATGCTGCTTATAACTTTCTATCAATCATACGGCTGCATTCTGAATCAGTTGGAACTAGTGCAAGACCTTTGTACCCACACCAGTGTAGGATGCATTACAGTATCCAGCTTGAACCAATATGACAAGGTTTGCCAACTCAATTTAGAGAGAAAGAGAGCATAGTTGTTGCGGGTGTTAGAAGCAACTCCTGAAAGTTGTTTGGATTTGGGAGATCAGTGTGAGTCCCACTATACACCAAGGTTCCTGACCTGATTTTTTTTTTTGTTACATTTGTACCCCGTGCTTTCCCACTCATGGCAGGCTCAATGCGGCTTACATGGGGCAATGGAGGGTTAAGTGACTTGCCCAGAGTCACAAGGAGCTGCCTGTGCCTAAAGTAGGAATCAAACTCAGTTCCTCAGTTCCCCAGGGCCAAAGTCCACCACCCTAACCACTAGGCCACTCCTTTAAATTTGTAGTTCACAAAAGGGATTTTAATGTTTGCAGTTTGCTTGCTCATGCTAGGAGCTTACAGGAGCTCCATTTTACATGGATTCAAAGGTTGTTGGGTTTTTTTTTTTTTTAGCCCTTTTTGAATTGCTCTTAGGCAGGCAGGCAGACAGGCAATTTATTTAGGAGTGTAGATAAGTCTGGTTCAGTGAGTATGAGTAGCTTCACATCATCCACATACATTGGGTGGCATGACTAGATGCGGGCCGTACAGGTCTTTTATCTGTCGTCATTTACTATGTTAGATGTAGAACTGAGTATCCATCAACAGGATCAGCTCAGCTAGTGGCTTGAGATAGATATGAAAGGAAATAGGATGGATCCCTGTGGTACCCTGCAGATCAGTACCAAGGTGGTGATGAGCTGCTGCCGAACAGTATGGGTTTTTCCCTATCTGGTAGAGTTTTTTTTCCTGATCTGACGAAGAAGGGCAACCTTCGAAAGCTAAACAAGAAATGTATTAAATTATGTCCAATAAAAAAGGTATGATCTTATTTTCTTTTCCATGTTTTATTTTGTTTTATTTCTATTGATTACCTTTAAAAGTGGACTAACACCTCCCTATCTGATAGAAAGGATTTAAACCATGCACGTACTGTGTGTCATTGATAGCTGTTTCTGCCAGTCATTCTACCATGATATTGTGGTCCACAGTGTCAAAATGGCTGAGAGGCAATACACTGTTTGGGCATAAATTCTTAATGTTTCTGTACCCAGAGAAGAGTTAGCCAGTAATCCACTCAGTATTCCCATTCCATTTTAGTTTTCCATCACTGGCACATAGGTGCCCACCCCGCTTTTAACTTGAGATTCTTTGTAAGAGAAATGGACTTCTTGTAATACTACATCAAGATTCTCCTTGGTATAATTTATAATATTCTTACTTACTTTACACTAGAGCACTTCATTGCCATTACACAATACTAACACAACACCTCAGTTATGTGAATAACTTTAGGCGTGGCAGGTATAAATTCTCACACTTAAATGCAGCAGTTACACATGTAACTGATGATATTCTAAAAGCTTAGCGGGTAAATGCTTGGCATACCCTACCCCACCCACACCTGTCTTGCAGTTATGTGCTATAGAATTTAGACTCTTTACATTATAGAATAGCGCTTAAGTGCAGCTACATGCGTAAGTGCAAATTAAGGCCATTTAACTCCAATAATTGCAGATTATCGGTTGTTAGTGTCAATTCGCACCTAATTAGGCAATTAACATACAGGTGTAACTGGCACTATTCTGTAATCTGTGTTGACAGCTTTGAGCGCTAAGCAGAAAAATGCACCCACAGGAAATGGAGAATTCCTGTCACTGATGTTGCCTCTGCCCCTCCCCTAATTCTGCTCATAATTAAATGGATAATATTTGCCCTTTTAGCGAGATAAATGCCCCAATATTATCAATTTAATTTGTTAAAAATGTACGTATAAGCAAATTATAAGCTCACTACCAAATGGTATATATATTGAATGAAGGTTTGATAGTCCTTAATTTCCGTGTACTCATTATTTAGATCTAATTTTATACCAAACCATCGAAACCCAAGTCTATACTAAATTGTTTTAGTGTCATATATGAATGTGCACCAAATATTTTTGCAGTTTATGTAACTGAATTCTCCTACAACAACCTGTACAATTAAATAACTCTCAACCCTTCTGTCATAACAGACCTGATAGATGATGCTTATGTGTGTGACACAGTTCACATGGGACTATTATGGGGGGTTGGAAGACGATGAATACTCTGGTGATGCAGCCTTCTGGTACTTGTGCACATTATCACTCACAAACACTAACTCATCCCTTTTATTTTAACCATGTATCCAGGCTCATTCCCATCCCTCTCACTTCCTTCTTAGGGTAATCCCTCTCTCTTTGCCACTCCCCCTCCCAACCCACAAGGCTAGCCCCTCTCTCAGAACACATTTCCTACTCCCAACAGAGCATGCAAGAAGGGGAAGAAAGGGCAGATAGTGCCTCAGGCTATTTCCTCCTCCTTTGCAGCTAGCAGGGGTGGCAGTCATAGCCATAGGTGAAGGAAAAAAACCTCACATTTTCATTTCAGGCTGTCAGAAGCTGCTACAGCAAGCAGCAACCGAAATGTCAAGTATCTGTCTCTGCTATGTGATCTTCTCAGCTAGCATGTTTGTGCAGAAAGCATGGGCTAGCTGGTCTACATCAAATATTTAGTAAAAATTTATTAAAAACAAAAAATAACAAGATCCTCTTTATTGTACTAACTAAATAAGAAGATATCACATTTTATATGTTTGTATTTATATATGAAATCTTCACTTCTGTGCATGCAAGAGGACTATAAACAATATTAGAGGTGATCTCCTATAGGGTTAGCACAATATCTAGACGATTAGGAGATTCTAAACACAGACCTATGCTCTCTGTTTAGAATCTCCTAATTATGCAAGAGGACTAACTTGGTAATCACATTACTTTATCAAAATTTTCAGTGTCAAACCTCCCAGATCTTGGGAGCATAGGTTTACCAGTCAATTTATTCTTAAAGGCTCTAAGTCCAATATTTCTTGTCTAAATTTACAAAATTTGTACTGTAAACTAAGCCTATTATCTCTTAATCCTATCTTTGGAATTGCATCACCCAAAAGACCCTTTTGGAATAAATATAGATCTTAAGAGAGGAAAAAATGAAGGGGGTAATTCAATAACCTGGGTGCTAATGTTTACATGTGCATTATGTGTGTATATTCTTAGAATAATAGCATATATATGCATATATGCACACAGGCCTGGATTAAGTAAATGACACAAAATTCAGCACCAAAAAAACAAAAAAACCAAATCGGCACTGAACAGTATTCTATAAAGGGTGTTCTGGGATGGGCCCCCTTTATAGATAGTGCATAGAGCCAGGATCCATGCTCAGCGTTGGGCTCAATGATTTATACTAACTGAAACCAGGTGTAAACCCTGTCATGCAAGTTGGACGCAGATCTGCACAATTCTATAACATTGCACGCATCTTAAGGGAATGCCCCTGACCCACCCATATCCCTTACACCCCCTTTGCAGAAACACTTAAGCGCTATTCTATAAATGGATGTGTGTGTTTTCATGTGGATCTGCTAATTCAGTACCTTGCATCCATTAGAATTCTTTTCTGCGCTAAAATTTTAGCACAGAAGTAGCACCTAACAATTGGTGCCATATATAGAGTTTCCCTGTTAGAGGCATACGAGCCTAAGTACTTTTCTTCAAGTACCCGATCAATGTACGTAGTGCAAATTTGCAAGAGAAGATACACGGGGCAAAGCATAGGCAGCACATTGGTAGGGCTCCCACTTAATGTATGTAACTTACAGAATTCTGCAGTTAGGTGCTCGCACTTATGCCAGCCATAGAGATAGTGTAAGTACTTGCACCTGATGTTAGGCGTGTTAATACCCGGATTCACTAGTATTCTATAAAGGAAAGTAGGTGACTACATTCCTTTATAGAAAGGCACCTCATTGTGGAATTGCCTTCAAACTGTCTTCCTTTACAAATGAGTATCGAAATGGCCATTAGCTAAATTCTACTTTTAGGGGCCCTTATACAGAGTGTGGTGGTAAGAGGCCGCCAGTGGTAGTCCCAAAAAAGCGCACACCATTTATGGGAGGAAAAGACCCCCCCCCCCCCTTAAATGGCTTGTGTGACGGGAACCTGGTGGTAATTGGGCATCACCGGGTTAATGCGGAAGCTCTTATCGTCACCTGGGGGATTTTTACCTGCTGCTGTAAAAAGGGCACTGGTATGTGGGGAAAAATGGCCCTCGCCGCTAGCGCAGGGCACTTTTTCCCACAGCTTGATAAAAAGACCCCTTAATTTGCTAAGAAAAACTTCTGTTGTGATCAATTACATTTAGAACAATGGATTATGTTTCCACTTTTCTAATAGTGATTCCCTTATATATGGTGCCAGTGCTAATTTACCCATAAATGAGAAGAAGCACTCTGAACTCCTGTCTTACATTACACAGTTTATGCCAGGTGAAGAGCACATCTGTGTTGCTCTAATTAATTTCTTTTTTGGCTTTAATGTTATAATGATATAAAACTGTTACTGGAAAATAAAGATTTACTGTTTCTTGAATGAGCTTTAGTACAGTAGGCTTTTGAGTTTCCTGAAACTTATTCCATAGGAATCACATCTGACAAGCTATGTCAAGATATCTAAAATTAGGAAATGATAGTTCACCAAGAGTTCATCCCTGGAGAGATTAAAATAAGTAATGTGTATTGTCTTGTTCTTCCCACCAAATAAGAGTATTAATTGACACATTAACATTTTTTCACATTCTTATTTGTCAGCCAGCAAGGTAGCAGCTGCATAGGTAAAGCAGTTTGGGAAGAAGAATCATTTTCAACAATTCACACCTTCTAAATATTAAGGTTAGCCCTTGCCATCTCTCCACTTGGATCTTAATCTTATTTATAGAATATTGTGTATCGGTTGTGTAAATTGTGAGAGACCTCATGGTATGAAAATACCAAATTACAGTGTTATGCAAAAGTTTAAGCGCATGTGGTCAGATTGTATGTTTCAGTGAATCCCTAAGCTGACATATTTCAAAGTAATATTTAATGCGTAGCTAATATTAATGTGCTAATTTTATGATATTAAAGATAATAAAGTAAATATGACAAATGCAAACATTTGGATGCCCTTTGTGATTCATTAGTATCATATTTTTAAAAGTTTTTAATGCCCAAATGGTTAAGGGCCCTTTTTACCATGCTGAGGTAAAAGGGAACCCGTGGTGACATTGGTGCACAGGTTTGCAGCACACTGAGGCCCCGGTTCACCTCAGCAGGTAAAAGGCGTTTTTTTTATTTTAAGGGAAATGGCCATGCAGCAAGTTTACCACTTGCCATGCGGCCGTTTCCCAGAGGAGCTCTTACCTATTTAGGAGGCGGTAAGGGCTTCCACACTAACCCGGTGGTAACTGGGCAGCACACCAGGTAAGCTTCCGGTGCAGAAAATATTTTCAAAAAGCTGGCATGCCAGAAATGGCACAAAGAGGGGGCAGTCTCTACCACCGGGCTCCTGCAGTAGCCCAGCGGTAGTACCATGGCCTTGTAAAAGGGCCCCTTAGTGACTCATTAGGCCTTCAGTTAGCTGTAGACAATTCCATGATTGAACAGCTACTCTGTCTGCTTGTGATTTGTTCATATCCTTTCAATAATCATGAACTCCTCTAAATATCTGACCGTTTTAAAATAAAGATAACTCACTCTTATAAATTGGATAAACACTATTAAAAAAAAAATCACTAACTGCTTTCAGCTAGCAGTTTCACTTGTTGTGAAAATTGCATGGAACTGGTCGTCATGGAAGGTCTGGTAGACCAAAATAAAAATTTTTGATAACTATCTGAAAACTGGTCAGATCTGCAAAACAGAATTACAGATCATGTTAAACACCCTGCTGATATTGGAAAGGTGTTCACAGTACAGTTGTCACTTATACAACAAAGATCCACATGGAAGAGTTGTTGAAAGGAAACCTTTCTACAAGCTCATCACAAATAGTCATCTAAAATATGCAAGAAAAAAAAAAACCTTTCAAACTTTTTGGAATAAAAAGAGCCTTAGACTGATGAAACAAAATTGAACTCTTGGGCCACAACCGCACAAGATATATTTGGAGGAGAAAAGGGTGAAGCCTTTGACGGAAACACCTTGCCAACTTTAGGGTTGTTTGACATCCAGTGGCACAGGAAATATTGTGTGGATGGAAGGAGAAATGGATTCAACTAAATATCAACATATTCTAGAAACTAATGTCCCAGCTTAGAAACTATATATTTCAGCAAGACGGTGATCCAAAACCTACTTCAAAGTCAACCATGAAGTACTTACAGGAAGTAAATAGGAAGGTTTTGAAATTTTCTTCACTCTCTCCAGACTTGAATACTAAGGAAAATTTATGGAGAGTTCTCAAACAAGTGCAAGTTTAGAGCTCTATTTAATAAGCAGCATTATCACACATTAACACACACATATTTGAGTTAAGTGTACAGTTGGTTACTAAGTAGGCCCTGTTGAGAGTATTAAGGCTTGCATTACTTAACGTGCATTATTTAAATCATATCCGTGCATGTTAAATTGCAGTAGATCACATTAATATGCATTAATGCAATTTAGGAAATGGAGCCCTTGGACAGTAAGGCCTCTGGGGACAAGGAAGTATTTATTATACCTGCATATATGTGCCTTGAGTCACTACTGAAAAGGCATGAGCCAGCTCCAGACTTACAGTGCATACAAGGAGACCTAAGAATATTTCTCAGCTTAGAAGAATTCTGCAATGAAGACATGGAGGCTTATTTTCAAAGCACTTAGCCTCCCAAAGTTCCATAGAAACCTATGGAACTTAGCCTCCCAAAGTGCTTTGAAAATATGCCTCATGGTGGTAAAAAAAAAATTCCAAGGCCAGAATAGAAAGACTTCGCTGGGTGCAGGTAATATGTGGAAGCTGTTAACTCTGCCAAGGTACTGACTGAAAAGGTAACCAAACTTTTACACCTACAACATTCTCTTTTCTACTGTTCGGATTCTGTAAAAATCTGCAAAGAAATAGCTGTTGTGTACTAAAAGTGCACAAAGATAGCATCCACAATTCCAGGAATAACATGTATAGAATGTTTGTACGTTTGGGAAGCTTGCCAGGTACCCTTGGCCTGGATTGGCCGCTGTCATAGACAGGATGCTGGTCTCGATGGACCCTTGGTCTTTCCCAGTGTGGCATTACTTATGTACTTATGTGTATCTTTGTGCCAGGTGGAGGTTATATCAGGTTTTGTTCATTCAGGGATACATTGAAACATATAATTTGAGCAAGGGTGCCTAAGTATTTTCACACAACTGTACTTAATTTCATTTCCCATTAAATTTAAAGAGAAATCACTGTGTCCTCTGTTGCAGATTGTAGCATCAAATGTTGGGACCTCTGATTTCTCAGAATTTATTTGGAGCCTAGCATATTTCCCAAAATGTGAGAAGACGCTCCATAGTTAATTTAGGAGCCTATTTACTAAGCTGCATTAACTATTAATGTAGCAGTTAATGCGAATTTCAGCACACCCACCATGTTAACTATTAACATGCCCTAAATGCCACTGTAAACAGTTAACATGAAGGGGATATAGAATGAGCCGTGAATGGTTGGGGTTGTGATAGTTACTGCTTGTTAACTGTTAATGTGCCATTTATTGCAAACTTAATAGGTTTAGGAAACTGCACTGTGTGATCTGCAATGCAGTTACTGCATGATAATGACGTTTTTGTTCTAACTGAATGGGAAACTGTTGATGTGCACCGCAACATTTACTGCAGAGGTTTTATGGTTACCACTCTTTAATTTTGGTAATTAATACAAGGTAGCTGCAGAATCTTACCATCAGTAAATGGGGCTCTTAATGATTATTGTGGCTTACTTATAAGTAATAGCAAAGAGACAGCTATGAACTCCTGTAAATTGAGGTTGAGTCACGAAATTGCATAAAACTTTGGCCCCTGTAATGTGCATTTATAGCTGATTGGTACCATGGCTCATATTACAGTGAATTGAGCCTATTTATTAAATAAAATCTACAGGTGGTAATAGAGTAGCACTCTTTAATAAATCAGCCCCTTATTTTGGTGCCTTATATGTTTTTCTATAATCATAATGTGACATAACAGGGTTTTTTGAAGCCTGTGATAATTGTTTTGATATTTTCCTGCAGTGTATTTCTCTAGTTTGGCCAGCATGTTGCAAATAAGTGAATGATTCCTCCTTTAGTTTAAGCACAAAAGAGGCAGTGATGTAGCCAGCTATTTTCAAATGTTGTTGTTCTGGGCTCTGATTGGCCTGGAGTTTGAAGTTACCCAGGAGTTACTGGTTTTGCCATTTATTTTTTTATTTTTTGTTACATTTGTACCCCGCGCTTTCCCACTCATGGCAGGCTCAATGCGGCTTACATGGGGCAATGGAGGGTTAAGTGACTTGCCCAGAGTCACAAGGAGCTGCCTGTGCCGGGAATCGAACTCAGTTCCTCAGTTCCCCAGGACCAAAGTCCACCATCCTAACCACTAGGCCACTCCTCCACTCTCTTTGCTGAAGCCCTGTGAAAAGTTATATTTGATAACTTGTGAGCAGCTATATGTCCTGATTTCCCCAGGTACTGTTTAGATGGTATACAAATGTTTAGTTAGTGTTATAATTGATCCATATTTCAGTTCTGCTGATTGCACCTTTTCTGTTCATTGTTCTAATTTTTAAAACAATAAACCCTTTTTAGCTTATTGACTTTGCTTGTCTGGACTGATAAAGAATCCTGGTGGTTTGTGTGTTGGGTCGGTGAGTGCTTTCTGGGAACTGTGGGACCACTGGGAGTGTGGCCTCCAGTAACCTAGAAATCACTGAAGATAATGAGAGTGGGAGACTCGCCCAGAGGCGGTTGTAACCCAGTCGCTGGGTGGAAAGTGCTAGAGTAGAGCACAAGCAGCAGGTGCAGGCGGACCTGAGCTGTGCTTGGGATAGACCCTCTAAGTGTCCGTTGGGTAAACCCAAGCGGGTGGCTAGGCATTTCATGACACATAGCTTACCGCTAGGGGCCCTTACTGCAGTAGGGAAGGACACAGATCACGCGAGACTGATCGTGGGATTTGTAGTTTAATAAAAGACCATGGTGAATGAATCTAGCTCTCTTATAAGCAGTATTTATGTACTGATTTTAAGAAGAATCTCTCAGTTGGGCAGTTTTATATTTATGTATTTGTTTGTCAATAGTGTACTTTAAGTTAAAAGTGAATGAGTTGATGGAACATTTTAAGATGCAAGGTTATAAATATTGCTTATAAGAGCTCTAGGTTTGCTCACTGCAGTCTTTTACTTCCAGGGAACTGATTTAGGTGGTTTAGAAAAATCTTGTTCAACCCACTGGAGTGATTTACTTTAGGTGGAAGACTTTGCAGAATTGTTTTCAAGAAAAGATCTGGAAAATTCAGTGAAGTATACAGGGAGGGACTTCATGTATTTCTGATCAGAGCAAAGTGAAGAATCTCATTTTCTTAATGATACTGGGTGTTTGATAAATTGTTGGAATGCTTTCTCGTTTGTTCTCCTTAAAACGGTTAAGACCTTGGTCTGTAAGGGGCCCTTTTGCTAAGGCGCCTACACACGTACAGTGCACATCAAATTAGAGCTACCACCCGGCTACCACGTGTCCCGGGTGGTAATTCTAAATTTTGCATGCGTCCGATACTCGCGGCAGAAAATATTTTTTAGTTTCTACCGTGTGGTGCTAACCGGCAGTGTATGCTCGCTGACGATTACCGCCCGGTTAACGCGTGAGAACTTACTGCTAAATCAATGGGTGGCAGTAAGGTCTTAGGCCCAAAATGGATGTGCACCAATTTTTATTTTGCCACACGTCCGTTTTCGGCAAAAAAAAAAAAAAAAAGCCTTTTTTGCAGGTGCGATGAAAAATGGACCCGCGTGCTTCCAATACACGCACCTACAACAGCGCAGACCATTTTCTCAGGGCCCCTGTTTTTTTAGATGCACATCCAGCCAGATTACTGAAGGATATGCCAGATTTTTTTGTATGTCTGGAGTGCTCAGTTTGTTAACAGGTCTTCACAGGAAGGCTGCTCCCCTACAAAAATGGATCAGGTGGTTTTGACCTCTTTATTGAAAGGGGGAAAATTGGTTAAATTGCGTTAACTATTGTAACTAAGGTGGCTGAAGCAGTTGTTCCTGTTCAGCGACAACATCATCTTGAAGTTTGAGCTGCTTGACCCATCCCAGTTTCATACTATGTTTAGTACAGAAACAGTACTGGCTGCCATTGGGACATTTATAGATGAGTGTAGTCAGTTGGATTTTTCTGTAGCATCTGATTTAGTGGTTCATGACATCTTGCTGTATCAATTGAGTGGTGCTGGACTTAGAATATCATACAAACTCTGAGAATCCCAAAACAATTGAATATGATTAGAATGTTTCGTTTCATTGTATGTATTTGAATTCCCTAGATACAGAGCAGTAGCTTGAAACATCTATTCATGTTTTGAACTATGCATTTTTTGTATTTCTGAAAGGGAGAGGGGAATCATTTTGTTTGTGTATAGTTTTAATGTCACATTACAAGAAGAAACCACATGATAAGTAATTAGTTTTGTTTTTTTATTTAGTTTTGCTGATATTTTAAGGACTGGTGATTATACTTTGGTGTTCTGCTGTTTCATATGATTTTTCATTGATTTGATATTCCCTGCATATATTGGTCTATAGTTTTATTTTGTAGACTTTTGTCTTTGTCTGATGTGGAGCTGGTTTGTTAAGATGCTTTTTATAAAATAGGAACTATTTTGGATATTTCATATAAATGCCCCTTTATGAATTGATAATAAATGGGACTGTTGGGCAGACTGAATGGACATTGCCATCATCTACTATGTTAGCTTTGGAGCTGAAAATTCTTGGTGGAGTATCCCTTTAAAAACTTTTCCTCTCTACTTTGCAGGTGCAAAATTAAATGGGGAAAAGCAAAAGGAAGCATGTGTAGGGATTTCCAAATTAAATCTCCACATGTACTTCCACCATCTCAAACCTTCCCCTTACCTTAACTTAAAGGGCCAAAGATGATTTTTAAAGGACATTTCCACAGGAAAAGTGTAGTTTGCCTATCAAAATTCCTTTGAAAATTGTCCCATATTATAGTTGGATGCATTGTGGCAAGAATCCCTTTCTCTGAAACATATCATGGACAATAGTCTGCAGAGGTTCTGCTAATCGGTCTACCATTGAGGTCCAAACCATCCAGATATGGAGATTTTCATCAGTTTTAACCTTTTAATGACTCTAATTTTATATATGCTTATAGATTCATTTTAACAATTCTAAGGGAGGAAGTTATCAACGTTGGCTACTGTTGACGTGGGTTATTTTACTGTTCACACAGGTTTTTAATAGCTAGGTCCCATTGGATAAAACGAGACCTATGCTAAAACAGTACGAGTTAGTAGTAAAATATCATGTCTTAATAGGTGCCTACATTGATAACTTCCCCTGTTTCTCATTTAGGAATTAGCAGCTAATCAATAAATGTCTCTCTGGCTTAATATTTAACATGGAGCAGTATTTTCAAAGCACTTAGACTTACAAAGTTGCAAGGTAATCTATGGAACTTTGTAAATCTAAGTACTTTAAAAATGAGCCTTGTGGTTTCCCTACGTATAATGTTTATAATTCATAGAAAATGTTGATAGTATCTTTAATTTTATGTAAATCCCATTTACATTTTTTTACTTCAAAAATGAAACTATTCTGTTGAATAGCCTTTACTGTCTCAGCCAAAGGTTTACCTGGCTTGTTGCCAAAATAGAAAAATATGTATTTGTGAATATGTGAGGTGGTAATGACTTTTTGATGAATTAAAGATCTTAAAGTGGATATAATGGTCTCTAAATTGTCTTTATTGATTTGTGTTATAATTTAGATATATTCATGTTTCTAATTCTTCAATAGTCTTGCAGGTGTTATAGGTATGTAGAATCTTTCTATTTCTAAAAACTTTATAAGAAATTGTTCATCTTAGTGCCATCTTCAATTAACCAACAAAATGGGAAACTTAATCTCTGGAGTAGAATCAAATTTTGGTGCAAACTAAAGAAAATGTCAAAACTTTTTCATTATTGTAAAGACCTTTTGTAATCTTCAGCCAAACACTTTAACATCCTGAATCAAGAACCAGAGCAACTGTTGTATGATCAGAGAACATGGCAAAAATTGATTAGGCTATCAGAATGTAATCTGTCCTTGAATAATAATTTTTGGGATTAAAAAAAAAAGTAAAATCTGATTCCTTAACGTTCAGTATCCTCCAAATATCCAAGAACTACACTTTTTCTCCAGTAGAATTAATACCAAATTTATATGTGTGGAGCTTATATATATGTCTGCTTTGCAATATAGATTTTTCAGCCACTCTATCAAGAATTGGTTGTGATTTAAAGTGATGATTACAATATTGTATCAGGGTCACCATCAAAAAATGATTATAGACTTTACAAAATAAATCCTGTCATAATCCCATATTCTCCAAAAAAGTAATCTGACCTTCTGTCAAATCAGAAAACAGAAACTTATGTATTAAAACCAGCTATTTTTCTTTACATGAAAAGGAAGTATACCTACTTTGACCAACCCACTCTCTGACTTTTGTTGGTGTCTGCCTTCAAAGTGGATTTCTTAGAGAACTACCACATGGACACCTAATTGTTTTTTCTTTCCAACTCTATTATTATTACTGTTTTAGAAATCAAAAGTTGATATCCAATTATAAATCAATACCTATCCAGGTATTCCAAACAAAAAACAATTGTAGAGAGAAAGATCAGAGTTCCTCATTGTTCTAGATAGATTACAATTTTTGTTAAAGTCCTATCATTTACGTATTGTTCCTTCAAGGTTATAAAGGAAGCTCAAATAATATCAAATAGTATTGTTGTTTAAGAAGTCTGATAGTCATTCGTTTCAAGTATGCCCGGTTTTAGCATACTACAGTGGCTCCCGAACCTGGTCCTGGAGGAACCCCAGCCTGTCAAGTTTGTAGGATACCCACAATGAATATTCATGAGAGAGATTTGCACGTAGTACCTTCTTCAGTCAAATCTCTCTCGTGATCATTCATTGTGGATATCCTGAAAACCTGACTGACTGTGGTGCCTCCAGGATCAGGTTTGTGAACCACTGGCATACTAGTTTGGCTTCCTAGAACATTAAATTTGTTTATCCTTGGCAATAAAAGCTAATGTAGACACCATCCCCTGGATTCTATACAGGTCATCCAGATGTGGGCGTGGATCCCAGATGTGAATGCAAACTAATTTAATGAGCCATTTGATATTAATTGGCACTAATTAGGACACAAGTGCATCTGCTTATTATATGCTATTCTATAACACTGTGTGCTTAAATTGTCTCATGCACAACTCAAAAGAGGGGGATGGTGGGGGATCATGGCTGGGTCAAGGGTGTTCTGAAAAATTTTGGAACAGCGTTATAGGGTCATTTACATCCCCAGCTGCCATTGTTGTGTGCCAGAATTTACACCAGGTTTCAGCAGGCTTTAGGTCCTCACATCCAAAGGCCAAGTGCTATTCTAGTGCAAAATAACCTTTATGAAATTGATGTTTAGTGCGAATCTTAATGGTGCCTAACTTTGGGTATCATTTCTGGCCCCATATTTTTAATCATATGTCTCCTTACTTTTTGTAGGAGGAATGTATACCATTATATATTGAAGTAAGAGAAATTCTTGTTAACCAGCTCCTGGGACAGGGGTAGGCAACCATGGTCCTCAAGGGCCACAACCCAGTTGGGTTTTATACCCTCCCCCCCCCTCCCCCAGTACTGCTGACCCTGATAACTGTCTTCCCAGCACTGGCACTAGTTTAGTCATCCCTTTGTACACAACTAGTCATCCAGTTACCCAATCCCCCTACTCCCTTTATCCCTTTCTCTCTGTCTTAGAGCGCTTCCTGTATCCCTGCACTCAGCCTAGGTCAGCAGGTAACTCACATCCCACCTGATCCCCCCCTCAACCTCTCTGCTCATATACTCCCTCCCACCCCTTGACTATTACAGTCCAGATCACTCAAGTTATTCGTTGTTATTCAACTGGGGTGCAATATGCTATTTTCCAGTCTCAGATACCTAGCTTTGTACATCCAGGCTCTCAATCTGCATCTTCATTTTCTTCCTGTTTTTTGTGCACCTGCGCCATTTGCCAGCCCACAAGCCTTCCCAAGGAGGGGCAGACAAGGTCCTTGTAGTTCTGCCTCCCACCTTTCATAGACGAGGATGTAAAAGTAAAGCAAGACTCTTTATTAACACAGAATATGCTGAAGCCTGTTTTTTTCACAAGTACAGTAAATTAGAAATAAAATCTCTTGGGACTCAGGTGCAATTATTATACAGGCCTGATGCTGACAGGCACCAAACCGTGTCAAAACTTAGCTGTAGTATTACAGAAATCCTGACCTTGCTCTGGCCAAGGCTCAGAAATAAGAATCTCACAAGATTCTAAGAAAAAACTGCTTACCTTAGCTTGCACTAGAGAGCTGCACAGGGACGGTGGCAGTTCCTGCGGGGTTCCCGCGGGCATGGAAGCAGTCCTGTGGTCTTCTCGTAGAAGTGTAAGCTGCACCTGCATCAGCCTCTCATCTACCGAATACCAATTTCTTTGAGTGCTGTCTTTTCCTCCTCCTCTTCTTCTTCCTTGCTTTAACAGCACAAATGTGGAAAGTCTTCCATTAAGGAGGTGGTAGAGTCACAAATGATGACGGAATTCAAAAAGGCGTGGGATGAATACAGAGGATCTCTAATTAGAAAATGGAAGTTATGTAAAACCTAACCTTAAGTGGCTGCATGTGTGTGGATGTGTTAAGTGACGCTTAGATGGCGACTCTGACTGTGGTGAACTAGGGCTGATACCTGGCAGACTTGTATGGTCTGTGTCTCATACATGACAATCTGGTTTAGGATGGGCTGGAAAGGGCTTCAACAGCAACTTCAGTGGCTGGAACATGAGGACAGTGCTGGACAGACTTTTACAGTCTGTGTCCCACAAATGAGAAGACGAATAGACTGGAGTGGGCTTCAACTGCAACTCCAGTAGTTGGAACATAAGGATAGGGCCAGGTAGACTTCTGTGGTCTTTGTTCCAGAAATACGAAAGACCATAATCAAGTATATAATATCACACTCGTTGATTTGATGATGAATTGATCATGAGTGTGACTATTGGCAGAGTTGATGGACCGTTCAGGTCTATTTGCTGTCACTTACTATGTTACTATTAATCCTCTTTGCTACCAGGCTGGTGCACAGACCTCAGCTCTGACACATGCACGAGAATCAGATGTCACCTGACCTACTGGCGCGTGCATGTGGTGACCTGTCAGCACACAGTGCAAGTGAATTGGAGACAAGTCTTACATGTGCGCACCAGAGTGTTCCAACTTCCGTTCCTTCCTTGCCTACAGTGCTTGGGCTCAAATCCAGAGAGAGACTGAGGGAGCTGACTGGAATTTTATTTTATGTACCATTAAATTCTTACGGGGATGGGTTAAATTCTTGCGGGGATGGGTGGGGACAGGTTGGGATGGGTTAAATTTTTGCGGGGACGGGTAAGATTCCAGCAGGGACGGGCGGGGATGGGTAAGATTTCTGTCCCCGTGCAACTCTCTAGCTTGCACATCTATAGTAGAGGCATCTGTAGTGTGAAGCTACTTCTCTCTTCCCTGGGCCTCTGTAGCTTAGCTGTGCTAAGGAGTTTTATCTGACTGCCTGAACCATTCCCTCTCTGCTTTGTATTGCAGGATCTGGCCTCTTAAGGAGGCATTAAGGGAAAAAAGTCAACTTCCTAAACAGTCCATTACAGCTTAAATTAGAACACCCTTATTAGAATATTTCCCAAGGAAGTTTATTGCCATGCCATATTGTTGTAGAAGAGAAGTGATAATATACGAAAGAGAAGGAGATAAAAAAAACAAAAGCTGGCTAGAAGCAACAAAGAATTTTATTCAAAACCCACCCAGTGGTACAGTTCTCATTGCTTCCGTACTGCTTCAGTCCCTCAGTAGCCTGACATGTTTTGGAGATTAAGAACCTCCATCAGAAGTAATTGAGCAAATCATAAAGGGTTTGGACATATGCAGTGGCGTGGATGTTGGCAAATAGACGTTTTAGGCAAAACAACTAGATCCTATGATGTGCTTCAAAAAAGCAGGACTAAACATAGAAGTCTAATGTAAAATCAGCATATCTCCACCCTCTGATCAAGGCATTCTAATGGCATTCAAAAACATATAGCACATCAGTGGTGATGTCTCAAAATGTGGTAATATAAAAGGTCTGAAAAAAAAAAGTATACCCAAGGGACATAGGAGCCAGCTCTGTGGTGCTTAGGCACCCCAAATATTAATAGAAACTAACTCCACAATTCTGGTCACCGCATCTCAAGAAAGATATAGTAGAACTGGAAAGAACCAGGCACACCCATTAAAGGGGGGCCGACCACAACCGGGCTGAAGGCCAGCGAAGACAGAAGTGTGGGGGAGGGTACAGGGAGGGCCTAGCTAGAGAGCAGAGGTAGTAGTGGGAGGGAAACAAGGGGTAGCAAGGGGAGGGGGCAGGAAAGAAGGGGAGGAGCAAGGGAGGAGGAGAGAGGAATTTGAACTGCACAGGAAGTCCTTTTGAATTTGGAAGCAGGAGAAGAGCAACCCTGGGCAGCAGCTCCTGAAATTTTTACAGGCACATGTTTTGTGTCTGCCCTGGGCAGAGCTTGTGCAGAGTACAGCCAAAGAAGCTCTTACAGCAGAGCACGATATTACAGCAAATTGAGAACAAATTTTACGGTATGTAGACATTTAAAACTTTGTGCAGCTGCAAGGCATTTTAGCTTTCTCCTGCCGACCCCCATTTAGCTTTTCCAGGATGGCCGGCCATCTCGGGTTAGCTGCCTATCTCACGACATTACGCGCACTAGGCTAGAGTCCCACATACGCTGCCCATGGCGCATGGCAGATGGGTTTGCCACAGCGCGGTTGCCGTTTTTGGCCGGCCATGCAGTGCTCACAATCCGCAGTGTATAGCACGGCACTGAGGCACGACTCGGAAGACCTTGTGCACAGTACTGAACCGAGGCGCAAACGATCTCAGGGAGACGAAAACACCTTTAATGGTACGTCATTTTTGCTCTTCTCCTGCCTCAGCGGCACACCGCACGTTAAGATGCGGTGATGGCCGGCCACTAATACTTGGCCGACAGTTACGCACTATACGGCAACGGACCTTCGAGCCCTGTTGTGGCCGGCCACGCCGTGTTATCTAATTCGAAAAATGAATGCGTTATAAGCTGTCCATGCCAATACGGCGAAGGACCTTAAAACCCGTTATGGCTGTTGATTGTTCTACAGGCACACGTGTCTAGGCCCATTTCGGTTGATCCGGCAGACCTAGTGCATAGCACAGCACTGAGGCACGACTTGGAAGACCTTGTGCACAGCACTGAACCGAAATGCAAACGATCTCAGGGAGACGAAAACATCTTTAATGGTACGTCAATTTTGCTCTTCTCCTGCCTCAGTGGCACACCGCATGTTAAGATGCGGTGATGGCCGGCCAATAATACTTGGCCGACAGTTACGCGCTATACGGCAACGGACCTTTGAGCCCCGTTGTGGCTGGCCACGCCATGTTATCAAATTCGATAAATTAATGCGGTATAAGCCGTCCATGCCATTACGGCGACGGACCTTAAGCCCCGTTATGGCTGGCCACACCAGATTTTCGATGTAATGCAGCAAAAATGAGTGCAGTATTGCCGTGGCCTGTGGCGTTAGACTACAATGTTTACGCACAGCCAGCAATGGGTACACAGCAGCTTGACACATAACAGTTACAAGTTTGGGGTAACTACTGCTGCAGAAAGAGTTGTGTGGAAAATTATCAAGTTGATGCAAATGGTAGGCTTGCATGTGAGCAGCCTTGTTATAAGGAAACAACGTGTATACAGCTTGTCTCCTGGCTTGGGCGGCCGGGAGGCCTAGAACGTCATTTTGTAAATGTGGTAGGTGCCTCCTTCAATGGGAAACAACGTGTATACAGCTTGTCTCCTGGCTTGGGCGGCCGGGAGGCCTAGAACGTCATTTTGTAAATGTGGTAGGTGCCTCCTTCAACGGGAGACACCAAGTGACGTCGGGTGCTTGGAAAACAGCACAGGGGGCCACAGGGGCTTGGTACGGCTTGGCCTGTGGCCCAGAATATGCAACTACGTGTAGAAGCTGTGTACCCGGGTAGAAATGCATGCTGGCATAATGATTAGTAGAAGATGTAATGTAATTTGTTTAAGTTGTAACAATTTTGATGTTCCTGGCTGCGGCCAAAATAAATCCAATTCTATCGAAGATACGGCTTGTAGTGTGGTATTGAAGGGGGCGGGGGTTGATACGTCTGAGTGTGTGCCGAATGCCCGAGTTGAAGGTGCAGCGAAGGGCGACTAAAATGATAGCGGGGATGGGACGACTTCCCTATGAAGAAAGACTAAGGAGGCTAGGGCTATACAGCTTGGAGAAGAGACGGCTGAGGGGAGACATGATAGAGGTATATAAAATAATGAGTGGAGTGGAACAGGTGGATGTGAAGCGTCTGTTCACGCTTTCCAAAAATACTAGGACTAGGGGGCATGCGATGAAACTACAGTGTAGTAAATTTAAAACAAATCGGAGAAACTTTTTCTTCACCCAACGTGTAATTAAACTCTGGAATTCGTTGCCGGAGAAAGTGGTGAAGGCGGTTAGCTTAGCAGAGTTTAAAAAGGGGTTGGACGGATTCCTAAAGGACAAGTCCATAAACCGCTACTAAACGGACTTGGAAAAATCCAAAATTCCAGGAATAACATGTATAGAATGTTTGCACGTTTGGGAAGCTTGCCAGGTGCCCTTGGCCTGGATTGGCCGCTGTCGTGGACAGGATGCTGGGCTCGATGGACCCTTGGTCTTTTCCTAGTATGGCATTACTTATGTACTTATGTACTCTGTATTGTCTCTTTAGGCTAAGCACTTAGGTGTTAAATGTATAAACAAACTTTGATATATAAAATAAGCCTCAAAAGCCCAGGGTACCAATAACTTAGGACACCACTGTGTTGGCTAACATCATAGGCTCCACTGATCTCCGAAAAAACCAACAGAGTAAAAACTTCAAAAAACAATCTGGTTGGAAGAAAACCTCTGCGGGTAAAAAACAAGAGGAAGGGTATTGGATTATTAACAATCTCTTCACTAAAGTGCTCAAGTCTATATCATCAGGATAATCTGATACCCTTCCTCTTGTTTTTTACCCGCAGAGGTTTTCTTCTAACCAGATTGTTTTTGGAAGTTTTTACTCTGTTGGTTTTTTCAGAGGTCAGTGGAGCCTATGATGTTAGCCAGCACAGTGGTGTCCTAAGTTATTGGTACCCTGGGCTTTTGAGGCTTATTTTATATATCAAAGTTTGTTTATACATTTAACACCTAAGTGCTCAGCCTAAAAAGACAATACAGAGTGTTTGTGGAGTTAGTTTCTATTAAATGTTGGCACTCTTACTGTTTTTTTTTATTTTTGAGACCACCAATATTAAGCAAACTCCTTGATTGTGTCCAGGAAGAGGTAATTTCCATTGGGTTTAGCACCCCCAGTCATTTTGAAAAGTTGGGTACCCATGAAGCTGAAAATAGTCCACACAAGCTCACACTATCATACTCTGCCCCCACAGGGCAGGTACATAGCGTCAGCGAGGTCCCTGTCCCTGGTGTCCGTTGCCTGCAGGGGAAATGCCTAGTGCCACCTGTGGTAGCGGGACAAAACTTATAGTATATGCAAAACATTTAGCAGTGCAAAACGTTTAGCATCGCCCTAGGGTGCAGTACGTTTTGCACTAATAAATGTTTAGCACTGCAAAACATTTATTTATTAATACCACCTGAATAGGTGTAGCTAACGTCACCATGTTAATCTGCAGTGCAGTTAATGTACGTTCCGATATTAACTGGGAAAGTGCTGGGAACACCCTGAACAGTTAATTTGGGTAATTAATGTGCTGTAGTGGCGAAGTCATAGAACATTTTAGTACATACAGCCCTTCATATGAAAGTATGCTTTTAGTTCTGTGCTAATTATTGAAGGTAAGTGTTTACTGCTCATCCACCCCAAGAAAATGGTTATGGTTATTGTCACAATATATGTATAAAGTAAATCAACTATTCAAATATGTTATTCTTTGCTAATGTGCCATCTTTAATATGTAAGACCTGATGCTAATTGCTAAAAATACCACCTTTAGAATAGCTTTCTTTGAAAAGCAGCCCCATGATGGTTTGAGAGAAAATGTGTGGTTTGTAAAACCATCTGTTTCATACTTTGCAATGAACGGATGCTAGAAGAGTGGATCTGCAGCTATGTATTTAATATAAACAGCTGATTGCAAAAACACGGTTCACTTTGGTCACAGGTACTCATTTGAAAACACGGTTCACTTTGGTCACAGGTACCCATTTGAAAAAATATTTATTTATTCGGATTTATTAATCACCTTTATGAAGAGATTCACCCAAGGCGGTGTACAGCAGGATATAATCAAAACCAATTCCTGAGAGTTTCACTTAAAATGTTTGTTTTTAATTGTTTACCCTCTGTGTCTATAGTAGGTAAGTTCAGTTTATCAAACAAATGAAACACAATATTGTTAATTGGTCACCTTATTGTAAGAAATAGGTCTTATCTGTAATTTTTTTTTTATATAGTATCAGCCATGGAAAACAAGCTTTCAAAACAATAGTCTAGTATATTCCTGTTATCTCAACACTGTGAAGTGATTTTCTGTGTGGGGTAATGCCTCCAACTGGGCTAGGTTTGCACATACCATAACAGTGATTAACCTTGCTTCTAAGCCAGGGTGTGTAGCGTATGGTCCCAGTCTCTCAATTTTACTGCTATGTATTTGTGTTATGCCAAAGAGAGCGTCCTTCTGGAGTTCATAGGATGTAATATATATGGATAAGTTAATCATGGTGTGCTTGGAAATTGCATGTAATCAAGTCTGTGGAACCCAGTCCAATGTGAAATATTTCTGTATCTTTCTGCCATGTTTTCTTAGTCTCTGACTGCATTTGTTGCTACTTGAGGATCTTCTTTCTCGCCACATAATTCACAGAATAGTCACTTGGCACTGGCACTTCTACTATCAATTATACTCTCCTGTTTCTTTTCCTTTACCACTGTTTATATGGTCTTACAATGATGTGAAAAAGTGTTTTTCCCCTCCTGATTTCCCATATTGTTGCATATATATCAAATTGAATGGTTTCTAATCTTTACACAACATGTACAGTAATATTAGGCAAAGGTAACCAATGGGGGCGGTGGTCCCGTGTTAAAGTGACATTTAATGCACAGTACCTGGCCATATTAACATGGAAGCACTTACGACCTCCTATTTAGGAAACTGTAAGTGCCCCCGTGTTAAATGTACGTTAGCCAGATCACGCACAATAAGTGTAACACGCTAACTGGCTAGATTTTCTAGCATGGGGAAGCGCGCCCATGGGCAGAGAATAGGCATACCTGCAGTAATAGGGTAGCACGGGCACATTACTGCAAACTACCCGATTAGTGTGGGATTCCTTACTGCCTCCTGCGCTAATGGCCAGGTAGGTATTAATGGGGAAATTTGCACGTGACTATTTTACTGCCACACTAAAAATGGCCTCAGTGCATGGAAAACCCATGAGCTGACACCAATGCTGACCACTTTTTAGTGTGTCTTGGTAAAAATGCTTAACCCCCAAAGTTATCACCCTTATCTCACATGTGAAAAAATAACTCCTCTCTTACTTACTTAATCAACTAACTGAACAGTTTAATTGATAATTAGTTTCAGCTGATTGACCACAGCCAGGCTTGATTGCAGTCAGCCCTGCTGAATTGAGATGTCACTAATATTGAACCTTACCATGAGAATGGAGTAGTCACCACAAAGTTTCTATAAGAACGCTATGCCATGATCATAGGAAATTCCAGCAGAGATGAGAAAAAAAGTTTTTGAAATTCTGGAAAGAGTTGCACTAAATCTCTGGAATTCTATCGAACCACAGTGAGAGCCACTATCTCCAAATGGAGAAGACTTGAAACACTGTTGAATCTTTCCAGGAGTGGGTGACTTTCCAAAATTACTCCAAGGGTGGAATGACAATCATCTGGGAAGTTACAAAACATCCCAGAGGAATATCCAGAGAACTGCAGGCCTCTCTAGTCTCAGGTAAGGTCAGTGTTTATGACTCCATACTAATAAAGAAAATGGGCAAAAACGAGATTAGCAAGGCAGAAACAACTGCTTTCCACAAGAGTAACATCAATACTTCTCTCACATTTGCGGAAACACACTTGGCTGATCCTCAAGCATTTTGGGATAGTGTTCTATGGACACATCAGTCAAAAGTGGAACTCTCTGGACAGCATAGATCCCCATTATGTATGGTATAAAGCAAATATAGTATTCCACAGGAAGAGCATCATACTAACAGTCAAACATGATGGTAATAGTATGATGGTGTGGTGTCCATTAACTGAAGCTGAAGCGTAATCGGGTTATGCAGTAAGACAATGATTCAAAATACAAAAGCAGGCCTACATCTGAATGGTTGAGGAGAAACAAATTTAAAGTTTTGGATTGGCTTAGTCAAAGTCCTGACTTGAAAGAACCTGAAACAAGCAGTTCATGCATGAAAACCTATTGGATATGTCCAAATTTAAAGCAGTTCTGCAAAGAAAAGTGGGTTAGATTCCTCAGCAGCAGTGTGAAAGACCAATATCAAATTATAGGAATTATTGCTGCTAAAGGTGGTGCAACCAGTTATTACGTTTGGGGGGCAACTACTTTTTCACATGAGTGATCTGGGTGTTGGATAACTTTGTTCTTTAAATAAATGATGTAATAATTTGAAAACTGAGTTGTGTGTTCACTCCGGCTCCTTTTGTCTAATATGAATGTACATTTTGTGTAAAGATCAGAAACCATTCAGTATGACATGCTTGCAATAACAGGGAAAATCAGGAGTAGGGGAAAACGTTTTCATGTGCAATTCATATTTGTTGCCATATGAAAGGTCTGAAAACAGATCCAGCTATTTCTTGAACAAGAATAAAGACATCCTCTGATGTCTAATTTACAGGACCTGTTATTTGTATCAGAGTTGGCAGGTATAAAGCTACATTTGTAAGAAGAAGCAGTATGACATTTTCATTTAATTTCTTTCTTTCTTTATTTTCCACAGGCTCACGTAAAGAATCTGCCCCCCAGGTTCTACTTCCAGAAGAAGAGAAAATAATTGTAGAAGAAACAAAAAGTAATGGGCAGACTGTCATAGAGGAAAGGTAAGATGGCTTTTCAGGATTGGTGGGAGTTCAAATACATGACCATGAGCAGGCCCCTGATGGGTTGGTCACAGCACTGCTCGCTATCATGCGGGAGATCTAGGTTTCTTTTCCTAGTCAACTTCTGCTTCTCAGGCAGGAAGGTTAAAAACAAAAATGGGAGATGATTTCAGGTGGTTGTGAATGATGGTTCAGGGAAAGTGGATGGGGCTTGATATACCACCTTTCTGTGGTTACAGTCAAAATGATTTACATATTATATACAGGTACTTATTTTGTACCTGAGGCAGTAGAGGGTTAAGTTACTGCCCAAAATCACAAGGAGCTGTAGTGGGATTCGAACCCAGTTCTCAGGCCTCTGCACTAATCATGCTACTCCAAGGAGGTTCAATGACAGGAGATGGCATGACATCAGAAAGTAGAAGTCCATTCCTCCAGCAGCCACCATCTTGGTATGTCCAAAACAAACTATCAGCTGGTGCATCCACATTGTCATTATGCATTGTTTTATCTCAGTTATATTTAGAACCATGCCAGCTTGTGCAGCATAGGGATGTACACAGAGGAACTACATATGAGAAGCTCTCAAATAAATAAATAAAACTGTCAGGGAGCACGTGGAGCGGTGAAAGGCTTCCAGGAGGAAGAGGGATTCTGTGTGCGAGAGAATGAGCAGAGTGTCAGAGAGAGAGGAAGACGGAAATTTGTTAGTCAATATTCAGCCCACACCACAAGCAATTTAACCGAGAAGGAGCCTTTCCTGCCCAGTTAAATTGCTTTCCATAGGGCGATTGGAGTCTAATCCTGGGAGAGACAGAGGCATCTGAGCCATGGGTTGCTGCTGTCACTGTCTGAGATGGAAAAAAAAAAAAGGCATATAGCACAGCACTGAATCCACAATACAGCATTGTAAATAACAAAGGGGGCTCGTCACAATCGACTTTTAAGGAGTAAAAGAATGCTACAGGATAGCAGGAGAGTCCAGGAGAATAGTCCACAATGATAAAATCATCTAAAGGTTTTTTTTTTTGTTTAAAGGAATATATGTAAAAAAAAAATCTGTATCTCAATGATTGTGGAACAAAAAAGTAAACTTTTAAAGGTTTACTAAGGGGATCCGAGAGAATCCCATGGAACCCGCAATATCTTTCGTTTACAGTTTGTCGCTCTGGAGCACTGACAAAAACATTAACCTTCCTCTCCTTCACAACCCCTCTAAAACTCCCCAACCCCCACCCCCCAATCCTCTCCTATCAGAGAGAATGCAAAACTTGTGAGGTTTATATCTACTATAATAAAACTCACCCTCAACGTTCTGAGGACACTGACGTCAGTGAAGCCAAGCCCTGACTTCCTTCAAAAAGGTTCGAAGGTTCGTGGTGGTGAAGCCACCAAAATCGCTCCGGGCCCCGCCCTCGAGGGCGTAGCAATGGCAGAACAACGAAGGGGTTGGCAGGGAGGGAGGTGGGGGGGTGTTGGTGGGAAATCGCTCCGGGCCCCGCCCTCGCGTCAAACGTCATGACATTGGGGGCGGAGCTATGGCAGAACAACGAAGGGGTTGGCCGGGGAGGGGGGGGTGTTCGCAACGAAAACCTTGCTAGCGCCCATTTCATTTGCTCTGAAACGGGCCTCTTTTACTAGTTGTTTTATTAAGCCTCTTAAGTTTGCTATTGTTTTGGACAAACCAATATGGCGGCAAGCCATTAAACCTCTTTGGGTTACTCCTTCACTCCACTCCATAGACCCTCCCCACAGCAGAGGCCAATCCTAAATTTAGTAAAGGAGCAAGAGAAAACCTAAAAGGCCAAGTCCAAAATGAATGCAAATAAATTAAAAATTAACTGACTAATATTTTGAAGTATGGATGTCTGTATAATTCACATTTATAAAAAATGATAGGCTTAAAATATTGTAATTCTTACTTATTATATCTTTTTTTATTGGACATAACTTAATACATTTCTTGATTAGCTTTCGAAGGTTGCCCTTCTTCGTCAGATCGGAAATAAGCAAATGTGGTAGCAGATAGTATATATGAGTGAGACATCCAAGCATTACTTTGACAGTCTGACAGGGTGGGAGGGTGGGGGTGGTTAGGAGGTATACA
The DNA here is from genome assembly GCF_901765095.1 of Microcaecilia unicolor. Lineage (NCBI taxonomy): Eukaryota > Metazoa > Chordata > Amphibia > Gymnophiona > Siphonopidae > Microcaecilia > Microcaecilia unicolor. The sequence continues at coordinate 269,979,037 of NC_044034.1, read as the reverse complement.
TGGGGACATCAAAGCATTTCATTGATATTCTAACAGGATGGGTGTGGGTAGGTGAGAGGAGGGTGATAAACAGAGAAATACAATTTTCTCCGAGGAGAAGCAGGCTGCTTGTTCTCACTGATGGGTGACGTCCACGGCAGCCCCTCCAATCGGAAACTTCACTAGCAAAGGCCTTTGCTAGCTCTCGCGCCCGAACCGCCCGAACCGGCTCGTGTTCGTCAGTCTTCTTTTGTCCGCGCTCGGGACGGTCGTGTTTTGCCGCCGTTTCACGCCCCTCAAGTTGACCCTCGCGCATCTTCGCGATTTCGCTAAAAAAAAAAAAAGAGACTTTGTCCCTTCCCGTGTGTCCAGTTTGTTTCCCCGGCGTAAGTTTCCTTTCGCTTTCGGGGTAGACCTTTTTTGTGGCCTCAGTACGGGTTTTTTCTCTCTCCCTTATTTTTGGTGCCCTTCGTCACCATCGCGAATTTTGATTTCGCCGGCATGATTTTTCCGCCCATGTCATCGAAGTCTCCCAGTGGCTTCAAGAAGTGCACCCAGTGCGCCCGGGTAATCTCGCTTACTGATAGGCACGCGTCGTGTCTTCAGTGTCTGGGGGCTGGGCACCGCCCGCAGGCCTGTAGTCTTTGTGCTCTTTTACAGAAGAGGACTCAGGTAGCGAGATTGGCCCAGTGGAACGTGTTGTTCTCGGGCTCTTCATCGACAACAGCACCGGAGGCATCGAGTGCATCGATGTCGACAGCATCAAAGTCTTCGACCTCGGCATCGACTACATCGACAGCATCAAGGTTTCGACCCTCTGCATCGTCGGTACCGAGACATCGGAAGGCTGCGTCGGCGTCGGTGGTACCGGGACCTCCGCTGTTGCTGATGTCGTCGGACGGTGGTGCTTCGACTGGAGTGCAGGTGAGGGCTGTCCATTCCCCTGCTGGTGGCGGTGAGCCTTCGGGTGGGTCTCCTCCTACCCTGAGGGCTCCTGCGGTACAGCCCCCCCCGAGACCGACCTTCTTCGGCCTCGGCCCCGAGGAAGAGACGGTTGGATTCTACGTCCTCCTCATCAGTACTGGGAAGCTCCGGTGACATGCTTCGTTTGAAGAAATCAAAGAAGCATCGACACCGGTCTCCTTCCCGCATCAGTACCGAGAGCTCTGGGTCGCCGAGGGAGTCGGCACCTAGTAGGCATCGGCACCGGGAGGATCGCTCACCCTCTGTTCAGGAGGTGTCGATGCGCTCCACCTTGGACAGCCCGGAACCACCTCCACGCCCGGAACAGACTCTGACCTAGATGCCTGCATCGGCTTCCATGTCTTTCTCCACAGCCGCTCTGCACGAGAGTCTCTGGGCCGTTCTCCTGGCCGTTCTCCCGGCTGTCCTGGGAGAGCTGTTGCGCCCTTCCCCTCCGGTACCAGAGGTGCTTGCGCCACCGGTACCGTCGAGTGAGGCGCCGGCTGGCCCTTTGCCCGGGGTGAGGTCTCCGACATCGGCTGCGGCCGCCTCCCAGGAAGACTCCCTGACAACGTCGGTGGAGGGAGCTTCGCCGGTGCTGGCGAGGGAGTCTATCTCTCAACGCTCCCACCGTGGCCGTGTTTCTACGGAGTCGAGTCGGGCACGGCTTCAGTCACAGGTTCATGAACTTGTGTCTGATACCGATGGTGAGGCCTCGTGGGAGGAGGAGGAGGACATCAAATATTTCTCTGACGAGGAGTCTGATGGCCTGCCTTCTGATCCCACTCCCTCCCCTGAAAGGCAGCTTTCTCCTCCCGAGAGTCTGTCTTTTGCGGCCTTTGTCCGGGAGATGTCTACGGCCATCCCCTTCCCGGTGGTCGTGGAGGATGAGTCCAGGGCTGAAATGTTTGAGCTCTTGGACTATCCTTCTCCACCTAAGGAAGCGTCCACAGTACCCATGCATCATGTCCTAAAAAAGACATTGCTGGCGAACTGGACCAAGCCTTTAACTAATCCCCACATTCCCAAGAAGATCGAGTCCCAGTACTGGATCCATGGGGACCCAGAGCTGATGCGCACTCAGTTGCCTCACGACTCTGGTGTGGTGGATCTGGCCCTAAAGAAGGCTAAGAGTTCTAGGGAGCATGCTTCAGCGCCCCCGGGCAAGGACCCTAGAACCTTAGACTCCTTTGGGAGGAAGGCCAAGATTCAGTCCTACCAGCTCTACACGAGCATCCATATGCGGAACAATGTGCAACAGTTGGCGGGCTTGGTGGACAAGCTTCCTCCTGAGCAAGCCAAGCCATTTCAGGAGGTGGTCAGGCAGCTGAAGGCGTGCAAAAAATTCCTGGCCCTTTGATGTTGCGTCCAGGGCCGCTGCTCAAGGTGTGGTGATGCGCAGACTCTCATGGCTGCGTGCCTCCGACCTGGAGAATAGGATCCAGCAGCGGATTGCGGACTCCCCTTGCCGAGTGGACAACATTTTTGGAGAGAAAGTCGAACAGGTGGTAGAGCAGCTCCACCAGCGGGATACCGCTTTCGACAAGTTCTCCCGCCGGCAGCCTTCAGCATCTACCTCCTCAGGTAGACGTTTTTATGGGGGAAGGAGGGCTGTTTCCTACTCTTCTGGTAAGCGTAGGTACAATCCTCCTTCTCGACAGCCTGCGGCCCAGGCTAAGCCCCAGCGCGCTCGCTCTCATCAGCAGCGTGCGCCTCAGCAAGGCCCCACGGCTCCCCAGCAAAAGCAGGGGACGAGCTTTTGACTGGCTCCAGCAGAGCATAGCCGACATCAACGTGTCCGTGCCAGGCGATCTGCCGGTCGGGGGGAGGTTGAAAGTTTTTCACCAAAGGTGGCCTCTTATAACCTCCGACCGTTGGGTTCTTCAAATAGTCCGGCAAGGATACACCCTCAATTTGGCCTCAAAGCCTCCAAATTGTCCTCCGGGAGCTCAGTCCTACAGCTTCCAGCACAAGCAGGTACTTGCAGAGGAACTCTCCGCCCTTCTCAGCGCCAATGCGGTCGAGCCCGTGCCATCCGGGCAAGAAGGGCTGGGATTCTGTTCCAGGTACTTCCTTGTGGAAAAGAAAACAGGGGGGATGCGTCCCATCCTAGACCTAAGGGCCCTGAACAAGTATCTGGTCAAGGAAAAGTTTAGGATGCTTTCCCTGGGCACCCTTCTTCCCATGATTCAGGAAAACGATTGGCTATGCTCTCTGGACTTGAAGGACGCCTACACACACATCCCGATACTGCCAGCTCACAGGCAGTATCTGCGATTTCAGCTGGGCACACGTCACTTCCAGTACTGTGTGCTACCCTTTGGGCTCGCCTCTGCGCCCAGAGTGTTCACGAAGTGCCTGGCTGAAGTAGCAGCGGCGCTTCGCAGGCTGGGAGTGCACGTTTTCCCCTATCTCGACGATTGGCTGGTGAAGAACACATCCGAGGCAGGAGCTCTACAGTCCATGCAGATGACTATTCGCCTCCTGGAGCTACTGGGGTTTGTGATAAATTATCCAAAGTCCCACCTTCTCCCAGTTCAAAGACTCGAATTCATAGGAGCTCTGCTGGATTCTCGGACGGCTCGTGCCTATCTCCCAGAGACGAGAGCCAACAACTTGTTGTCCCTCGTCTCTCGGGTACGAGCGTCCCAGCAGATCACAGCTCGGCAGATGTTGAGATTGCTGGGCCACATGGCCTCCACAGTTCATGTGACTCCCATGGCCCGTCTTCACATGCGATCTGCTCAATGGACCATAGCTTCCCAGTGGTTTCAGGCTGCTGGGGATCTAGAGGACGTGATCCACCTGTCCACGAGTTTTCTCAAATCCCTATACTGGTGGACGATTTGGTCCAATTTGACTCTGGGACGCCCTTTCCAAATTCCTCAGCCACAAAAAGTGCTGACTACGGATGCGTCTCTCCTGGGGTGGGGAGCTCATGTCGATGGGCTTCACACCCAGGGAAGCTGGTCCCTCCAGGAACGCGATCTGCAGATCAATCTCCTGGAGTTACGAGCGGTCTGGAACGCTCTGAAGGCTTTCAGAGATTGGCTGTCCCATCAAATTATCCAAATTCAGACAGACAACCAGGTTGCCATGTATTACATCAACAAGCAGGGGGGCACCGGATCTCGCCCCCTGTGTCAGGAAGCCGTCAGCATGTGGCTGTGGGCTCGCCGTTACGGCATGTTTCTCCAAGCCACATACCTGGCAGGCGTAAACAACAGTCTGGCCGACAGGTTGAGCAGGATTATGCAACCTCACGAGTGGTTGCTCAACTCCAGTGTGGTGCGCCAGATCTTCCAGGTGTGGGGCACCCCCTTGGTAGATCTCTTCGCATCTCAAGCCAACCACAAGGTCCCTCAGTTCTGTTCCAGACTTCAGGCCCATGGTCGACTGGCATCGGATGCCTTCCTCCTGGACTGGGGGGAGGGTCTGCTGTATGCTTATCCTCCCATACCTCTGGTGGGGAAGACTTTGTTGAAACTCAAGCATGACCGGGGCACCATGATTCTGTTTGCTCCCTTTTGGCCGCGTCAGATCTGGTTCCCTCTTCTTCTGGAGTTGTCCTCCGAAGAAGCCTGGAGATTGGAGTGTTTTCCGACCCTCATCACACAGGACGAAGGGGCGCTTCTGCATCCCAACCTCCAGTCTCTGGCTCTCACGGCCTGGATGTTGAGAGCGTAGACTTTGCCTCTTTGGGTCTGTCAGAGAGTCTCTCCCGTGTCTTGCTTGCTTCCAGGAAAGATTCCACTAAGAGGAGTTACTTCTTTTTATGGAGGAGGTTTGCCGTCTGGTGTGACAGCAAGGCCTTAGATCGTCGCTCTTGTCCTACACAGACCCTGCTTGAATACCTTCTGCACTTGTCTGAGTCTGGTCTCAAGACCAACTCTGTAAGGGTTCACCTTAGCGCAATCAGTGCATACCATTACCGTGTGGAAGGTAAGCTGATCTCAGGACAGCCTTTAGTTGTTTACTTCATGAGAGGTTTGCTTTTGTCAAAGCCCCCCGTCAAACTTCCTACAGTGTCATGGGATCTCAATGTCGTTCTCACCCAGCTGATGAAACCTCCTTTTGAGCCACTGAACTCCTGCCATCTGAAGTACTTGACCTGGAAGGTCATTTTCTTGGTGGCAGTTACTTCAGCTCGTAGAGTCAGTGAGCTTCAGGCCCTGGTAGCCCAGGCCCCTTACACCAAATTTCATCATAACAGAGTAGTCCTCTGCACTCACCCTAAGTTCTTGCCGAAGGTAGTGTTGGAGTTCCATCTGAACCAGTCAATTGTCTTGCCAACATTCTTTCCCCGTCCTCATTCCTGCCCTGCTGAACGTCAGCTGCACACATTGGACTGCAAAAGAGCATTGGCCTTCTATCTGGAGCGGACACAGCCCAACAGACAGTCCGCCCAATTGTTTGTTTCTTTTGATCCCAACAGGAGGGGAGTGGCTGTGGGGAAACGCACCATTTCTAATTGGCTAGCAGATTGCATTTCCTTCACTTACGCCCAGGCTGGGCTGGCTCTTGAGGGTCATGTCATGGCTCATAATGTTAGAGCCATGGCAGCGTCAGTGGCCCACTTGAAGTCAGCCACTATTGAAGAGATTTGCAAAGCTGCGACGTGGTCATCTGTCCACACATTCACATCTCATTACTGCCTGCAGCAGGATACCCGACGCGACAGTCGGTTCGGGCAGTCAGTGCTTCAGAATCTGTTCGGGGTTTAGAATCCAACTCCACCCCCCTAGGCCCATTTTTTATTCTGTTCCAGGCTACACTCTCAGTTAGTTGGATAAGTTGTTAGATCAATCTCAGTTATGTCCTCGCCGTTTCGAGGCCCAATTGACCATGTTTGTTATTTTGAGTGAGCCTGGGGGCTAGGGACACCCCATCAGTGAGAACAAGCAGCCTGCTTGTCCTCGGAGAAAGCGAATGCTACATACCTGTAGAGGGTATTCTCCGAGGACAGCAGGCTGATTGTTCTCACAAACCCGCCCGCCTCCCCTTTGGAGTTGTGTCTTCCCTTGTCTTTGTCTTGCTACATATGGGACTGACGAACACGAGCCGGTTTGGGCGGGAAGACGGCCGCACATGCGTGCGCGAGAGCTAGCAGAGGCCTTTGCTAGTGAAGTTTCCGATTGGAGGGGCTGCCGTGGACGTTACCCATCAGTGAGAACAATCAGCCTGCTGACCTCAGAGAATACCCTCTACAGGTATGTAGCATTCGCTTTATGGTTTATAATGGGCTAGAAAACCCAGATTCTTGTTAAGTTAAGGACTTAACAAGGATCTGGGTTTTCTAGTGGAGGAGTGGCCTAGTGGTTAGGGTGGTGTACTCTGGTCCTGGGGAACTGAGTTCAATTCCCACTTCAGGCACAGGCAGCTCCTTGTGACTCTGGGCAAGTCACTTAACCCTCCATTGCCCCAGTTACAAGTAAGTACCTGTATATGTAAGCCGTATTCAGCCTGCCATGAGTGGGAAAGCGCGGGGTACAAATGTAACAAAAATTAAAAAAATTATTTCCGATCTGACGAAGAAGGGCAACCTTCGAAAGCTAATCAAGAAATGTATTAAGTTATGTCCAATAAAAAAGGTATCATCTTATTTTCTTTTCCATGTTTTATTTTGTTTGATTTCTATTGATAATCTTAAGAGTGGACTAACACGGCTACCACACCTCTTTACTTATCATAGAAACTCTGCAGAAAATAACACAAAGCTTTTATTAGATAAGTCATAATGTTTCTGGCTACACAAGCGCTTTAATCCTACTTAGATCCCTTCCTCAAATAAACTTTACAAATTTCTGGATCAATGATACTACATTCAAATCCAGCATAGCTCATCTTAGAAATGGATTAGGTCTATGTACAAAGATAGGAAGGACATGGGAAGAGGTTGCTGTAGTCATTTTACGATAAACCAAACAATGGTCATTTGAAACAGCAATATTGGTTACAGTTAATGGACATGTCGGGTCATGGCTCCCTTAGGCTACATATTTCCTCTAAAGTTTCCCCTGCCCCACCCCCAACAACATTGAATCCTACCTTTGCTGGTGGAGATGCCCAAGCCCCACTTGCTGAAGAGGTCCAAGCTCGATGCTGCTTTCGCATGCAAATCGGTAACATTCTTCATCCACCAACACCTGCATTCTCATTCATGCCCTCCTTCTATCCCCCCTTCCATCCCGTGTCTGCCCTCCTTCTCTCCCCTTTCCATCCAGGGTCTGCCCTTGTTCTTTCTCCCTTTCATCCAGCGTCTGCCCTCCTCTCCCCCTTCTGTCTATTGTATGCCCTCCTTCTTTCTCTCTTCCATCATTCCCTCTCTCACCACTTTCATCCAACCTCTGCCCTCTCTCCTCCTTCCATCCAGCCTTTGCCCTCCTCTCCCCACTTTCATACAGCCTCTGCCCTCCTTCTCTCCCCATTTCATCCAGCATCTACCCTCCTTCTCCCTTCTATCCCTCCCTCTCGCGCCTCTGCCCTCTCTCCCCCTTCCATCCTGCCTCTGCCCTCCCTCTCTCCTCCTTTCATCCAGCTTCTGCCCTCCCTTGTACTCCTCCTTCCATCCAGCCTAAGCCCCCTCTCTGTTTCTCCCCCCAATCCAGCATCTGCTTCCTCCCTGTCCCCCCCCCCCCCACACACCCATCCCTGCTGCTGCCACTACTACTTTTCTAGATGTGCAGCAGCAGTGGCAAAACAAGCTGCAGCCATGGGGGACCGGACCCTCCATACACATGGCTGCTGGCTGTACCTAGAACAGGAAGTGATGTTCAAGGGGGCAGGATCGTCAACTGCGTGTATGAAGAGTCTGGCACCGTGTGGCTGCTCATCTAGAGAAGTGGCAGGGATGGGTGTTTGGGAGGGGGGTCGGAGACAGAAGAGGGAGATGCTGGTTTGGGGGATCAGCGGTTTGGGTGGCGACGGGAGGGAGTTTGGGACTTGCCGCGGCACCCCTGACAGTTCGCTGTGGTACATCAGGGTGCTACGGCACACAGTGTGGGAACCACTGGTCTATAGGAATAATGGCAGTGCCTAAACTTTCAGTGATATACACATCATACTTAAAAAAAAAAAATAGAACGTAGAAAGTGGTTAGCTGGTTCTGTGGAAGTCTTTCTGTGCAGATGCCCCCTTCAATTTGATTTACTTTTCTTTCAGAAGCCTTGTTGATACTGTTTATGCATTAAAAGATGAAGTCCAAGAATTAAAACAGGTTGGTAATTGTTTTTGTATTAACAAGGTCAATTTTCAGCTTTTAAGTAACATGTAAGTGTATAAGTGAGGGATAGTTTGAGCATCCAGTAAGTTCCAGTTTTAGGTAAGATGCACTCCAAATTCAGAACACTGTTCTGAAGGAGTTGCTATGAGGGCGAGAGAAACATGGCCAATGATGCATACTACACTATTGAAATTCAGCATCACAAGAGTTGTTGACTGCTGCTAAACAATGGAGAAGTCTGTCTAGTTATTTGTTTAGTAGCTTGCAGATTTTTATTCAGCGTATCTCTAAGTGGATAATTTAAAACATATAACATATCCACAAATTAAAAACATATATACATATGCAATACAGTAAAAACTAAAGAAAACCAGAAACTGACATTCAGTGGCACTTAACTGGACAGTGCCACTGAATATTGGTTCTAACTATCCATGTCAAAACGAGGCAGTGGAGGGGCAGTCCAGAGGAGAATAGGGGAGGAACTAGCACTTACGTACGCTTGGGCCATATTCAGTGCCGGTGCCTACATAGCTGAGTAGCTAGTTGGGACTGCGTAAAAGGCAGTCCCATTTTTGGCTGCCTAGCTATGCAGAATATCGTCTGGCACCGACATAAATTCTGAATCACCCATCTAATCTTCCCTCATCCCCTTATCCTGTCCCAACACCACCTTTCTGATCATCCTAATCTTCCCACTCAGTTCTCCAAACCTCCCACCCCACTCTGTTCCTACTCCCACCATCTATTGACAGAACCCCAGATCCCTCCCCCCCAACCTAGGCAATCTAGTGAGATGGGGCAAGAGTGGTCCCCTTTTACTCATGTGCTTTCTGGATCCAGATTCAAAATGGTGGCACTGACCTCTAGCAGTAATCTTGCAGGTAAAGTGAAAGGCTGACCCCTAGTGGGAGCACTGCAAGGTTACTGCTAGGAGTCAGCACCACTAATTTGAACCTGGAGCCAGATGACATGGAAGCAGAAGGGGACCTCTCCTGCCCTGTTTTACTAGATTACTAGGAATTGCCCTGGGTAAGTCCTGGGGCTGGCTATGGTTAGGTTTGGGGTGGGGGGGTAGGGGATGTGTGAGGGATCAGGGGTTTTGCCAATGGATGGGGGGGGGATTGGGATGAGATGGAGGGCTGAAGAGAACTGAGTGGGAGGATGAGGTCGATCGGTAAGGGGAGGGTTATGGGGTCCCAGCTCATATTCATTCAGGACATGCCTGCTTAGGCCGGGATATTGAATGCAGGTAGCCAGACATGGCCCAGCATTTAATATCCGGGTCTAATTTAGCAGGCGGCAGTCAGTGCTTTAAAAGAAAATGCTGGCCGCTGACTGCTAAATAGTCCCATTTATTTATTTATGGAGCATCTCTTCATCTTGCCCTGGCCCTTAGATCTTTTGATTTCACTGTGGAAGTGATGCCCTCTCTCTCTTTGCTGGTTGTTTCACAGTCTGGCTAAAAAAGTGCAGTAAAGGCTAATATAATTTTGTAAAAATACAGTACCAACACACTCTTAACCTTAGCAGCATTGTGAGAAATAAGGTAAAAGGTTTGAAATGAAGTTAACAATGAGAAAGTTGGGATATTTAGAGCTTGTAAGCTTTTTTTTCTTTTTCATCTGATTGTCATAATGTAAAGAAAATGTATCCTGTGCACTGTTTTAAAAGAATTTCTATTAAAATTGTGTTAAGATTCTCTTTCTTTTTAATAAACTATTTAAAGTCCTTTCTCGGATAACAAATCTTCACAGCATAGGTAATGTCGCCGGCAGAGCTTGAGTGGAAAAGCTTCTTCAGCTTAGTAAGTACGAGATCTTTTAAGTCACTTCACACCTGCAGCTGTCATGTGGAACGCCCTCTGTCTTAGTCTTTCTATGGAGCCAGTTGGACACATGTCATCAGAGCTCTCCTCAAGATTACTTTTTATCACTGAAAGTTTTTTTTCCCCTAAGTTTCTTGTGCTCCTGTTACTGTAGTGTGGTACATAATTTCCCAGTTAGCATCTTAGCCAGGCATTTCGGCCATTTTCAGATTTCCTGTCTTTTACACTTTGAGGACCTTGGGCTCCCAGTTTTGGTGTTTGTGTGGTCAAAACTGAGTCATTTGTTTTCACAGTAGCTATTTTTCAGAATTAGATGTCCCAGAAAAAAAGCCTCCAGCAGCTTTACACAGTGCACCTATTGCATCAGGACCATATCTATTACAGTCTGGTCCATTGGCATCAGAAACATTGGTTTCTAAAGTACCGAAGATGCATCAAACACGAGATGCATCAGCTCTAAGAGTGCACCATTCGTTCTCAACATCAAGCACTGATAGCCATCATGACCCATCATCATCCAAGACCAGCCCAAAGCTTGTAATGCTGAATGCCATGGAGAAGTCAGGGTGCATTGACATTGCACCTCATTGGAGTGTAACACTGAAAACACTAAGGTCATCAATGTTCTTAAAGTACCCCAGTTGTGAGGACCACTCAGATTCATCGTTGTCCTCCTTGATATTAATGCAAAAGATATCTAGCTGGTCCTCGAGACTCATATACTGCCTTCAGAGGAGGCATTAACACCAAGATCTTGAAGAGCCTTGCTATCCACCTCCAGTAAATCAGGGAAGAAACTTCACCAAGGCATCAGAGATATTTTGTACAAGCAGAGGCCCACACTTCTTTGGAGCAGTTTTCAGGGTCTAACTCTGCGTGAGCCAGATTTCCTGAATAGATTTCAACTGACTTACCATCAGACTCATCTCCCCCTCATAAGAGGAAAATCCCACTAGAGTAGCTGCTGTTCATTGATTTTATGAGGGAAATGGCTCATGTCATTCTATTTGTTAGATATGGAGAAGGAACCCAGGGCAGAAGCAAGAGACATCTTCCAATTTCTTGATTCCCACCTCCCACCCACCCCCAAAGGAGGCTTTGACAGTGCCTGTTCACAGAATCATGAAGGACGTAGAGATGAAAACATGGGAGGCCTGCTTCTCTTTAGTGCCTATTAACAAGAAAGTTGACTCTGTGTATAGAGTCATGAAGCATCTCTTCCTTACAATTCCTTGGTAGTTGAATTTGTGCACAAGAGACAAAAGTTCCTTTGCTGCCCTTATGCAGAGAAGCTCATACATTAGAGACTCGTTTGGGAGAAGGCTTTTTTCAGAATGCAAGGCTTGCGTCCCACTTGGCTTCTTACCAGCTATTCATGGACATGTATTTGTGAAACGTGTGCAGTGAGGAGTTTGCAGAGTCTCTCTTTTGGGAAAAGGCTGAGCAACTCCATTCAATGGTGAACAGGGAGAAGGAGTGTGGAATTATATGGCCCAGGCAATCAATGATATGTTTGATAAGACATTGAGAGCTTCTGCCATGGGTATTGGTATTTTCAGACTTGCTTGGCTGTGAGCTTCAGACTTAACATATGATGTGCAAGAAAATCTTGCTGATGTGCTATGTTGTAGAAGAGAATCTGTTTGGAAATATGGTGTAGGAGGCTGCTATCCTTAGCAAGCGTCATAGTGACACACTTCAGAACCTCTCCAGGCCCTCATCTGACCAGGCTTTCTGTTCTAGGAAGTACCATAGTGGAGGGCAAAGAAGATCTGTATTACTCTGAAAGGTATAGGTATTCTTTTTTTTCTCCTGTTCTTCTCAGTCAAAGACAGGGATCTCACTCTCAACCCAGATAGCACCATAGCTAAAACCAGGATGTGATTTTGACTGCCTCCACAAGAACATAATCATTGTGTTTGTATCCATGCTGGACATTCTATTGATGAGAGGGAGATTACAATTTTTTTTTTAATAAAGCATTGGCCCTTTATAATGTCCAGGACATTATCTCCACCTATATGAAACACTACCAAATTTCCACCAAGAGCATCATGGTCAAGCTCTCAACATCAGTAAACTTACCAAGAAACTGTCTTTTCTCTTAAACACAAATGCAGTTGTAACTGTTTCACCAGAGAAAAGAGGGCAGGGATTTTACTCCAGGTATTTCTTGATCACAAAATATATGGAGGGATTCTGTCCCACCTTAGACCTAAGGGCCCTGAACAAGTTTCTAATAAGAGAAAAGTTCAGTATGGTTTCACTGGGCATCCTGATTCGCTTTCTCTGTGAGGTGGTTATGTTTTCTGAACTTAAGGATGGTTATACATCTAGGTTACAGGAAGTATCTCAGATTCATTTTAGAGAAACACCACTACAATTATCACATTCTGCCTTTTGGCTTTACATCAGCTCCTTTGGTATTCACAAAATACCTTGTGATGGTGGCAGCATATCTATGCAGACTGGGAATGTACATATTTCTCTGTCTGGTTGTTAAAGAGAACATCTTGAGAGAGAGTAGAAGCATCGGTGCACATATCAGAGTATTAGAGTTACAAGGGTTTGTCATATAAAGAACCCATGTCCTAAATGAATCCATCACCGTAATTGCTAGACGTGTCACGATTCTCGGATACTAGAGGTATGTGAGCCCTTGGGCTACTGCCGTTGAGCGGCAGCAGCAGGCAAAACTTCCCGACCAGGACTGGGCAACACAACAGACAGGACAGAAGCTGCAAAGCAGGAACACACAGGACCAGAACTCCACTTCACCTGCACTTAGCCACCGTCCCCCAGGAGTTGAGCCCCTGGGTTCTGGCGGCCGGCAGGACTTAACTGGAGACAGGAAAACACAGGAACTGGGACTCTAAAACAAGCTTGACAAAACAAGGACCAGGAAACAAGACTGAGGGGACTTCCTCAGACAAAGAATTACCACACAAGCTTGCACCAAACAGGGACTCAAGGTAAGGCAGAGGGGACTAGAGAACACAAACACAAAACAGGCAAGGCAGACGAACACCAGAGGGAACAAGACTAGGCATATAGAAAAAAACCAAAACAAGGCCGAAGTGCTCCAAAGCACCTAAAGGGAAAGCAGGGAAGCCAACAGGGAAAAACAGGGAAGCCAACAAAGCAGAAAATGCTCCTAAGCACTAAAAGGGAAAGCAGGGAAGCCAACAAAGCAGAAAGTGCTCCTAAGCACTAAACACTGACTGTGACCTTTGACGTTTGCAAAGGCAAAGCCGAAAGTTTCCAGGAAGCTAATAAGCCCATCAGCAGCTGAGGCTCAGCTGCAGCAATCTCAAGGCAGCTAAGGGTGAGGCTAGCTGCCAAACGTCCAAGCAAGACTGGAGAGCTACAATCTCCGGACCGGACCCAAAAAAGGGAGTCCGGAAAGTCTATGGCAGTCACTGGTTCTGGCCACCGGAGGGCGAGAGGAGCACAAACCAAGAAAATAGTCACAAACATGACAACATGATTCGGTTGAAAGCCTTTCTACCACATCAAAGGATCACCAATCTAGCTTCTATAATGGGAGACATTCAAAGGAGTTGGCAGACAGCACCTGTAACATGTTGAGAATGTTGGGCCACATTACCTCATCAGTGCATGTAATACCCCTTGGACATCTCAAAATGAGACATATTCAATGGACCTTACTCATGCAGTGAATTCAGGCTGCTTACAGATTGCAGAAAGTCATGTTTGTTACGGAACCTTTCAAAGACAATCTGTCTTGATGGACAGTACAATCCAATTCAGTCATACTCAATTTGGCCATACTTATAAAACAACACCTTAGGGACCTTAATACTGTCAGAATGTGGACCTGGGTCATTTTTCACAGAATAACTCTCAGGGCCACTTAGCAGGGAAGGACAACTCCCTGTCAGATATTTATTTATTTATTTATTTGTTACATTTGTATCCCACATTTCCCCACCTGTTTGCAGGCTCAATGTGGCTTACATAGTGCAGGAGAGTGTTTGCCGACTCCGGTATGAACAAATACAAGGTGATGCTGTGGTAAAATAAGGTTCATGTGGAACAGACACAATCGGGAATCGTAGAGCGGAAGAGTTATGTCCATTACTTGCTTTGGTTTCGTTGTGTTGCAGAGTTCAGACATTTAAGTTGGATCGATAGTGTATGCCTTTTTAAACAGGTTGGTTTTTAGTGATTTCCGGAAGCTTAGGTGGTCATACATTGTTTTCACGGCTTTTGGAAGTGCATTCCACAGTTGTGTGCTTATGTAGGAAAAGCTGGATGCATAGGTTGATTTATATTTAAGTCCTTTGCAGCTTGGGTAGTTGGAGATTTAGACACCTAGGTTTAATTTTTTTTAATCAGGAAAAGGGAGAGGGAAGGGGGCCAAACGTTTTGCAGGTAAGGGAGGTCAGGTCAACGGGGCTGTTAACAGCAAAGGTATTTGGGGCAGGGTGATAGGGTTGGGAAGAGAGAGAGGATGCTGGTAGACACCTGCTCCTGTAAACCAACCCTTCTATACCTTCCCAGAATAGAGAAATTTTTCCTGCATTATCTACGTGGCCAAAACTTTATTTTGCATGCCATGAAATGACTAAACACTGCTTTTGCATCCATGCTAAAACCCTTTCTGCATTGCTAACTCACAGTAACTGTGCAGGAAGCTTTCTGCATTGGCCCCAGTGTCAGTAACCCAGAAGATCAGCCTTCACAGATGAAATTTGCAGAGCTGTGGCATGGGTACCTGTCATATGTTCACAGCCCACTATTGTCTAGAATAGGATTCCCAATACTACAGCAAGTTTGACTAGTCATACCTCCAGAATCTCTTTGGGGATTAGAATCCAGTTCCATCCTCCTTAAGCCCATTTCTTTTCTGTTCCAGGTTGCCTTCCAGAAAACCAAAGCAAAACAAAAAAAATGAAAATGGCTAGTTGCCCCCAGAAATATTTTGGTGTCTGCCTGTTGCAGTGCCTTGTTCAGATTTTTCTGTTGAAAGTAGCCTGTAGCTGTGAGGCTAAACTATCCTGCTTGTCTTCAGAGAATACCAAATTACATACCTTGTGACAGGTGTTCTCTGTAGACAGGATAAGTCTTTACATACTTGCCCACTTCCTCAAGGAGTTGTATTCTGCTCAAGCTGAATAAATAGACTGAGTGAGGCACGGTGAAGTGACTCAAAAAGCCTCTAGTAAACTGGAGGAGTTTTCTTTCACAAGCTCCATTAATAACATCACCTATCCTGTAAGAACTTGTATTCTGCTGTCCACAGAGAACATCCACTACAGGTAAGTAACCTGAATTTCCCTACTATGTACCCTAATCCTGAGAGCAGTTGTTAGCAAGAGTCACAAATTAACAAACTCACTGGATCCAAATTGTCCATCTTGTTTGATATCACAAACGACCATCTTTTCGCATGCACACTGTATAAATCAGATGCTAAGTGTGATATGATATATATTATTTATACGATTCTTCCAAACATACTGCTACCAACTATTCCAGAGAACTGCACAGAAGTGCGTCAAATAAACATGGTCCTAGAAAACAAGTGGGCAAGCAGTCTGCTAGGCTCAGTAGAATGGAAGATGCAGAAGCAGACACGGTGCAAGATGTAAAATGCAGGTAAAAGGCTGCCCAACATGGCTTTGTTTCTCTCTGCTGGGCTGCTTCAGAGGCAATACAACTCCTCAAGGAGTAATCCTCAAGGTGGACAGTCTGGGATGTAGGGTAATACATCTTCTATTCAAATAAATGTGGGTCTTTTTTCTTTCAAACAAGATCACAACATATTCATTTCTCTTGAAATTCACAAGAAGTAACAATTCAATATCATAAACAGATGGATAAAAATGGAAAGAAAAAGCCTCAAATGAGCTCCAGGTCATACAATCCCATCGGAGCTGAAACATTCAACATAGGCATGAAAAAACTTCCTTAGCAACCATCTTTAATGTTCATCAAACAGTCCAAATCTAATCAATAGATTTAAGTGTGATATAAAGTGGGTTCTGAAATAGTGAATAGTTTTGGACTGTTTGATGAACATTAAAAATGGTTGCTAAGGAAGTTTTTTTTATGCCTATGATGAAAGTTTCAGCTCCGAAGAGATTGTATGACTTGGAGCTCATTTGACACTTTCTTTCCATTTTTATCCATCTGTTTATGATATTGAATTGTTACTTCATGTGAATTTCGAGGGAATTGAATATGTTGTGAACTTGTGTGATATTTATCCATTACCTTCACTCCATATATTGATATAGTGGTCTTTTTTCTTTTGCAGCCCTTATGCTTTACCCACATGAAGAAAAGGGGGTGGAATTAGGTTGGAGAAGTGAAAAAGTGTATGTTGAGATTTTGCTGTTTAGATTTCAGCACACACTTTGCACTAGCTCCCATGTAGATGAACAGTATGCAGGTACGAAAATAGCAACATTGTGTAGTTTTCAAGGAAAAACACGTCATGAATTTGCTTTTCGATTTGGTGAGCTGTCCACTGGATTTCAGAATTGGCCTCCCCGTTAATGGTATATTATGCTTTTATCCCTTTATTAATAATACTTTTGACCTGATCTGATGTGCCAGTAGTAACCAAGTATGCGTTCTTTTGTGCCAAGTCTGTAAGCATTGTATTGTCTTTGTGTATTATGTTTGACATTATCTTTGATTATTAACAGGATAATAAAAAAATGAAGAAATCATTAGAAGAAGAGCAAAGAGCTCGCAAGGAGTTAGAAAAGCTTATTAGGAAAGTTCTGAAGAACCTGAATGATCCTTCATGGGATGAAACTAATTTATAGTGAATCACCATTGCTTCTTTCTTTTGAAAGACCAGTGGTTGAACCAAACTGGGCAGCCTTCCAGGTGATATTGAGAGCATCTGCAAAGCAGAATTTAACTGGATCATCTTGAGACCATCACCTTGTACTGTATCAAAAACAGTTCAGCAATGCAACTGAATTCTTGGTCCATATGCAAAGACTAAAGGTTGTGGGTTTTAAATAGTTCTAAATCTAATTTGTTTTCTGCTTTGTGTATAAATTACCTCATTTTGCTGAAATTGCAATTGCTGACTAAAAGTCTGTGGCGTTTTAGTGACTTAAAAAAAAAAAATCAAATATATATTTCTTCTCTTGTAAATAACCGTAATGTTGAATGCATATGTGATTGTTGCATCAGGGCTGATTCATCTTTATACTTTTTTATATAATGGTTACAAGTGTTAATATAATTTCTAACTCTTTGCTTTAAAAAGATCAATGTATCTTGAAATTGATTTTCTTTGGTAGTTTTTTTAAATTACACAACCCACATAATAGAAATGGCTGTAGCCCACGTATTTAAATAATTTAATTACATTATTTATATATGTGCACACATAGTTTAAAAAATGGTTCATAATAGTATTGTACCATGAAAATATTACATATTGAAGATGCAGCATTTCATACTTTAAATTCACATCAAATAATTTGTGAAACCATATATTTATTAAAACAATTTTATAACATTTAACATGCATTATTTTGGCCAATTAAAGATGTAAATAATTGCTTGGATTTTATACTTATCAGATGAACAATGCCTACAATGTTTATCTGATACATTTTCTAGTGTAAATCTTATATAATACAATACTTTTATTTACAGCTGGCTTGTAATTGAATGGAACGTATAGTTTTGACAAAGAAATAATACTCAACAAGATTGTTGATAAAAAGTGTTATTTATTTTACAGTCATTACAATCTGTTAAAGTAGTGAAATGGTAGAGATTGACTGAGCTTGAGATACCTTATAAAGACCCAGTGCTTATGGGTTTGTGGCCTACAGTGACTGGAACTGTGCACCTACCAGGATGTTGGTAGAAAGTTTCTCTTATATGTCATACATCACTGTAGCAACTTACTGCCAGGAAAGGCACCACAGCATCAGCTGTTGGTGGAATCCAGAGTTGTGATTTCTATGAAAGTACTGTTTAGCTTTAATACAAAAAAAGCAGCGGTAATTAAGGTGGCGGCAGACTCCACTTAAGAAGGATTAGGTTAGCCATCGTATAATATCATTACCTGCCCACCCGATTCCATCTTACTTTGGGCTGAATCTGTTTAACCCATTTCTATTTAAATGCTTTCAATTATCTTGTGCTGCCGGGTACCCCAGTTAGATCCATTGTTGTAAAACATTTGTTACAATCTCCCGAAACACAAGCCATTTAAAGAAATATGTGCATTAAAATGTATGCTGTTTGTTGTAACATTCTGATTTATAAGAGGTTTAATTCAGCTTCCAAAATATCGGTGCTGGTTAAGATGTATTCTAAGTTTGGAAGCTGAAGATTGGAAAAATACTAGAATAGCTTGCATTTTGGTTCTTATGTATTGACTCATTAAAATGTATTGTTCTGTGGAGCTTTTTTTTTTTTAATTTAATTTAATTTTTTTGTATTTAATTGCGATTGTTTTTCTTTCTGTTGGGTAAACATGAATGGACATTCCGGAGGAAAACTGAAGGAAGGCATTTCAACTAAGCAGTGTTGTAGCAAGTTTATACTCGGGACCAGATGGAGTAACATGAGCTTGTCCTTGTGTGGCTGTGCAGTGAGGGTAAAAGTGATGTGTACATTTGCTGAAAGACTTTGTGAAGACATCGGTGGTTGCATGTTTTGCAGCTGACTACACAGCGTACCACTGTCTTACCCGATATGCCTTATATGTTAGCGTTTGAATGTTCATTAAACTCATGATTTTAATTTAAGGAATATTTGCTCCTTCAGTCAAGAATGAGGATTTTTTTTTCAATGTAGTGTGAAAATTTAATGCAATGCTATTTTTTATTCTGTACGTCCCAAATCAGTGACCAAAAAACAAGTATTTGGGGTTAAAGCAACAACAAAAATATCTTTGTGTTATCTTCTTACTGGGAACGTTTTACCTATGCGTGAATCAATGGGACACTTTTAACCTTATGCAGGATGACTTACTTTTGCTCTCATCATTTGAGGATGGGAACATGAAGCCATTTCGTAATCCTATAGATGTGAAGCACTTTTTCCAGTTGTAGACGGTTCTAAATGTAGCATGAACAATTTTTTTTGTATTCAATAATGCATGTGCTTGTCATGAAAGCTTGAACATTAAATAACTGACTGTCTTGCTATAGGCTTCCTAATTCCAATTCTTTTGCTTAGGAATGTATGGGAATGAAGGGATTGCAGCCTTGATCTGGATGTCACAATAAATAATGTCCTGACATTGACTACTATAGTGTTTGTACTACATTGCTGTAATTAAACAGTGTTTTTGTTTTCTCTGTATTGAAGTGTCCAAATTTATCTAGTGAACAGCGTTTTTAATACAGCAATATATTTTCAAGTTCTGTGTTCCTCTGCTTCATATTCATAAGTTTTTATATATTAAATAAAAGTAACCAATTCTAGTCAAATTAAACCACGTGGGGAAATTTCTGAATTCTGAATAATAAATGAAGGCCGTTGAGAAAGGTGATACAGAAAATTAAACCAATAAATAGAATAAAATGATGGCCTGCTCTTTTCAAACCTAAACTGCAGACTTTTGTGAAGGAGGTGTTGGTATTAGAACTAACCAGGGTCGTAGCTACGTGGGGCCATGGGGGCATGGGCCCCCGTAGATTTGGCCCTGCCCCCCCAACCCCCACCAGCCAAAGTCCTCTTCTCTGGCGCGGCCACGTTGCTGATCTGCAAGGGCAGGCAGGACGTCAGACTCACAGAAACAGAAGCCTGCCCTTGCAGATCAGCAACACGGCCGCGCTGGAGAAGAGGACTTCAGCTGGTGGGGGTTGGGGACCCCCGCCAACAAAGGTAGGCGGTGGCAGGAAGAGGGGCTCGAAAGGGCTGGTGCCGGGAGGGGTGAAAGGTGGTGGTGGTGGCGCCAGGGGGGGGTGTCAAAATGGCAGGGGAGGGGGGGTCGGTGGCGCCGGGGGGGGCTAGAATATGCCCCCTCACCTCGGGCTCTGAACCCCCCTCCCGCCGAAGTCTGGCTACACCCCTGGAACTAACAGTCTGAAGGTAACTATATAGGCACCTTTGGGCACTTTTACTAAAGTGCACTAGGTAGATAATGCACAACATAGGGCCCCTTTTACCAAGCAGCGGTAAGCCCAGTGCCTGGTGGTAGTTCCCCCCCCCCCCCCTCGAAATGGACATGCGGCAAGTGCTTCACTTGCCCCATGGCTATTTCTTTAAAAAAAGAAAAACCTACCTTTTACCTACTGCAGTAAAAGGGGACCTCAATGTGCATCAAAAACATAATTAGGATTTGCATGTGCATCTGGCTTTTGCGCTATTCTCTAATGTTGGGTGCCTAAATCCTATGGGGGCCCTTTTACTAAACCTGCGGAAGTTTAGACACGTGAACTTGGTGCGCGCTGGGCCATTTTTTCCACGGCTGGGAAAAAAGGTTTTTTTTTAATGGGGCAGTAAATGGCCGTGCGGTAAAATGAAAAGCAACTCACTGCTGTTTACTGCCTGAGCCCTTACCGCCATCCATTGACCTAGTGGTAAGGGCTTATGTGCTACTCGCGCGGTAATCATGCAGCACATGACATTGTGGCTGTGCTGCCAATTACCGCTGGGAACGCCCCCTGTGGTAGAAAATAAAATTATTTTCTACAGTATAAAACAGTGTGCAAAAATGTCCGAATTACCACCAGGCGCCCACGCTATCCTGGCAGTAGTGCCGATTAGGCTCACACTAGCCCTACTGCTGCTTAGTAAAAGGGCTTTTAGCGTGCCACTCCAAAGGGGGTGTGGCCATTAGAGAAGCATAGGAAGGTCAGGAGCATTCCAAAAAATTGTATGCAGTGTTATAGAATAATGGGTCAGCGTTCTCAGCTTTGGTGCCAGGATTCAGACCGGGTTTCATCAGATGTAAGTCTGGCGCCCAGAAAATCTGAGCCAAATACTATTTTATAAAGGACGTGTGCCCTTTATAGAATAGTACATAACGTTGATCTTTCCCGGCTCCCGTTTTTGAATGCCATTCATGGAATTAACCCCTTAGTGCTTGCAAATTCACGTGTTAAGAGCATTTTGTGTTAGGAAATGGTAAATATTTTCTCTTTTATACTTTGCTAACCATGTATTGCCTTTTATATTTGTGTAAAATGAGTAGAAGTGAATCGATTTTTTACTTGTTCCAAAAGTACAAAGACTAGGGGACACTCAAGGAAGTTACATGGAAATACTTTTAAACAAACAGGAGGAAATATTTTTTCACTCAATAAATAGTTAAGCTCTGGAACTCGTCGTAGGATCTGGTAACAACGTATGGAGGGGCATAATTGAACGCGAACGCCCATGTGTAAAAACGTCCATCTCCGGAGACGGCTCCGCGAAGAGGCGGAGCGAACCGTAAAATCGAAACGAGATGGCCGTCCATCTTCGGTTTCGATTATACAGTTCGGCCCGCTGAAATCCCATCATTTGTGTTGACTCTAGAGATACGACACAAATGGTGAGATCGCTGGACCTAGAGATGGCCATCCGTGGTTTTCAGCGATAATCAAAACCGCTGCCGGCCATCTCAAAAATGAACCTAATCCAAGCCATTTGGTCGTGGGAGGGGCCAGCATTCATAGTGCAGTGGTCCCCCTGAGATACGTCTATGCCAGGCTCAAATATCATACCTAGCTCCATGACAGCAGTATGCAGGTCCCCGGAGCAATTTTAGTTTAGTTGGTGCTGCGCGGGACCCATGCAGAGAGCAAAAATCGGAAGAAAAAAAAAACATGCAAGTGCAGTCAGGGACGTCCAAATTAAAACAATAGTAATAGGGCAATTTGAACCAGAGCAATTTTAGTTTAGTTGGTGCTGTGCGGGACCCATGCAGAGAGCAAAAATCGGAAGAAAAAAAAAACTATGCAAGTGCAGTCAGGGATGTAAAAAAAAAAAAAAACCCATGCAAGAGCAGTCAGGGACGTCCAAATTAAAATAGTAATAGTGGGATTTGAACCAGCCACCTTCTGACTACAAGACCTGTGTTCTAACCATTGCACCACTTATTCAGTTGCCTAGACATTGTTCCCTTTCCATTAAGTCCCTCCAAGTTTTTGTCAGCCAATCACAGCTAATTTAGCTGACACCAATGTCAGGTAAATGAGCTGTGATTGGCTGACAGAAACTTGGAGGGACTTAATGGAAAGGGAAGGAAAGTCTAAGCAACTGAATAAGTGGTGCAATAGTTAGAGCACAAGTCTTGTAATCAGAAGGTGGCTGGTTCGAATCCCCCTATTACTATTGTTTTAATTTGGACGTCCCTGACTGCACTTGCATGTTTTTTTTGGACCTCCCTGACTGCACTTGCATGTTTTTTTTCTTCCGATTTTGCTCTCTGCATGGGTCCCGCGCAGCACCAACTAAACTAAAATTGCTCGGGGGACCTGCATACTGCTGTCATGGAGCTAGGTATGGTATTTGAGGCTGACATAGAGGCTGGAAAAAATATTTAAAGTTTGTTTTTTAGGGTGGGAGGGGGTTAGTGACCACTGGGGGAGACAGGGGAGATCATCCCTGATTCCCACCGGTGGTCATCTGGTCAGTTTGGGCACTTTTTGGAAGCTTGGTCGTGAAAAAAACAGGACCAACTTTGTGTGGACTAAATGCTCATCGGGGACGTCTTGCTTCTTTCCATTATCAGGCGCGGAGGTCCATCTGTTAACCACGCCCCGGAATGCCCCTGTCCCGCCTTCGCTACTGTTCGGCCACGCCCCCGAGAATTTCGCCCATCCCCGTGACAGAAAGCAGTTGGGGCCGTCCAAATTCAGCTTTCAATTATTCCTGTTTTTGAGACGGACGTCCATCTCCCGATTTGTGTCAGAAGATGGGCGTCCGTCTCTTTCGAAAATAAGCTGGTTAGTGTATCAGGATTTTAAAATGTTTTGGACAAGTTCCTGGAGGCAAAATCTATAGTCTGCTATTGAGACAGACATGGGGAAGCCACTGCTTGGCCTGGGATTGATAGTATGGAATGTTGCTACTATTTGGGTTTCTGCCAGGTACTTGTGACCTGGATTGGCCACTGTTGGAAGCAGGATGCTGGGCTAGGTGGACCATTGGTCTGACCTAGTGTGGCTATTCTATACTATACATGGTTTTATATTCCACTAACTTTCCAAAAAGATTCTAAGCAGATAACAATATTAATTCCTCCAGTCAAGGAAAACTATAGATCTTATCAAATGAGATCTTATATCATAATCTCACTAAACAGCAATGTTTTCAATATTCTTCTAAAAGTATAGTAACTTGTTAATCTTCTAATAGTAAAAGGTTATGGAGCCTCTTATGTAGCATCCCATTCCAAGCCCTCCAACCTTAGCTTGGATTGTATCTGATAGATTAAGTAGTAGTCAGTGTTAGATAAATTAAGCTAATAATAAAAGTACATGCATAAGTACATAAGTATTGCCATACTGGGAAAGACCAAAGGTCCATCGAGCCCAGCATCCTGTTTCTAACAGTGGCCAATCCAGGTCACAAATACCTGGCAAGATCCCCAAAATGTATAAAACATTTTATACTGCTTATCCCAGAAATAGTGGATTTTCCCCGGTCCATTTAATAACGATCTATGGACTTTTCCTTTAGGAAGCCATCCAAACCTTTTTTAAACTTCACTAAGCTAACCGCCTTTACCACATTCTCTGGCAACGAATTCCAGAGTTTAATTACACGTTGAGTGAAGAAACATTTTCTCCGATTGGTTTTAAATTTACTACATTGTAGCTTCATCGCATGCCCCCTAGTCCAAGTATTTTTGGAAAGCGTGAACAGACGCTTCTCATCCACCCGTTCAACTCCACTCATTATTTTATGTTTACAAACTGTGAAGAGTAAATGATTGAGGAATAGTGACCTATGTGGTTGGAGTGCTTGGAATTGCTATTCTTCTGTTTAAGAATCTCTCCGGCTTGACTGGAAGACTACTATGGATTGGAGACAAACCTCTCTGTTCTTCTCTAGTTGTGCTACTGCTGGCTTTACATCTCTGGGAAGTTTCAATCTTCATTCCTCTCCTACCACTGCTTCATTCCCTACCCTATCCAAGCATTGCAATTCAGTCAGACCAAAATTTAAGCTGTATGGATCAGGGACTGTCTCTTAATGTTGTACGTGCCTTCTAGTGTTTTCAAAATGATACATACATAGTAATAGGTGACTGCCTTTGCTGATCTGCCCTGCATGCATTGTTTTAGTTTCATTCCTGTCTGACTTCAGTAGGCAGGCTGTCTGGACCTACAGAGCTTGACAAAGTTTTAAAACTAAGTTTTCTATAAGGCAGAAATAGTAACTGCCTGCCATTGTATCTTTGCCCAGATCTTGTTGGCTTCACTTTCTTCACTATGCTGTATCTAGTTCTGGACCCTTACAGAAAGCCTGAGAGATTTTTAAATGAAAGGTCAGTTTTCTATGATGCCAAGAAAAGGAAATGGTCCAGTTATTGTCTCTCAGAGCCCTGTGCTCTTTGGGTGCTTTATCTTTGCAGATTTTTGTCTTCAGCAGAATAATTTCTGAAGCTAACACATTTCTCTCTGACCATCTCTTTCTGAAGGCAGGAGAGAACATGGGGTTTTCATTTGGTTTTCTGCTGAACTGCTGACAACATCAGTCATGGAATTTGGGAAAAGTGAGACAGGGATAGGCTTGTATGGCTACTTGTCAATACGTTTCAGTATGATTTGTGAAGTGACTCGTGCTTCTGCCTTTTCCCCCTCCCAAAGCAGATCCACTTTGTTTGGCTCCATAGCTGTATTGCAATGATGCCAAAAACAAATGCCCATGAACGAAGAATTGGCTCATTCTGCTCCAACAGTAATCTGGTTTATTTAAAGGTATATGAGCTGGAAATGCACTTATTCATTTTTTCCAAAAATGAATATACATGCATAATAAATAGGACTTCAGATATCTTTGTTTTGGTTTCATGCTTGCGCTTCTATGGAATATCCAAGAAACCAACCTCCCAATGAAGAAGAAACAAGAACAGAGGAGAATTTTGCTTTGTCAGTGGGTGATGTATTTGTGACAGCAAAGGGTGAATGCTAACATAAAGCCGCCTAGTTTAGCTTCTTGTAAAAATACGTGCTTGGTGCTTCCTTAACAATTATGATGTCACACTGGTGTCACTGAATTCTCTTCCAGCTCTCTGCAGTAAGCTTCTTGGTAGGAATGCAGTCAGTCACTCCTGGGCTTGCATTGACTTGAATTGAAGGAATGATTGCTTTTAAAGCCAGTAGTAGTTGGTCTGCTGAATTCCAGAGGTGTTAGCAGTAAGTAGAAGTACATTGTAAAATGCAGACTGGTTCCCATGTTCAGCAGGCATTTTTTATGGCTTACAAAGACATAGGATATATTACCCAAGATTCTGAAGATAATTATCTATTGGTTTCCTGACATAGAGAAATGTAAACAGGTTATTCCTTTTCTAGGTGATCCCAAGCTCAAATTTATGATATTTGCAAACCGTCTTCCACCATATATTCACATACCTTTCTGTATTATCATTCCATTTGTGAAGATTAGTCTAATGGCAATTGCTAATTAGAAATCATGGTTTTTTTTCCTTTTTGCACATTAACACATGCTGCACCTTTGTGAATATGGGTGCTATTCAGATATTGGGACCATTGATTTTGTCTTTTAATGACTTTTCACAATTAAGGGGTCCTTTGTACTAAGATGGGCTAATGAACTTCAGGAAATCACTAAAAACCAACCTCTTCAAAAAGTCCTACCCCAACGACCCCACGTAACCCTCCTCACCTACCAACACAGCATGACTATGATCAAACAGGACAACACGCAATCTTCATCCATTCCAACCCTCCACTTATACCTCATACAATCACTATACAACTTTGTATTTGTTATCCACCGACTGGGCAAACGCCTTTGACGATACTATGTAAGCCACATTGAGCCTGCAAATAGGTGGGAAAATGTGGGGTACAAATGCAACAAATAAATAAATAATGGATTTAGCACATGCTAATCATTAGTATGCACTAAATGCTACACAGCCCACTATAACTTTGGGCTGCATAGCATTTAGCATGCGCTACCATAGCATACATTAATAAAAGGACCCCTAAATTATTAACCACCCAGTACCTGCACACTTCAGAATGCTGTAGGTAATGCTTTGTTTAGTCTGGTAAATTGTAATTTGTCAGAGGGATGGGCATGCTCAAATGAACTTGCACATAGTTGGAGACGTTCACCTTTTGATACTGGGACAAATCTAGTTCAAGTTCTGCAGCATGGATTTTTTGCCGAGCCTCTCGTTTTGACCATGCTTTACCACTTCTTCAACAGCTTCATGGCTACCAATTGACTTCAGGATTAAATTTAAGGTGCTAGCTTTAACTCACAAGGTCCTCTACAGTGGTATTCCTGCTTATCTCTTCTCTATGGTGACTCCCTATACACCATCTTGTACTCTGTGTTCAATAAGTGACAATAGGCTAATTCTTCTGCAGCCGTCTAAAGCTAGGTGGGAATCCACTAGATCCCATGCTTTTTATTTTGTCTCACCAGCATTATGGAACTCTCTACCACAATCTGTCTGTCTTGAATCATCATATTCATCCTTTCGAGCTTTATTGAAAACTCACTTTTTTCACCAGGCTTCCTTGTGTAGGTCCGGGTGGATTCTGTGGCGGGAGTCAGGAGGATGTTAGAGGGGTTTATGTGGGTTTGAATTTATGTATGGATTATATTAATTTGCTCTATATATAACCTTTTAGCTTGTGTGATTGAATCTTGTAGAATGGCAAAGACAGGTCTTTCCTATCTTAAATTTGTGTTCTGTTCCACTTTCTTGTTTTTATTGTTATTTTATCTGTAAACCGCTTTAATTTGCTTGCAATTAAAGCGGTATAGCAAATTTTAATAAAGGTTAAATGAAGTGAAGTGGAATAGCAAGCGTAATAAACTAAACTATAAGGTCATGAATGGCCACAAGATGGTATTGTGATAGTCATTTGGTAGCCTATGTGCAATGAATTGGTGGTTTCAGACAATTCATAGTGAAAACTTTACTTTATTGGATTTATACCCCATACGAGTCTGAGTTGGGACTCAGTTCTGTGGCTTACATTAAATTCAGTCTTGCTTACATATTGATATCAGGAGATCTGATAGGAGTCAATTGGATTTATAAATATAGCTCAGATGGACAAATAGATTCAGATACACAGTTCAGATGTGCCAAGATCAGGTCAGAGGTGCATGAGGGGGAGAGGAGATAGATGAGAGGTATGTAGTGTTGTGTACATGGTAGAATTATTGTGTTGTCCATCGTTTATGTTAAGTTGCGTTGATCATCAGGAATTTTCTGTACAGACATTTTTAGTTTTCTGCGAAAACTTTTGTAAATGTTATCGTGTTGTGTGTCTTTTGGCAATGTGTTCCACCATTTGGCGGTGTTTTATGGGACGTTTGCAGTGTGGGCTGCTTTGTAGGTCACTCCTTTACAGCTGGGTTGTGTATGATGAAGTAGTCTCTTACTTTTTCCTTGAGGGTATGTTGTGGTAATTCGACTAGTGCTGTCATGTAGTTTGGTGCGGTTTCGTATATGATCTGGTACATGAAGGTACAGATTTTGAAGATCACTCTTGCTCTAATTGGTAGCCAGTGTAGGTGTTGCAGTAATTGTAAGGTGTGGTCATATTTGGATGCTCTGCAGATCAGGCATGCTGAAGTATTTTGTGCTGTTTGTATTTTTTTTTTTTTAGTATGTGTTCTCTGCATCCTGCGTAGACTGTGTTGCAGTAGTCTATCTGGGACAGAACAAGGCTTTTGACTAGAATTCGAAAAGGCAGTTTTTGAGAAATATGCTCTTGGAATGCTTTTGGTGTCTACATCCCCAAAACACACCCCATATCATTACAATTTGACACTATTTGGTGGAATGTTTGGTAATCTCAGCAGAGACCAAAGATTGTATAGGCATGGGACTAGATTTAGTAAATGATGCCAAAATTTGGGTTCCGAAAAAAACACACACTGAGCCCTATTCTATAAATGGTGCTCTTGAGTTGGGCACCATTTATAGAACAGTGTGATTTACACCAATTGAAACCTGGTGTAAATCCTTGCACGCAGATTAGGTGTGGATCCTCTGAATTCTGTAATACTGCTGCATTATCCATGGCCACACCACCTTTTTCAAGTTATACACTAAAATATTCATATGGACATCTTTATAGAATAGCGCATAGCAAGATGCACGTGTTCAAATCCAAATTGTTGCCAATTAATGCCAATAATTGAGTGTTGGCATCCAGTTATTGGCACTAATTGGCTTGTTCCTCAATTAAATTGCACAAACAAACTGGACACATGTCCAAATTTGCACACGCAACTGTCGGCGCCATATATAGAATCCATGGGATGATGACTATTTTCCCTCCTAGCCTTTAAGGTGATCCCTCCAGATTATGGTTAAGGTTGTTGGCAGGACAGTATTCAGACGTCTATACTGCCACTGCTTGTGCCATTACTGTTTTGTGGATAAACTGAGAACTTGGGTTTCATGGATGTTAATTTGGTATCTTTCATAAGCCCTAGATTCACTAATAAATGAAAAATAAATGATTAATAAAATCTGATTCCTAAACAATTCTTTTGGGGGGGTCCTTTTATGAAGCTGTGGCAAAAGGGAGCCTGCACTGGCATCCGTGCATGTTTTTGATGTGCGCCGAGGCCCCTTTTTACCGCAGTGGGTAAAAGGCAGGTCTTTGGTTTTTTTTCAAGAAATGGCCATGTGGCAAGTGAAACACTTGCCAAGCAGCCATATCGGGGGGGGGGGGGGGGGGGAGGAAAAGGAGCACTTACTACCATCCAGTGAGGTGGCAGTAAGGGCTCCCTAACCCGATGGTAACTGGGCAGCATGCAGCACTGTCCGATTACCGCCGGGTACACACTGGCGCTACAAAAATTAAAATATATTTGCAGTGCTGGAAATGGTGCACTCTGGGGGAGGGAACTACCGCTGGGCTGATGTGGTGGCCAGTAGTTCCCTTTTAGTGAGTGGTAAGCCCGCGTTGCAGTGACGATCCTAGGTCGGCTGCCACCCAGGGCGGATCGCCGATGTGCATGCCCCCCCGGGTGCAGCACGACCCCCCCCCCCGGGTGCATGCCGCTGGAGGGGTGCACAGAGCAGCTGCGCGCCTCTCGGCTCCGCTGGCTTCCTGCTCCCTCTGCCCCGGAACAGGAAGTAACCTGTTCCGGGGCAGAGGGAGCAAGGAACCAGCGGAGCTGACAGGCACGCGGCCGCTCTCTACACCTTTCCAGCAGCGTGCACCCGGGGCAGACCGCCCCCACCACCCCACCCTTGGTACGCCGCTACCGCGTTGGACTTACCGCCACTTCCTAAAGGGCCCCTTTATGTCTTAATATATTTTTATGTTTGTTGCAAAATACTGTATATTTACACCATTCTGCTTTTTGTGTTAGTAGTTTTTCTGATTTGTTATGCTCCTTCTAAACAAACTTTTACAAGGAACTCCACAGTTTGTAACTTTGTTACATTTTTCAGGTCATTTACTTCCCCATTGCATGATACGGTTGAGTCCACCATGCCCTTGAAGAATGGATATGTATCTTCTCCTTGGAACTTTGCAGGTAGATCGTACTGAAACACATAGATGGAAGTTGTCACATGAGCTACCATTAAGATGAGTTTTATATTTATTCATTACTGTTAACCTGGGTCTCATTTTTCCACTGAGGCCAGAACTCTGAAAACTTCCTGGGCTAGAGGAAGCCATAATCTATCATTTGAGAACCTTTGAATGTGTTTAGATATTTAGAATGTGACTCTTTCATCACAAGAAAAACTCTGTATGTTCAATTTCAACAATTATTTTTTGTCCAGTAAAGTAAATGGAATCAAGTCTTGTAGACTTAACAAACTAATATGTGGAAGAAGCAGGCAATAGAAAATTAGGAATATCTGTAATCTGAAGTAGCCAAAGATCTCCAGAAAACTCAAGTAACGAATAGAATGAAGTAAAAAAGAAGCGGGTGCTAATGTTCCTGAAGGACCAGGGTTCCTTAAATTTACTACTTCCATCCAATGGATCTAATAATCAAGGGTTTTCTTCCATTCGATGTCTGTGATAAATTCCTCAATAAGCTAAAGCCCTAGGATATTCGCAGAGTGCAAATAGTATTAGAACAATTTTGAAAAGGGATGATATATTAAGATAGGAAAAGTGGGCAAGGAATCAGGAGTTTTCCCTTTTCCTCTACAGCTGCAATGTTATAAAATGAGCTGTAATAGCATCATCATCATTAAACACTGTAATCATTCTGGACAACAGTAGATTATCTAGTTGTGATATGACTTTAATAGAGTCCAATGTTTTTTGATGGCATGAGTCTACAATGGGCACTGGCGATACTGCAAGTCAGCAGCATTCCTAAATGTACATGTAGTCAGTTGTTCAGGGGATAAAATTCTGATGGTCTAAGCTGATGTTTGGTATTGCAAGGCTCAGCAGTCAGTGGTGGCCTCCATTGACCCTAAGTGTGGCCTCCTGACTCTTTCCGTAGTACACAATATCCCCCCACCTTTTCCTCAGGCTTGCTTCTGGCATACCTCCATTACAGTTATTCTGTAGTAATATCTGTACCATTTGACTCCCACTGAGTTTGAGCTATGTGCTCTTATTTTCACAAGACTGAGAGAGCATGTACTGGAAGCTATGTGGTGCTGGAAGAAAACAGAATAGCTGTTGGAAAGTGGCACCAGATATAAACCTCCAGGGACCATATAGAGGAGATTAAAAACTGGAGAGGGGGAGACAGCCCTCTGGAAGGGGCTGAGGGTGCAGACAGGATTGTTGAGGTTGACAGGGTGTCTGCAGCTGGGTTCAATGATGGCCTTAGCTCACATTGAACTTTTTCTTTTTTGACAACCTGCCCCTTGAAGAGTAGTGAAGATCGCTAGTCTAAGGGAAAGTAGTTGTTTAGGTGGTATAAGGCATTACCACCCTAGGGTCATTTAGGTGGATCATGGGTGAAAACATTCAACAGCAAGAGTGATAAAACTATTCTGTAAAATATAAAAACTTAGTAGTCAACCTCCTCTAGTAATGTGATACATATCACCAAGTGTAGAAAATGGAAAGAATGATTTTGCATTGCTGAAACATATCGGAAAATACAAATCACAACAAACATTTGTATGTGCAAATTAAACATACAGAACAAGAGTACATATCTCCGAGAGAACAAAGCCTGATCAATCATGGTTCCATTGACCATAATGCTTTCTGATAATTTTTATTAACCTACATAATAGAAAAATGATGTACCTGAGATTAGAGGGTTTTTCTTTAAATAAGACAGTGAGATATTGCAGACTTTAAAGAATTTGTATACTGCATTACATTAGTGAGAGAAAAGGACATTTCTTTGGGTAAGTAACATTATTTTATTCTGTGCTTGGTAACTTAACGATTGGGTTTAAAAGAGGAATTGTAGGATATTGATAAACATAGACTTTAAAAAAAAAAGCAAACTTTATTAGCTAGTCTCCATACCCTTGTCCCCATAGTTTTTTTTTTTTAACAATGTATATTGATGACACATATACTATAACATAGCATAGGACAATTTTATCCAGCAAGTACCACATTACATATCATATTTGGTTACTAGTCATCAGTTTTAACTTTATCCCAAATCCCCCCTCCGCCCCCCCATCCTGCCCTCACTAACAACTCCCACTCCCCTCTCCTCCCCTCCCTTCCCTTTTAACAGTTCAAAATCCTGCTTCTTGCTACAGGTGTCAAAGTATCCCAAAAAGGTAGCCAAAGTTTACAGAACTGGTCTCCCCTCTTAGGCAATCCCCATAGTTTTAAAACTTGAATTTTCTGCCACAGCATTAACAGTCTCTAGAAGGCACAGTAGGGCCTAGTTCAGTCCTCATTCCCACCCAAACCTCCCCAACTCCCATCCACCCCAGCTCAACTCTTCATTTATTGTTAATTATTCTAATTAGGACAACAAGAACACAGTTTTCATTAGAGTTTTAATTACATTTAACTAGTTTCTGAGAATCAAACACTAAATTAATTTCAAATTAAATCAATCATAAGGCTCTTTATATTCACCTGATATCCCTAGATCCTTAAGAAGTTTTAACTAAACTACTCTATAATACTAAAATGCAGACAGAGTCCAGTAGCGAGAGGGGTGCTATCCAGTCTTTTGCACTGAGTGTCACATGTATGATTATCTCAGTGGTGAGGGGTCATATGTGTGTGCTCGATGCAAAGAGTTCCTAGCTCTCAGAGAATGAGTCCATTCTCTTAAGGCTAGAGTAGCAGACTTGGAGGAGCTGAGGGAAGACAGAGAGGTACATAAAGGAGGCCTACAGGGACATTGTAGAGAATTCCCATCTCCAATCTGGCAGCCCCTGCGCTTCCTTGGAGGAGGGAGGTCTTCTAAAAGGAGAGCATCACCCTGGTGAGGCTGGAAGTAATCCTGTAGACAGGACCAGCACACC
This sequence comes from Microcaecilia unicolor, assembly GCF_901765095.1. Taxonomy (NCBI): domain Eukaryota; kingdom Metazoa; phylum Chordata; class Amphibia; order Gymnophiona; family Siphonopidae; genus Microcaecilia; species Microcaecilia unicolor. The sequence goes on along the minus strand of NC_044034.1, from coordinate 269,946,487 downwards.
AGGGGATGCAATATCCTCTTACACCAAGGATGTGTCTCCAGGAGCTACTATCTCACAGGGAAGGGTTAGGACAGCTGTTGTAGTTGGTGATTCGATTATTAGGCATGTAGGTAGCTGGGTGACTGGTGAACATGAGGATCGCCTGGTCTTGCCTGCCTGGTGGGAAGGTGGCTGACCTCAATTGTCACCTAGATAGGATTTTAGATAGTGCTGGGGAGGAGTCAGCTGTCTTGGTACATATTGTAGCAATGACATAGGAAAATATGGGAGAGAGTTTCTGAAAGCCAAATTTAGGCTGTTAGGTAGACAGATCAAATCCAAATTCTCTAGGGTAGCATTTTCAGAAGTGTTAACCATTTGATGCATAGGGCCCAAGAGACAGGCAGAGCTCCAGAGTCTCAAAGCGTGGATGAGGTGATGGTGCAGGGAGGAGGGTTTTAGATTTGTAAGGAACTGGCAACATTCTGGGGAAGGGGGGGGAGCCTATTCCAGATGGATGGGCTCCACCTTAACCAAGGTGGGACCAGGCCATTGGCATCGGCATTTAAAGAGGAGATAGAACAGCTTTTAAACTAGAACATGAGGGAAGGCCGACAATCATTCAAAAATGCATAATTCGGAACAAGGTATCTTTCAAAGATATCACCAACAGGGCAGATAGGTTGCAACCGATAGCGAGGTTGCAAAAGAGACCATAGTAGATGAGCCTGCTTATTTTCGAAGGAGAAGGGCGGCCATCTTCCGACACAAATCGGGAGATGGCCGGCCTTCTCAAATCGGTATAATCAAAAGCCGATTTTGGCCAGCTTCAACTGCTTTCCATCGCCGGGCCGGCCAAAGTTCAAGGGGGCGTGTCGGCAGGGTAGCGAAGGCGGGATAGGGGCGTGGTTAAGAGATGGCCGGCCTCGGCCGATAATGGAAAAAAGAAGGCCGGCCGTGACGAGCATTTGGCCGGCTTTACTTGTTCTCCTTTTGTTCATGACCAAGCCTTGAAAAGGTGCCCAAACTGACCAGACAACCACCGGAGGGAATCGGGGATCATCTCTCCTTACTCCCCCAGTGGTCACCAACCCCCTCCCACCCCAAAAACATTTTTTAAAAAACATTTTTTTTGCCAGCCTCTATGCCAGACTCAAATGTCATACCCAGCTCCATGACAGCAGTATGCAGGTCCCTGGAACAGTTTTTAGTGGGTGCAGTGCACTTCAGGCAGATGGACCCAGGCCCATCCCCCCCTACCTGTTGCACTTGTAGTGGTAAAGGTGAGCCCTCCAAAACCCACCGTACCCACATTTAGGTGCCCCCTTTCATCCCTAAGGGCTATGGTAGTGGTGTACAGTTGTGGGGAGTGGGTTTTGGGGGGGCTCAGCACCCAAGGTAAGGGAGCTATGCACCTTGGATCATTTTGTAAAGTCCACTGCAGTGCCCCCTAGGGTGCCCGGTTGGTGTCCAGGCATGTGAGGGGGACCAGTGCACTACAAATGCTGGCTCCTCCCATGACCAAATGGCTTGGATTTGGCCGGGTTTGTGATGGTTGCCATTAGTTTCCATTATCAGCGAAAACCAATGGCAGCCATCTCTAAATCCGGCGATCTCTAAGGGCGGCCCAAATATTGAGATTTGGCCGGCCCCAACCGTATTATCAAAACGAAAGATGGCCAGCCATCTTGTTTCGATAATACAGTCGGGTACGCCGCTTAACAGGGCTGTCATTAGAGATGGCTGCCCTTATAGATGGCTGGCCCCATTCAATTAGGCCCCTCCAGGTGTCCTTAAATAAAAATCAGACAAAAGGTTGCAAATTAACACTGTCAACTACTGAACAAGATGTAAATAGGAACAACAAACATAGTTTGAAATGTCTATATGCGGATGCCAGAAGCCTAAGAAATAAGATGGGAGAGTTAGAATATATTGCTCTAAATGAGAAATTAGATATAATAGGCATCTCTGAGACCTGGTGGAAGGAGGTTAACCAGTGGGACACTGTCATACTAGGGCACAAATTATATCATAGTGATAGGGATGGATCAAATTATTGGAGGGGTAGCACTGAATGTTAAAGAGGGCCTTGAATCAAATAGATTGAAAATGCTGCAAGAAATAAAACACATCTTGGAATCCATATGGATTGAAATTCCATGTATAAAGGGGAAAAGGATAGTGATAGGAGTGTACTATCGCCCACCTGGCCAGGATGAACAGATGGATGTAGAAATGTTATCAGAAATTAGGGAGGCTAACAAACTGGGGAACATAATCATAATGGGTGATTTCAATTACCCCGATATTGACTGGGTAACTATAACATCAACATGCTAGGGAGGTAAAATTCCTTGAAGAAATCAAGGACTGCTTTAAGGCGCAGCTGGTACAGGAGCCAACAAGAGAAGGAAACATTCTAGACCTAGTCCTTAGTGGAGTGCATGATCTGGTGCAGGAGGCCGCTGGGGCCGCTTGATAACAGTGATCATAATATGATCAGATTTGATATCGGCTTTGGAGTAAGTACACAGGAAATCCAATACATTAGCATTTAACTTTCATAAAGGAGACTATGATAAAATAAGAATAATGGTGAAAAAAGTAATTTAGAGGAGCAGCTGCGAAGGTCAAAAATTTACATCAGACGTGGATGCTGTTCAAAAATACCATCCTGGAAGCCCAGGCCAAATGTATTCCATGTATTAAAATGGAGGAAGGAAGACCAAATGATAGCCGACATGGTTAAAAAGTGAGGTGAAGGAAGCTATTTGAGCTAAAAGAAAATCCTTCAGAAAATGGAAGAAGGAACAGACTGAAAATAAGAAGAAACAGCATAAGGAATGTCAAGACAAATTCAAAGCGTTGATAAGAAAGGCAAAGAGGGACTTTGAAAAAAAGATTGCATTGGAAGCAAAAACATACAGTAAAAAATTTTTTAGGTGTATTAAAAGCAAGAAGCTGACAAAAGAATCTGTTGGACCATTAGATGGCCGAGGGGTAAAAGGAACAATCAGGGAAGACAAAGCCATAGCGGAGAGATTAAGTGAATTCTTTGCTTCGGTCTTCAACGAGGAAGATTTGGGAGAGATACCAGTGCCAGAAATGGTATTCAAAGCTGATGAATCAGAGAGACTGAATGAAATCTCTATAAACCTAGAGGATGTAATGGTTCAATTTGACAAATTGAAGAGTAGCAAATCTGCTGGACCGGATGGTATTCATCCCAGAATACTGATAGAATTGAAAAATGAACTTGTGGAACTATTGTTAGTAATATGTAATTTATCTTTAAAATCAAGCATGGTACCAGAAGATTGGAGGGTGGCCAATGTAATGCCGATTATTTAAAAAAGGTTCCAGAGGGGATCCGGGAAATTATAGACCGGTGAGCCTGACGTTGGTGCCAGGCAAAATGGTAGACCCTATTATAAAGAACAAAATTACAGAGCATATTCAAAAGCATGGATTAATGAATCAAAGCCAACATGGATTTAGTGAAGGGAAATCTTGCCTCACCTATCTATTACATTTATTTGAAGAAGTGAACAAACGTGTGGTTAAAGGCGAGCCGGTTGATATTGTGTATCTGGATTTTCAAAAGGCGTTTGACAAAGTACCTCATGCAAGACTCCAAAAGAAATTGGAGAGTCATGGGATAGGAGGTAGTGTTCTATTGTGGATTAGAAACTGTTGGAAACAGGATGCTGGCTAGATGGACGTTTGGTGTGTCCCAGTTTGGCAATACTTATGTACTTATCTCACAAGGAGACTTTGAATCTTTCCCAGAACATAAGACATTCGAGAGAGCAGACACCATGAAACAAAAACAGAGACAGTTCCCTCACTCACTATCAGACACTGAGCCCCAGAATGGATATCTCCTCCCAGTCTATAAACTTATTGGCTGCACAAAACTTTACTGGATAAAAAGAGGTAGGTTTGGAGGCATTCCCTAGACAGGCAAAACTTTATTCACCGCAGTTCACTGCTGGCCAGATAATGTGAGGTGAACAAGGTGGTCCTAAAGTTTTCTGGATAAACTTATTGGGCCTTTAACTGAATATATTCAGCATCAGATTTCTCAGAGAAATCCTGCCAAATATCTGGTTAACCTTATCTGGATAGTTTTATCAGGCTCAATTTACCATGCACTAGCCTGCTCAATATCACCTTCTCATTGACTACAGCTCACATTTCTCGTTTAATAGCAAATTCTGTTTTGTTTTTCTCATTGGTCTTTCTCGTTTTTCAAAACCCTTCACACTTTAAGATAAATGGACCTTAATAAATGTAATAGCGTGAAGAATTCCCAAGCATTGTAGCAAAGACCCATCTTTCCATAGCCCCATGCTTTTGCTGCATTATTTTACAACTGAACAGAAGAGTGGCTTAATGGTTAGTGTAGCGGGCTTTGATTTCTGGCTTCCTGGGTTTGATTCTCACTGCACCTCCTTGTGACCCTGGGGTAAATCATTTAACCTTCCATTGCCTCAGGTACAAAAATGAGATTGTGAACTCTCTAGGGACAGAAAAAGTACCTGCTTTATAATGTGTGATTGTCCTCTGCCTTGAACTTGATGGTTAAGCTGATTATAAATGCCAGAATTAAATTAGAACAATCATTAGTTTTATAATCTAACAATTATATATTAAGCAAATGCCGTCTTTCCCTTATTTTGCACAATCTTTGAAATCCAGTCAGATGTTTATAAGTCAAGCTATTAAACTGGAATCATCAGCAACTGGTTTGTTGACCTTTAGGTCTTTGATAAATTCATTAATATTCAATTTGGTTAAGCTGCTAACAGCTAATGTTGTAAGTAGACATTTATGTTTATTAAGATGGATAGGTCCTGACTGAAGGATTTAAATTGTTTCATTATTTGTACCTGTGTAATAAAATGTGAAGAAGATGGTGAAGGCGCTGCATACATTAATCTGAAGTGAATATGAAAGTCATCTATGATGCTGAAGTGCTGTGCTTATAACAAATTAGCTTCTATTATTTTGTTTGCGTTATCTGTGTGCATAAAGGACAAATGAGAGTTAAAGATGCATAAGTTGTTGCACGGTGCCCTCTAGTGCTGTGTTCTCATGCATTCTGTCAATGATTTTTCTATTTTTTTTTAATTTATCTGCCTAATACAAAAATAATTGAATTGATAACACAGAAAAAAAATATGTACATAAATTGGACATATGATAAAACACACACACATACGAGCTGAATAAACACAAGTCTGAAAATTGAGAAGTAGCATTAGTCATCATGCTACAGGTCATTCACAATCTTTCAAATAGATTCATAATTCACATGTATCTGAAATGACTCGGCAGCATTCATCTGCAAACTTTTGAGGAGTTTCTTTGGCAAATTTAAATTGAATGGATCAAGCAGTTTGTAGGTCAATAAAATGATTGTGCACACTAAGGACTAAATTCTATAAATGGTGCCATAAAATCGGCGCTGAAGAAAATAGCACATTCAAGGGTCCTTTTACTAAGCTGCAGGAAAAAGGGCCCTGCGCTAGCAGTGAGGGGCCATTTTTTTTCGTGTGCCAGGGCTATTTTTACCATAGTGGGTAAAAAGCCTCCAGATATACAATGTCATGCGGTAAGAGAACTCTTACCGTGTGGCTATGCGGCGGGGAGCCCTTACTGCCACCCACTGAGGTGGAAACTAGGACTCCCACGCTAACCAGGCTATAACCTGGCAGTGCATGGTGATGACCAATTACCACCAGGTTACCGCCGCACAAGCCATTTCTGGTGGTTTAACTTTTTCCCCCAGAAATGGCGCACACTTGGGGCGGGACTACTGCTGTGTTGGGCTGGTGGTAGTCCCGAAAGAGTACTTTTTGTACTCGTGTAAAATTGACATGGATAAATTTTAATTAAATCCAGTTAGCACCAGTAATTACTTGTTAAGCCAATTAGTGATAAAGGTTTGTTATTCAAATGTGCATGCAAATTGGACCATACCCAAATTTGCACATGGCAATTTTTAGCAAATTTTATAGAATTTGGGGGCAAGTGGATATTCTATAATGAGAAGTATACATGTACTTTCTGTTATAGAATAGTGACTAAGGAGCACGTTTACAAAGGTGTGGTAGGCTCTACATGCATGCATGCAGTATGCACCAAAACGAGACTACCACCAGGCTAGCACGCCCCCTGGTGGTAATTTCAGATTTGGTGTGTGCCCACACAGCCAGGACAAATTATTTTGTTTATTTCCTACCGTGCGTGGCATTTATGGTGTTAATCGGCAGTTGGCTTGCGCCGATTAGTCACTGTACTTGCGCCCTTATCGCTAGATCAATAGGTGGCATTAAGGGCTCAGGCCTAAATAGGCACACGCTGGTTTCAGTTTTACCTCAGGCCCTTTTCCTGGCCCATTGTGAAAAGTCTTTTTTCCCCAGACATGGTAAAAACTGGCCCGGCGCACGTCAAAAATATGCGTCCACATTACCGTAGCCTCTTTTTGCTGCGGCTTAGTAAATGGACCCCTAAATTTGCATTTGCACTCGCCCACTTAGGTGTCCTCACTTATACTAGCTCAAAGGTTGGTACAAATGTGGGCTCCTAAATGCGCCAAATTTGCACATAAATGCAGATATTCTTTAACCCATGTGCACATATTCCCTGGATTCTATATATCGTTCCGAAATCCAAGCATATTCTATAACAATGCATGCAACTTAATTGGCTTAACAAGCTAATCAGCATTGATAACAGGACTTAATGAGCAATAATTACAATTTATACATACATAACTTACTAAGGTGCCCACACACGTATAACTCACATCAAATTAGAACTACCACCCAGCTACCGCATGCCCCAGGCAGTAATTCTAATTTTGATGCGTGTTCAAAATGCGTGGCAGAAAATAATTTCTATTTTCTACCACACACGCTGACAATTACTGCCTGGTTAACGTGTGAGACCTTACCACTAAGTCAATGGGTGGCAGTAAGGTCTCAGGCCCAAAATGGATGCGCACCAATTTTTATTTTGCAGCACATCCATTTTTGGCCCAAAAAAGGCCTTTTTTGCAGGTGTGCTGAAAAATGGACCTACGTGCGTCCAATACACGTGCCTACACCAGTGTAGGCCATTTTTCAGCATACTTTAGTAAAAGGGACCCTAAGTGTATTCTGTAATGTGCACAATTGCCATTTGTGCTTTTTAACTTTAGGAGACCTTTAGGGAATTACCTCCTATGTAACTTCTTTTGAAAATACTGACCATCGTAAAAGATGCACTGTGAGATGATGGCATGTGCTTTGCAGGTAGATGTGTATAGGAGTGGAGCACGCATGTATGCATGTAGATTACGAAACACACTTATCTACATGCATACTTAAAAATGATAGATATATACGTTTACACCAGGTTTAAGTGTCAATGTCTGTCGTATAGGTTCAACTTTTGTTACTAGTATTTTATACAAACAACTAGAGTTTAATCTTAATGAATTTGCCAAAGATCACAGAAGTCAAGAAACAAGTTATTGATGATTCATGTTTAATAATCTAACTTAATATGCAAGTGACTTGCTTTCAAGGACTTTTCAAAATGACTACTGGAGGAATAACTGCTCTCATGCCTTGTGTTTTTTTTTTTAATGCTGAAATTGTTTTAAGGTGCATTCCTTCTTTCTACTGTAGTGTTGACTGAGATTTAATTTAATTAATTTGGCTCCCATTGTACCTGGTGTCTAGCAGACTGTGTGCCTTTAAGGGAGGGGGAGCTTCTTGGCAGTCTGGGAAATCCTGTAAAGCACACACTTTCGATTTGGAGTGTTGAATGCATAACAGCTAACCTTTACTGAATTTATATATTGTCATTTGGATTGATTCAGAGATTCTAAACTGCTGTTACCTGGGTGTACTTCTCTCTTAATATCTCCTTGATAATGTGCTGACTTTCTCTCCATCTATCCTATAAAGGAGAAAAAAAACCCACCCTTTCACTTGCAGAGATTCTGCCTCTATAAGTTGCTATACCTGTCTAATCTTAAGGTCTTCCCTGTAGATGATAACCAAACCTCCTCTTTGACTGGTGTCCTGAAATCTTGTGTCAAAAGTGTATCCTGGAGGTGTAGCTTGAGTAAAGTAGGCTAAGACATCCAGAGAAGCCATGTTTCTACTAAGCATAAAAGGCCGAGGCCTTGGGTGAGAATATGATCATATATAAGGGTTAAAAGGTGAAATGAAAGATGCTATTAGAGCCAAAAAAAATCATCCTTAAAAGAATGGAAAAGGGATCCGAATGAAGAAAATAAGAAGCAACATAAGTTGTGTTAAGCTAGATGCAAAGCATTGATAAAGAAGGCTAAAAGAGAATATAAGGAAAAACTTGCTGTGGAGACAAAAACTCATAGTAACACCTTTTTCAGGTACATGAGAAGCAGAAAGCCTGTGAGGGAATCCATGGGACCATTAGATCATGAAGGAGCAAAAGGGGCACTCGGGGAGGACAAGGCCATAGTAGAGAAATTGAATTAATTCTTTGCTTCAGTCTTTATGGAAGAAGATGTAACAGATCTACCAGTAGAGGAAATGATTTTCAAGGGTGACAATGCAGAGGAACTGAAAAATATCTTGGTGAACCTGGAAGATATACTGAGCCAAACTGACAAGTTACAGAGTGATAAAGCACCTGGACTGGATGGTATACACCCCAGGGTACTGAAAGCTCAAACAAGAAATTGTGGATCTGTGGTTAGTAATCTGTAACCTGTAGTTAAAAATCATCTGCAGTAACTGAAGATTGGATGGTGGTCAATGTAACGCTGATTTTTAAAAATGGTTCCAGGGGTGATCTCAGAAATTACAGATCAGTAAACCTGCTTTAATGCCAGGGAAAATAGAGAAAACTATTTTAAAGAATAAAATTACGGAACATGTAGACAAATGTGGTTTAATGGGACAGAGTCAGCATGAGTTCAGCCAAGGGAAATCTTGCCTCACCAATTTGCTCCATTTCTTTAAAGGCATGAATAACATGTGGATAATGGTGAGCCTGTTGATGTAGTGTATTTAGATTTTTCAGAAAGCTTTTGACAAAGTTCCTCATGAAAGACTCCAGAGAAAATTAAAAAGCAGGCAATGTCCTTCTGTGGATTATGAATTGGTTATTGGAGAAAAAAATAGGGTAGGGTTAAATGGCCATTTTTCTCAATGGAGGAGGGTGAATAGTGGAGTACTGCAGGACCGGTGCTATTTAACATATTTATGCATAATCTGGAAAATGGAACGAGTGAGGTGATTAAATTTGCAGATGACACACAATTCAAAGTTACACTTACCACACAGCCATTTCCATTTTTAAAAAGTCCTTTTACAGATGGTGGTAAAAGGACCCCTAAGTCAGCAGGTTCTTTGTGTGTGGAGGGGAGCGAGGCAATGGTAGAGAGTGTTTGTCCCGAGCCTGGCTTTGTCTCTCGGTGGACCTGGTCAGCCCTGTGCTCTAAGCACTAGACTACTCCTCCACTCCATATACCTAAAATGGGCACTGAAAAACAGGCTTTACCCTAGGCACTCCCTTGTCGTGCTTGATCTCTGGCTGTAGGTGATGACTGCCTGTGATCACATACAATTCAAAACTTCCTTTCCTATAGTTATTTGTAGTTCAGTGTCTACTTTTTATTAGTTTTAACATGTGTAAACTGCTTAGATGGCCATAACAGTGGGCATTATATCAAATGAATAATAAACTCGAAACTTGAACATGATAAGGTCGCCTAAAGTGTGCGTCCTAAGCGCAAATTCAATAATGGCAAATATGCGCCTATGGCTGGTGTAAATGTTCACTCCTAACTGTAGTCAGGCACGTAACTGTGTTTTATAACTTGTGTGCATGAGTACTAGACACACCCCTCACCTGCCCATGCCCCTCCCACATCCCCACCGACTAAGTGCAGTTACATAATGTATAATTATACTACAGCAAGATGCCCACCGGAAGGGTGGAAGGCCAGATTTTAGGACTCAGGCTGTAAAAATACCAGCTAGGTTTAAAAATCTATGACTGGCTGAGCAAGGACTTGCTTTTCCTGTAAGTTAATATGTGTCCCCGCTTGGGATCCATCCACTGGAATAGTGGTGGGTCAATTTACATACCTTAAACAGCCTAAACTGCTAAAAAGTACTGAAGTGATTTAATATTTGAGAATCTGCAAAAAAGCAGGTCTGAACAATGAGTCCTGATACAAACTTGGTACAACTTTTAAATCCAATATAGCACCTGTAATGAAAGATCAGATGAATAAAATGGAGCTTATTAGTTTTGGTATACAATGATACAGAGGTAATACAGAGTTCATGAGATGGTATGAAAGGTATGAAAAGTATGAAAAAGTATTGCAGCCGGAAGATGTGAAACTGTTATCTCAACGCTTCCCAAAACATGTTGATAATTAGCAGTAGCTGAGAACGGAAGGAGGTGGGCACATCCGACAGCAGATCGCATGGGAAAGTATGATCTCAGAAAGTGAGAAAGATTAGGAGCAAGGTTTCTCACCATTCACTTCTATGGAGAAGATAGAGTATAAAAGAGGGGAGATTTTGGCTTAGTTTGAGAGTCCTCTCCAAAGCTTCTGTCAGACGGCGAAGCCCTGTGCGGCTGAAACCAGAATCTGATGTCTGTATTTGTATCAACTTGAAGACTTGTCTTTGGGTAAGAAATAAAATGTACCTATCTATCTAAACCTATCTCTGTCTCTATTTTTATTGATTCTATCTTCTCTTTACCTAACATTTAGTCTACAAGGTAGATCACATACAAGTGACACTCAGTCTTTGCAGAAACTTAGACAGATGTTTAATAAGATTTAGGTGGGAACATAAATGGTCCAGAATATACCTAGATCTAGAAAAACAGAAAGCTGTAGTTATGGGAATTAGTTTTCAATTACGGCTCCTAATGCCACCCCAGAACAGACCCCCTTATGATTGGGTGACAATGGAGGTTAGAGAAACTATACAGAACCTGATATATGAACTAAGTACCTTTAGTCCCCCGTGTGACGGAGTCAGAAAGAGGTCTATAAGAAGAGGTAAATAAAAACAGTGGTGAGCCCCGAACGCTGACAGTACTCGCTATCCTTCTTTATCTTCTTTTGAACGCAAGAGGGGATACTTCATTTTGTGCGTTCAAATGTTCTCTGTTTCTCTCTGTCACTTTATTTTCCTTCTCTCTTCTTTCTCTCATACTCACCTGCCTCTCCCTACCGCTACTTTCTGTCCTTCTGCCTCACACGGACCCCCTACTTTAAATACTCTTCTATTCTTCTGTCTTTTTACTTTCTTCCCTGACTGTCTTACTGCCCTGCGCTGAACTAAATATTTGCGTCTCTATCTTTCAATATTTTGTTCGGTTTTTCTCACCCTCTTTTCTTTCTCCTATCCTGTCCATCTCTTTGATTTGCGTGATGTGCGCAAGAGTGTGCTTGTTGTGTGAATGAAGCATAACAACGAATCCAGGCGACTGCGATTTGGGTTTTGCTGTAAGTTTATTTCAATGTTCAAAATCTTTGGATTGGTCTTTATGCTAGCATTCTCGCTTAACAATCCTTAGAGATTGCGCATTTTCTGCTTCCAATCCCACCCTGTGTTCTGTCTTAATCCCTCCTTTTCAAATCCCTGTTCCCCTGTTCTTATCATGTATTCTGTTCTTTCTTCTTCTGTCGACCTTATTTTCCTCCCCAATCCCTTTTCCTGTTCTCCTTCATCCTAACTTCTTCTACCTATCTCTCCTATTAGTCCCCTGGGTCTAATCCTGCTCTTTTCTCTTCTGTATGTTCCCGTATCGGGGGAATTTCCTTTACTCTAGGAGAACAGCACGCTTTCAGATTGCTCTCCTCTAAAATCCTTTTGGTTTTTCTGTTCTTATAACCACTCCTCAAAACTGACAGCCCCCACCTTTTCACATCTGCTATTGCCTTCACTCTGTGTGTGCGACAGTTATCCACGAGATTCTTTTTACGTCTCGGGACTGTCCCTTTTATTATTCCTCCTCATTTTTTTCCTATTGGAAACAGTAATTACGGTGTTCAGCTTTGTAGCTGCTTACCGTCGTCCAACTGCTGTTTTCCTCTTATCTAATCAGTTCCTTCAGTCTTCTGAACTATGCTTTCTCTCTAACCACTCAGCCCACACCCCCCCTTCCTGTCCACATTTCTCTCGGCTATTTTTTCTTACGCTACATTACAACCTCTGACTTCCGTTTCTCCTTACAGATATATACTTTCTATCTTATGCTCCTTTGCTATCTTTTCAGCTGTTACACACATTTCCTGATCATGTATGATTATCTGTTATCTCCCCTTTTTAACTTCTGTAACAATATATGGCCGTCTTGTTGTCTGGGGGCGTGTCCGCTCCTTTTTCTTTTGCATCTTTGTGTGTGTCTCTGCACTCCGTCTGATTTGGATTTTTTTGTGTGAACTATACTGTTCCGTCTCTGCTTTTCTTAGTTCTTATCTTTGTATGCCGCTGTCATACAAGGCACCGGTTTCCACCTGTCTAAATCTGGCTTGGCTTTTTCACTTTGAAGCGCATTTCCGGTTCTTTATTATTTACTGCTCTTTTTTACAGCTGCTCAGTTCTGTGCTCTTACCCCACCCCCAGAGCCATTTTTATTTCCTTAATTTCAATCTGAATCCCTTTCTCTACAACATTTTGTTCTTGTCCCCCTTTTTCTGCCACAATAATCCTCCCTGCCCTCCTCTCTGGTGCTCTACCGACTCCTACACTATATGTCTGCGGTCCGTGTAAAATTTATAAGGGTGTGGCCCGCACGGTACCAATTGGGGTAACTTAATACCTTACATACACCTTTTTGGCTTCTTGTGCAAACCAGAAATCATTTTTTTTATTTTTTGATTTCCTAGAAAACTTTTCTTTTTCCTTCTCAGTCCCATGTGCTGTGAGGTTTGATTCTCTTTCCGGAACAAAGCTTATTACATTACTAGTAAATATATACTCCCTCTTGGGCTTCGAATCTGCCTTTGTAAATCTATTTAAACTTGCCCGAAGAGTTGTAAGTTCTAAACCCCTTTTTCTCACATTTTTTTTAACATCCTTATCCAGGCTTCCGAAACTGCCATTTCTTTCTGTAGCTTTTAAAGGTTTTCCCTAACAAGTGCTGTAGTTCACTATCTCAAGGACATGAGAATCTGGGAAGCTTGCCCACTTTAGCTGCCTTATCAGTCCAGCACTGCTTTGGCAGAGGAGGCTCTACAGTTTACTTTTAAAAAGCTCAGAAAGTGATTTTTTTTTTCCCCTTTTCCGTTCGTTTTTTTGTCCCTGTTTTATGCTGAAGTGGTACAACTGTATTGCTCCTAAATCCATCTAACTAACTCTCTCTCATGTCTTTCAACTCCGGTTTCCCCTCATAATTGTAAAATGACTTATCTTTTCATGCCTCATGCTGCCAAGTCCGTTATACGTGCACCTCTGAGCATGTAAGATTGTACGGATGTATTTCTGCTTTCACTTTTAAAATTATGGCACTGCATTTTAGTCTTACTCTGCATTCTCCTTTTATCAGGGCATACTTTTTTCTCCTCTTTTGTGTCATTTTATTAGGACGTTGTCCCCCACTTTCCAAAATTTTCTGCTCATATTGCTTTGACTTTTGAGCGTTTCTTTCTCTTTTATCTCATTTCCCTTAAACAATAGACCGTCTGAGACTCTAATGCTTTCTCATTCTGTCTCTGAGCCTTGATTTTAACCCCGAGACAGGTTTCTTTATTTTTGTGCTGCAAGTGACAGCTTGATAGACCTTATTGTGCTACACCATGTGGTTACAAAGTTTTAAAAGGATATTTTTCCTTCAAACATACATTACTTGACTTTCCCCCTTAAAAATCAGCTTTCTCCTTCTTTGTCCTAGTGTGGTTTCCTGTGATCACATTACAATGCTTCTTAGCACACTTCCCTTCTGGTTTTTATTCTCCTTTTCCTATAACATCCACGTCAACATTAAATCCTTATAACAATTTTCTGTAAACCTCTTTGATGTTCTGGTTCTTCTTAAACTCTCTACAGGATTACTGCTAAATCATATTAAAAGTTTTACTTCCCAGAAGCAGTCTTTTAACCACAATGTTACCCTCTAGATAAGATTCTCGTATGCTTTGGATCTCCGATACTCTGGTTCTAGTTTCTTGTACTCTATTTTAATGGTGTACTCATTTAAAAGAAATATAAGTTACAGCCCCAGCACCGTACTATCGTGTTAGTTTAATACAAGCCTGCTTATCTTCAGGAAACATTGATTTTTTGAACAGTATTATAGATTGTCAGAATTATAAATTGTCCTCATATTTAAGTCCCATTTTAAGGACTATATTATAACGTTATCTACAAGAAATACTACACTTCCTCGCTTGCATTGTGATTTTCGTCCTGGCTTATTTTAAACACTTGTAATAATGAGCTATGTTATAACATTTCCTGATGAATATTTCCACGTCCTGAGAATGACAATCATTTTTAAATAATATGGTTCTATAATGAATTAAATTGTGTAAGTCTTTATAACAAATTTTCTGTTTTTTACTCGACAGCATTGTAAACCGGGATCCAACACAGACAGTTGCTAGAAATTACAGTGGTTTATTGTTACATTAAGAGCTAAAGAAGCATTTCTTTGCTTTTACCTTAATAGATATGCATATAAAATATGTTTTATCTTTCCGATTGAGAAGATAATGGCTGCGTGCCATGATAATACAGCGTTGCTTCACATCTCAAGTTATTTCCTGTTGTTTCTTTATAACCCTGCCTTATCTTTCCTTCTAATGCTGCAGCTGTTCTGTTTGTCATCATTTAGACATATCATTTCAGTCACTGATTAGTATGTATGTTTTATGCTGTATCATTGGAAGTTCTTGGTGTAAGAATCACATGTTTTAATTTGTTTTTTCCCCTTTTACCTGTTTAGCCACAAAAGCTTCCTGCCATCGCATTGGGGTTTATTTTGTTTATTATGTTCCTTTTCTGAATGTATGAGTATTAATTTGTCATATTTATGGGTATTAACTTGTCATATTTGCACCACGATTCTAGTGTCCTGTTTCACAATTTATTGAATTATATGCTTCTCTTATATTTTCCTGTTTAGATGCTACTTCCAACCTATCCGGTACCCGCCCCAAAAGTATTTAATATGTATTTAACTTTATTTCATTTATTCTAGGGCTATAACTCCCGACTACACATGTTATAATGTCTTTGTTAATATACATTTTCTTGCCTTTTGTTGAAATCGGTGTTTCCTTTCACTGGCTTGTTGGCTAGAAAATTCTATTTTCCATTGCTGCATGACAAGTGATGTCTTTGGCATTTTTAGTTCTGGTAATGTGTTCCAACTAATGACTTTTTTATGACTGTGCCTTCCTCGAAGAGCTTACATTTGTTTTGTTTTGCCTTGGAATATTTCGTTTTTCTCTCTATTTTTCTACCACTTCTATAGTAATTTTCAGGGGCTTTTTCCTGGGACATACTATACTTTTATTGTTTTCTTATATACCAGTGTCACGTTATAACTATTGGGTTTGATACCGATGCCTGGGGGCTTACATCCATCGAAGGTGACCCTTCAATGGATGACGGTGTCTCAATTAACAGGAGCAGACTTCCATTCCATTTTCGGAGTGGCCTGCGGTTTCGGCATTATTGCCCACCTATGGGTTACCTGTATAGATGATCGCTGTGGCAATACAGGGACGCCTAAGACACTAGTTGAGATTGTATACAGGTTGACTAGGGCATCTAAATTATTTTTAGGACAGTTAGGTAATGTGGATGCTGCCTAGCCATGAAATTTTTGCATGCTTGGGTGCTGAGTGGATGCCGCTATTGTGTGGGATGCCGCCAAAGCTTTAAAGGTCCATTGGGATGGTTGGTCGCGTGTGATTCCCTAAACCAGCGGAACCCCGTTGGACCGCTGCTCTTCTACTTGCGAGACCTTGTTCGCTGGTCTTTTGAGTTCTTTTTGGGAGTGTTTGCAATGTCCCTTCTTGGGGGCTCTATCATGGGTTTATACTCATGGCTGATAGCCGTTAGCAGACAAGATAGTTTTGGGATTACTCTTGTTTTTTAGAAGCACACTCTGGGGAGTAGTTTTTATTAATTTGGGATAGAGTAGTATAAATATATAATAGCTGACACTACGTATTTATTTACTTTTGTACTGTCTCTCTAGGCATATTTCTGTTCACAGTTTTTGTCTTGCTTTCTCCTAATGTCACTTGCGATTAAAGCGTTGAGCTTTCCGCCAATTAGTAATTTTTATTTTGGATCCCTTTGTCGGAGCACATTAATAGATGCGTGAGTATGATTGTGTTATGTCTCTGCATGTTTTACTATTAGGATAATCATTGTAAATTTTTGTAAACTGTTAGCACATTATCATTTTTAGCTCTCCTTGCTATCCCTGAAGCTGCCTTGTGAACCACTGACCTTGTACCAGGTTCTAGATCTAATCAATATATATATATATTGCTAATCTAGTTCATTTTCCTATAGCATATATTAAACCAGCTAGTTATTAAGGAATCATTTCTTTAGTTTTAAATTAGTGCTTTAAGGTTACTCTGCGAGATTGCCTATCAACTGCAGTGGTAGTAAATCTCAAAGGAGTGTTTTTTTCCATGATTGTATATTATTTCATTTAAGCAATGTTTGAAAATTGCATAATTATTCCAGATATTTACTATAAAAGGTTCTATATTATATGCCATCTAACACACTGTTTATTTGTGATGTTGTTTAAAATAACCAGTGCTGATGTTCACTTCCTGGCTTTTTATTGGGGATGTGTTCCGTAATAATGAATTAACTGTTTTAATTTTTTCTTTTCACGTCTTATCTACAACTTTCAAACTTCCTTCCCTGCCTCTTAAAGATTTATGGTTTTAAGACAGAGTTCCAGCATTTCGGGCTCCAATAGGGTTTCAAGATTAACCCTTGCATAACACAACTAACTGGTAAATCTGAACTAAAGAAATTCAGTTTGCTATTATTTTAAAGTTATGTTCAGAAAAGACTAGCTACAATTGCCAACTTCCTTTTTATTGAGACCCGTACCTATGGAAAACAGATAAAGTAATAACCTTCTTTTCCTCCTTTTCCTCTCCTGCAGTATTAATTCTATGAAGACTAATTACACCAGCATGACGTATTAATATAAAAATTTCAACTTACAGTTTTTGCCTGACCCCCCACTTTGGTGTCAGGTATAGGTATAGACCTATTTTCAGTCACCATTATATCCAATGCTTGCAGTGAGCAGTAAACTCAAATTAGATACAGGAAGCACCGTTATTTTGTGATATCCTTAAGACCAAATGACAGAGATTAACCCTTGTAGTTCTTATTTTCTCTAAAGTTCATCTTTACAATATATGATAAAGAAATTCATTACGTGTATCAGATTTTTAATGACTGGATGGGTTTTTCTGTGATTCTGTGTTATCCTTGCTACTCTTTGTTTAGAATTCAATTTACAATGAAGGCTTACAAGCTGTTCCATTTATCATATGAACATATCCTACTGATCAATTTGTGCATTTATTGCATTAATAAAAATTGTTATTATATTCTTGATTTTTGAATTTTACTAAAATATTTTAATAAATGCTTCTACTCGTTTCCTACTTATAGAGCTGCTTCTCCTCTGTATTTAAAATATATTCTAAATTGTAAATTGATTCCTGGGAATATATAAGCTTATTTCTAGCTATCCCTCTGTATGTGGATCTTGATATGCTGTCATAATTTAGGGCCCAAATTGTGAAAGCATAAAAAGGATCAGTTTAAAATTTAATATAATTTTTATTTTCCAAATTAGTTCTGAACTGTTACAGAGGACTATAGGTTATTGTCCTTCTCATTTGACCTATTTAAACCTTGTAAAGGTCACGTGAGGAGGCCTCATAGAAATATATAGTTTTTACATCTTTCTTTTCTGATATTGCCTTTTCTCTATCTTTTAAAATATCATGTTAAAGGCTACATTTTCCTGGAGCAGACTCTGACCACAATGTTTCCTCAGACTCTGTTGACTTCCTGAGCCAGCAACATCTCATCTACAGAGAAAAATTGTTTTCTACTTGTAACTTATGATTTTATATATTAAAACTATGCTCCTATTGGTGCCCCAAAGAACTAGCAATGCATTCTTTGACTTTTCTTTCTAATGATCCTGTGCTAAGATTTAACTACTAGGCATTACTCGTATCTCATCTCTATTTATTAAGTCCTGTAGGTTGAGTGAAGACTGCAAATCCAATTCCTGATCTACCGCCTCTATTTCAGTTTAGTACTTCTACTGCAACTGACCTCTGGCAAGAAAAAGGAGCACCAACTTCTCCAATGAGAATTTTCTTTTGTCCAAATGATGTCCTTAATTTAGACCTTCTTGGTTATGCTCTTAAATATTCTGCTATATTAAATATTTTTGCAGGCTCATCTTTTCCAGAACTTACATGACACTTTACATATGAGCTCTCTTTTACAACAAACATCGACCGTGATTCCATCACCTGGACTAGTTATGAGTTTTAAATTTCTGCACATTAGTCTTCTGCTTTGATTATGACTATTTCCTAAGCTACCCTTCTTTTTGAATCATCTAACTCGTAAGTCCTGCTGGCCTCCTGCAGCTGAGGGCTCAACTCTTGGTGAATGGTAGTCATCGTAGGTGAAGATTCCATATCTATTGGCGATAGATTGCGAGGCATTGCCCTCCATACATCAATAGTTGAACATTTACCATCATCTCTAAATTTTTAATTGTTTTTTTGTAATCTTCTCTTTTGTTCCATATACTTTACCATTGTTATTTGATCATGTCTTTGTAATAATTACCAATCTGTCTTGCACATTATGCAAGCCAGAAGTGTAGATATATTATGCAAATCCCAATTCCTAGTATTAAGAGGGTTGAAGTTAAAGCTCTGACCCCTACCAATCAGGAGATATAATTTCATATACTATTGTTGTTTATGTAAATTGGCTTTTCATTATTGAACCCTTCTGGTTTCCCTTTTTGCTTTTGCACTTAATTAGCACTGTTTTCTCCATGTTTACCTTGTCTTTCATGCCTATTCAATTCACACTGATTATGCCCACTAAGATATAGCTATGTGTCATTCAGGCATACAGTTATTTTGCTTATTCCTTTGCCAGCCTCTGGCTCTTGATGGACTGATTATGATGGTGTATGCCTAGAATAAAGACATGAAAAGATCCCACTTTGTACACCACAAGTACGTCTTCAAAATCTATCCTGGCCCAAATGATGTTAGATCCCCCAAGGTTGTGGCAATGACCTTTACACCTTACAAACTACTGGACCACAAGTCTTGGGTCCATGTGAAAGATATACGTGTTTACTCAGCCATAGAACCAGATGTTACGAGCCTAACCATCTCAAGACCGGCAACTTCCTTCAGCAAGCCAGCCTGAAAACCCAGCCCTATTAGATCTTCCAGATTCTTCAGCGCTTCCACCGCCTCAACCATGATCGATGAAAGAGAATTTAGAACTGATACTTAACTTGAGAATTACTGTTGCTGTTTATGGACATTATAGATTCATATTTTGTTTTATTTTCAGTTTAGCAGCAATCCTGTCTAGATATTGAAAAGGTTTTATTTTTATTTTCCCATTATTTCCTTTAATTGTTCTAATTGTTTTTCCACGAGTTTCCCCGTCATTTCTGTTTATGTAATTTAAAGTGAAAATTGATATTGTTCAGATACAAGGGTAACATCAAACCCTAATACTGGCTAAGATATCATAATGTAGATGTAAACTCTGTTAGTATCAACCTGTTATGCAATTGTTTAACTTCTGGAATGGATGATGACGAGCTTGACGAGCTTTGTGTCACCCCTCCTCAGAGGGGGTGACAAGTGGGGAATGTATAATTATACTACAGCAAGATGCCCACCGGAAGGGTGGAAGGCCAGATTTTAGGACTCAGGCTGTAAAAATACCAGCTAGGTTTAAAAATCTATGACTGGCTGAGCAAGGACTTGCTTTTCCTGTAAGTTAATATGTGTCCCCGCTTGGGATCCATCCACTGGAATAGTGGTGGGTCAATTTACATACCTTAAACAGCCTAAACTGCTAAAAAGTACTGAAGTGATTTAATATTTGAGAATCTGCAAAAAAGCAGGTCTGAACAATGAGTCCTGATACAAACTTGGTACAACTTTTAAATCCAATATAGCACCTGTAATGAAAGATCAGATGAATAAAATGGAGCTTATTAGTTTTGGTATACAATGATACAGAGGTAATACAGAGTTCATGAGATGGTATGAAAGGTATGAAAAGTATGAAAAAGTATTGCAGCCGGAAGATGTGAAACTGTTATCTCAACGCTTCCCAAAACATGTTGATAATTAGCAGTAGCTGAGAACGGAAGGAGGTGGGCACATCCGACAGCAGATCGCATGGGAAAGTATGATCTCAGAAAGTGAGAAAGATTAGGAGCAAGGTTTCTCACCATTCACTTCTATGGAGAAGATAGAGTATAAAAGAGGGGAGATTTTGGCTTAGTTTGAGAGTCCTCTCCAAAGCTTCTGTCAGACGGCGAAGCCCTGTGCGGCTGAAACCAGAATCTGATGTCTGTATTTGTATCAACTTGAAGACTTGTCTTTGGGTAAGAAATAAAATGTACCTATCTATCTAAACCTATCTCTGTCTCTATTTTTATTGATTCTATCTTCTCTTTACCTAACATTTAGTCTACAAGGTAGATCACATACAAGTGACACTCAGTCTTTGCAGAAACTTAGACAGATGTTTAATAAGATTTAGGTGGGAACATAAATGGTCCAGAATATACCTAGATCTAGAAAAACAGAAAGCTGTAGTTATGGGAATTAGTTTTCAATTACGGCTCCTAATGCCACCCCAGAACAGACCCCCTTATGATTGGGTGACAATGGAGGTTAGAGAAACTATACAGAACCTGATATATGAACTAAGTACCTTTAGTCCCCCGTGTGACGGAGTCAGAAAGAGGTCTATAAGAAGAGGTAAATAAAAACAATATATAACTGCAAATTAGTACAAATCAACTTCAATTATAGACAAATTACTAACACCAATTAGTACCTAATTTAGCAATAACTGACAGTATTTAACCTGCATGTGCAATTTTGTATGCTAGCCCATGGATTCTGTATATGGCTTGTTCTAGATATGTGTGCATGCCCAATTTGTGCATACAATTGAATAACGAGCCAATCAGTGCCGATAATTGGGTACTAGCAATCTATTGGCGCTAAGTGGCAATAATTAGAATTTACAAGTGTATCTTGTTAGGTGTTATTCTATAAAGATGCATTCGTAAATTCTTATGCGTGGATCCAAAAAGGGGGTTTGGTCATGGGAGGGGCATGAGCAGGTCATGGGCAGTCCAAGAATTTGCGTGCGCCATTACAGAATACAGCAGATCCACAGCTAATTTAGGTGTGAGGATTTATACTAGGTTTCAGTTTGTGTAAAGCATTACACCTAAACGTTAGGCGTGGATCCTGAGCTAAGCGCTATTCTATAAACAGTGCCCAACTTGGTCCTAAGTGTGAACATGGGTGCACAAAATTATAGAATTAGGGGTATCTGCCTAACAGTAATTATATAGATATAGGACACATGGTAACAGACCCAGAAAGGGTTTGCAATTTGGGAAGAGTAGTGCCAGTGTCAACCCTGGCAAAGGTAACTCATAATGGAAGTTCAGATTTGATGAATAAGTTTGCCATCTCACTCCGGTCAACCTGAAGAGGTTGATTCAACTCTAGCTTTGCACCACTTCATACATGGAGATGTCGTTCTGTTTTTCATAAGGTTGTCAAATCAATTTTGAATTCCATATTTAACAGCTGCTTTTTGGAAAATTGTTCTTTTTCTTTTTTGGCAGTTTGTGAGCCTCCCCTTTATGAAATATGTCTAACTAACATATCCAGACTGCAATGCGCATTAGAAGGATGCTGTCTCTTTAAAGATAAGTGTTATAAAAAAGCTGTTCCAGGTATGTGGACTATATAGGATGATCATATTCTGAACCAGGTAACACAATAGAAGAGGCAGATAAAGACTAAAGACTATCGCTCCATGCATGTTACTCCAGTCTTTCTCCCTGGTGCCTTCACATGACTTTGCTTCTCCCAGAGTTGCATCTTTGCTGCAGTTTACCACCTAGAATGGTTTATCTGCATTGTTAGAATTTTTAAAGATTCGATCCAGTTCATTTTATCATTCATATATTTTCACTGTTCTTCACCATATACGAACTCCTGATGCAGGCACTTTGCCGAAACACGGTGCTGTGTTGAGTCCTGTTTCAGCATTGAATAAAGACTTTTAATCACGCCTCCTTTGGTGTTTGGAAGAGTCCTGTTGATCTTGCTACTCCCTTGTTTTGACTCTGTTCATTTAGGGTTGGTCATGCCACTCTGTGCAGGTTAACCCATGCCTTCATTTGGGTTGTACATTCTTCTCCATGCGGAGTACCCCCATGCCTTCATTTCAGATTGTACGTGCCACTCTGTTCAGTTACCTTATACCTTCGTTTAGGGTTGCACACTCTGCTCCATGCAGGTTATGCTCACTCCTTCATTTAGGATTGTATATGCTGCTCCATGCAGCTTACCCCATATCTTCTTTTAGGGTTGCACATGCCACTCCATACAGGTTATCCCATGCTTTTATGTAGGGTTGTACATGCTGCTCATGCAGGTAACCCCATGCCTTGCTTTAGTGCTATATATGTGCCAGCTTATGCAGGTTACCATATGCCTTGTTGGAAGTACAATACAATCATTCTGTTGCTATTTTGGGCTGAACCACTGTTGCATGAAGGTTCAGTTTCATCCTCTTGCTATTAAAAGTTTATCTTTGACTTTCTCATACCTTTTTTTGGATTCCATTACTGTTTCTTTCCACCACCTTCTCACCACCCTTTCTGTGCACATATCAATTACAGTAGCTTGTTGTGAATATTCAGAATTCAAAACTTAAAATCTGAATTATTAAAGTGGGATATTAATAGACAACTGTTCATAAGAACTGTGTCAGGCAAAAGGTCCATTGTGCCCAGCTTCCTGTTTCCAACAGTGGTCAACCCAACTCACAAGTACTGGGCAGGATCCCAAAGAATAGATCCATTCCTCTTTCATATCACAGATACCTAGTCATTACACTGAGATCTTTATTATTTCCTCTCTATGGACTCTCAGTGATGGCCACATACGGTGTCACCTCGGCTTTTATGTCAAGTGATAAGGTTGTAAAAATGGCTGTGTTCCATTCAGTCATGGAACAGAATGCCGCATTGGAAGATGGGTGGTGCTTTCGGTCACCCTATTGGTACCACTTCTAAATTTTAGCTAGATCACTCCACAAATGGGACTACAGTGATCTTCGTATGTTTAATGGAACTGCTATAAGAACAAGGGGAAAAGGAAATTTGACATTCTGATAAAGCAGATAAGGGGTGTTCTAGATTTAGATGCTAGGAAAGTGCCTATTTAAAGCTTCTTCTATAATGAAAAGTAGGTGCCTGCTTTTCATTATAGAATGTTAACATGTTTGACTGAAAACGTGCCTTGCTATAGATGTTAGAAATACTTGCACCTAGAATGCAAAAGATGGCAAGTGGTTCATAACATTTTATAACCTACGCATGTAATTATGTTCTGCACCCATAAAGAACATGCAATTGTATTTGATGCATACCTACAGAATAAGGCTTAACCAAAAACTGCTCATTTACATGCATGTGTGTTCATATAGGCGTGTGAATACCTAGAATTCAAATGTATTCTTGCCACTGAAAACTAGGCAGCTCCTTATGGATAATTCTCTATAGGTTGCCTAAAGTTAGATGCCTAAAGTGAGTATGCTAACCCTCTAATTCTATATATGGTGTTCAAAATTGCACGTGCAAATTTGGGTGAATGCCCAAGTTGTGTGGGGAATTTAATTGAACGAGTCAATTAGTGCCAATAATTGAGTGCTGAAAATTATTTGCACTAATTGGCACCAATTAGAATTTACGTGTACATCTTTGTAGTCGCTATTCTATAAAGATGCGCTTAAATGCTCATGCATAAAGTTAGGCGTGTAATTGTGGACTTATGCTAGTATACCATAGACCTGTTATAATGCGGCTCAGTAACACGTGGGATCAATTGCAACGCAGTCAGAGCTTGGACTCCAGAATTTCATGTGTTTCAGGTGCGAGCTAATTATTTCTGATCTGGTTCTTCAAATTGGTGCAAGGCACTACTGGCTATCATGGAAATTCTAAAAAAAAAAAAAAAAAAAGGAAAAGAACAGCATGGTCAGTACAAGAAAAGCTACAAGCCTTAAATCTTTTAAAATCAGGAAAAATGCAAACAGAGACGTGCCGACACATGGATCAATGATGAAGCAAATTTATGGCAAGCCACAAGTGATTTTGACGTAGACGAGGGTCTCCAACAAAAACGGCTAAAGCAAGCAAATGATGGTCCCCCTGGATAAAGCTGTGTTCACTTCGTTTACCCAAGAACGAGCAGAAGGAGCACCTATCTCTGGAGAAATAATATCAGGGGTCAAGCAGAAAAACTGAAAAAGGAACAGCGTGGGCAACAAGCAGAGGAAAAGGAATTTAAAGCAAGTAAGGGTTGGCTTACCCAATTTAAAAAGAGGCATATTCTTCATTTGAAATTGATTATTGAAATTGCAAAATGGAAGAAACAAGAAACATCAAAACATTCGACTCTGGACTAATTTACTGAACCAGGATGTTAATTTTAGCCTGTGTTTTCTGTGTTGTGACCACATTCACTTTTAATGTGTGGATATGATGTCTAATAAAGTCCATTTGATTTTTCAAAGAAACGTGCAGCCTTTTACTGAACTGGAATATGGGTGCCGGTGTGGGTAACAGAGACCCGATACTATACAGATTCACTTATAATGGGGTGTAAACATCTGGACCCCATCTTCCGCGTTATATTGGGTCTATGGTGTATTCTATAACCTTGAGTGCACACACAGTTGCCAATATAGAATTTGTGCTCAGTGTGCATCATCCTGATGTCCAGCTTTAGGCAACCTATATCTGTATCACTCCATGGTGCGACCTCACCTTGAATACTGTGTGCAATTCTGGTCGTTGTATCTTAAAAAAGACATAGCGGAATTAGAAAAGGTTGAAAGAGTGACCAAAATGATAAAGGGGATGGAACTCCTCTCATATAAGAAAAGGCTAAAGAGGTCTCTAAAATATTGAGTGGTGTAGAATGGGTAGAAGTGAATCGATTTTTCACTCTTTCAAAAACTACAAAGACCAGGGGACACTCAATGAAGTTACGTGCTAATATGTTTAAAATGAACAGGAGGGAGTATTTTTTTCACTGAAAGAATAGTTGAGCTCTGGAACTCGTTACCAGAGGATGTGGTATCAGTGGTTACCATATCTGGGGTTAAAAAAAAAGCTTTGGACAAGTTCCTGGAGGAAAAGTCCATAGTCTGCTTTTGAGACAAACATGGGGAAGCTACTGCTTGCCCTGGGATTGGTAGTATGGAAAGTTGCTACTATTTGGGTTTCTGTCAGATACATGTGACCTGGATTGGCCACTGTTGGAAACAGGATACTGGGCTAGATGGACCATTGGTCTGACCCAGTATGGCTATTCTTTTGGTATGTTTTTATAGAGAATTACCGACCTTAATGCCTCCCACCAGCAAGTTCCTTGGATTCTGTATAGGTTGGGTGCGCAATTTTGGGCACAGATCCCAGGTCTGTGCGCAAACTAGCCAATAACAGTCAATTATTGGTGTTAAACACTTAATTGGCAGTAATTAGGAGTTATGCACTGATCTGTCCAATGCCCTATCACACCCAAAGTTGTGGAGGTGGGGGGGGGGGGGGGGGGGGGGGATGTGCATTAAGCTACTATTCTGTTAAGGTAATTCCACACAAACTGCCCTTTACAGAATAGTGGGAATGGGAATTGATATACTTGCAACTACATTCAAAGCGGTTTGCATAGTATATACAGGTACTTATTTCTACCTGGGGCAATGGAGGGTTAAGTGACCTACACAGAGTCACAAGGAGCTGCAGTGGGGATCAAATCCAGTTCCCCAGGATCAAAGTCCATGGCACTAACCACTAGGCTACTCCTCCACTACTAACTTAGTATGCATCATTTCAGCCCCTATCTTTGGCTGCCTTTTATAGAATCTAGCCTAATATGCCCAGTTCCTGCCCTTAATGTAGCACACTATCATGCCACTGCGTAACAGTTACCGTGCTCATGTGGTAAAGTTTAGTCACAGGTAATCTGCTTAATGCACTTGAGTAAAAGGACCTCTGTATGTGTTGTGAACAAAATGTGCAGACCTTTATCACTGTTTCCTCTAAGCTGAGCAGGAGTCCTCCAACTACATTGCTGCCAGTGGGCGATGGTGCTTCAGTATTGTGTTTTCAGTTACTGGGGACAGGCAGGTTCCCTGGAGTCCTGCAGAGCTTGCCTGTCCCTCACTATTGAAAATGTGATAGTGACAGCACAACCCACTGGCAGGACTGTAGGTTGAGGACTCCTTCTCAGCTTAGAGGGAACAGTGCCCTTTATCCATATACAGGGTGGACAATTTTGAAGATGGCCCATTTCTACAGGTGAATTGATATTTTACCTGTAGGAATGGCTTTGAAATTGAAGAATCCCTGGGGCAGAACTTGTTAAAGAAAACTGGGGAAATGACCTTAGAGGTGAAGATGAATAAGAAGAGGGTGGGAAATGTAGCCGCCCAAAATTCTGAGTTTACAGTAGTTTTGAAACTCTCTTTGTGCAATTATGTTTCTCAGCTTACACGAAAGCATTTGCCGTCATGGTAGTTGTCATCTTCGGACTGTTTATTTTCTTTCTGGCTTGCATGTGAGTAATTTAAAAAAAAACTCTGTCCAAATGAGCTATACAATATCCACTGAAAGATGTAGAATGTCTGATATATCATGTATAAGGATGGAAGATGAAATTTAATGCAGGAAGTAGTAATATAGCTTTTTAATTTTTTTTCAATTAAATTAAACAAACTGATTCTATTCTCAAACCTATCATTCATGTAAAAAAAAAGGAGATCAAATCAATTCAGTAATTCAGTATTCAGTCATCTGTTTTATTGTTTTGTTTTATTTTGTTGCTTACTATTATTCATGGTGTTTGGAGCTAATATTTTTTAAATGATTGTAAACCACCTTGAACTCCTCAGGATTCAGCAAACTATAAATGTTGACTTCAATTCAATTCAGTCCAAATCCCAGAGAAAGATTAAGGAAGCTGATAAAAAGAGAGAGGAATTAGTTGAAAAAATATGATGCATTAATTATGTAAGCTGTTTAGATGAGTTATATTTAGAGTTCATATTAAGAGTTAGGGGGTTGATATTCAAAGTGATTTAACCAACCAGAAACAACTCCTGGCCGATTAAATCACTTGTTTGGGGCTATGCACTAATATTCAAGGGCACTTAACCAGGCAATACTGCTGAATATCTTCACTAACCGGCCAGCATCCAGATGATCAAAAGTAAATGCAGGCGCTAGAGACCACTAGCGCAGGACTACAGCCCGCATTTATACGGTGCCCATGATCAAAGGGCATCTAGTGCGAGAGTACAGGAATACTGCAAAGATCATTTAATTTACACTTAAATGAACTCTGTGGTATTCTGTCCCTATGATTAGAGTACACTGCTGTGATCATAGGGGTGGAATAGCGCCTTAACCCTACGCCAGCTCTGAGCTGGCGTTAGGGCTAAGGCTCTGTTCCTGCCCCCACACCCACTCCTGTAAGAAGAGTCAGGCAGCCTGGGCTGTCACCATGTCCTGGGCTCCTTTGGACCCCCGGACCCACCCAGACAATGACACAGAGGGATGGAGGTCTGGTAGACCTCTGGCCCCCGACACCCTCTCTGACACGAGGAGCTGGGAAGCAGGAGATCCAGTGGATTTCCAGCCCCTAACTCCCCCAGCACCCAAAAAAAGAAGCCCTGGTGGCCCAAGTGGGCTGCCGCTCCAACCCCCATGCTCCCTGGTGCTCTAGCAGAGCCCTGTCTCTTCCCCCCTCATATCTCTTTGACGCAGGACCTCCTCGTCCAGCACTGCCTTAAAAATGTTTCTCCCTTATATGGTAGGGAAGCTCCGCCCAGCACATCCCAGGATGCACTGGGCAGGGCAGGGTGCTGCCATTTTGAAGACAGCGTTGGACGAGGAGGGAGTGTGCTACACCCTTGTCACCTCTCGTTTAGACTACTGCAATCTGCTTCTTGCTGGCCTCCCACTTAGTCACCTCTCCCCTCTCCAGTCGGTTCAAAACTCTGCTGCCCGTCTCGTCTTCCACCAGGGTTGCTTTACTCATACTACCCCTCTCCTCAAGTCGCTTCACTGGCTCCCTATCTGTTTTCGCATCCTGTTCAAACTTCTTCTACTAACCTATAAATGTACTCACTCTGCTGCTCCCCAGTATCTCTCCACACTCGTCCTTCCCTACACCCCTTCCCGTGCACTCCGCTCCATGGATAAATCCTTCTTATCTGTTCCCTTCTCTACTACTGCCAACTCCAGACTTCGCGCCTTCTGTCTCGCTGCACCCTACGCCTGGAATAAACTTCCTGAGCCCCTACGTCTTGCCCCATCCTTGGCCACCTTTAAATCTAGACTGAAAGCCCACCTCTTTAACATTGCTTTTGACTTGTAACCACTCGCCTCCACCTACCCTCCTCTCTTCCTTCCCATACACATTAATTGATTTGATTTGCTTACTTTATTTTTTGTCTATTAGATTGTAAGCTCTTTGAGCAGGGACTGTCTTTCTTCTATGTGTGTGCAGCGCTGCGCACGCCTTGTAGCGCTATAGAAATGCTAAATAGTAGTAGTAGTAGTAGGGAGGGAGAGGGCTCAGCTAGACACCGGGGATCATGGGGGTTGGAGTGGCAGTCCACTTGGGTCACCAAGGATTCTTTTTTTGGGTGTTGGGGGGGGGGGGGGGGTTAGGGGGTCTGGAGATCCACCAGATCTCCAGCTCCCCGGGCCCTCATGTTGGTGGGGGGGGGGGGGGGGAGTGTCAGAGGGATGGAGGTCTACTGGTGGAGCTTGGTGCAGCCAGCACTTATCCAATTTCGTGCCTTAAATATATGAAAATATTTGACCTTTTACACTAATATTCTCTATAGAAAAGAAAGCGCATATCTTCTTTATAGAACAGGCTCCAGGTTACAGAATTACTCTTCAAACTGCTTACTATATATACTCGACTATAAGTTGAGATTTTTGGGACTAAAAAAAAAAGTCCAAAAATCGGAGTCTTGGCTTATAGTCGAGTCAGAAGAATTTCTGTGCTTTCTCCGTCTCCCCACGGTGACTGGCACTTCTCTCTTGTCTCCCCCCCCCCCCCCCCCCCACTCCCTCCTGGCTGCTTCTGCTGCCATTGACAGGAAAGTGAAAGGAAGCTGGGCCAGTGTGGAGCCTTGAGCATCTGCACATGCTCAAGACTTCACGGCTCCTGCACTCTTAGAGAAATGTGTAAATACTCAAGGCCCCACACCAACACAGCTTGCTTTCATTTCTGAGCCAGCAGTGGTGGCAGCAGCAGAGTGGTAAGAAGTGCCGGTCACCATGGGGGTGGGGGGTGGAGGGAGCAGGAAGCAAGAGAGAAGTGCCAGTCACATGCGGTGGGGGTAGGAGAGGGAGAGAAATAGCAGTCACTGTGGGTGGATTGGGGGGGAGGGAAGAGAGGGCAAAAATGCTGCACATCAAGGGGGAAGGAGAAAGGGAGAAATGCAGGACACTGCAGGAGAGGAAAGATTATACTTGAATACAAACCCCCAGTTTATATTTCCCCCTTTTTGAAGGGAAAAACTTTTAACTCAGCTTATATTCGGATAGGTTTATATGCAGTAGTTCAGCTTAGTAAAAGGGACTCTTAAAGTGACATATAACAGACAGCTTTATTTTCATTTGACATATGGAATTTCACCTTGCGAGGAGCAATCAAATATTTCACTATGTGCAACAAAATAAATATAGCAAGAAATTTGCTCTAGAAATGTGTTTGATTGCTAGGTTTGTTTTTGCATTAAATATTTGCTAGTGCTTATCTTAAATTCTGCTGCACATTATATTGTGTTACTGATCCAGCCTAATTTTATTGCATGCTAATGTGGACTGAACAAGGAAATGCAATTTTTGTTCTGCTGATAGATCATGTTGATTTAGTTTGAGTGCATTAAGAAAGTCTGACAGAATCTGAGCTTGAATGGATACTTTTCTGTGTTTCCTATTGGAGCCAATTTTAATGCTGCATTCTGAGAATCTGTATTTAATTTTAAATGACTTTATATCTGAAGCCTGTCTTACCATTAAAGTGGGAAAATCATGTAAATTAGCATTCTAGAGGAAAGAAAGAGAAAAAAAAGAATACCTGAAGTGAAGAAACCAAAGGAAAAGCTGGTTCAGGACAAGGTTAAAGAAAGAAGCAAGAAGATGCAGCAAATTATTTCCACTGTTAGGGTACAGTATATTTCTGTTACATTGTCATAGCCCTTCTTATCATATGGGACCAGGGCAGGGAGCTTTTTCTGTAGCACTGTCTCCTGAGGGAGCAAAATTGATTATTTATTATATACTAGCCATTAAGCCCGTAAAAATTGGCGAGATTTCCAGCAACCCTCCTCGCCGCCGCTCCCTCCCCCCTCCGTGCCAGGCCCCCTGCACTGACCTGACAGCGCCTCTCACCTCCGTGTGAAAGCGCTGCAGGTAGCAGCAGATCACTCTGCTGCTGCCTGCAGCGCTTCCACAAGGAGGTGAGAGGCGCTGTCAGGTCAGTGCAGGGGGCCCAATGCAGGGTGGGAACGGCGGCGGGGATGGTGGGGGCTTAGGATGGAGGTTGGTGCGCGCGATGTTCGTTTCCAGGCTGCAGCGGCAGCGTCCGACAATCCGACTCCGTTTCCCTCTGTTCCGCCCTCTGACGTCATCCCGTCTTGACGCGAGGGCGGGACAGAGAGGGAAGTCTCTACTGCGCATTTGCAGGTGAGTCGGTCACCTGCCATTTATATGTTTGATTTGGATTTTGCTCACACCTTTTTTTAGTAGTAGCTCAAGGTGAGTTACCTTCATGCACACTGTCCTTGTCGGGCTCACAATCTAAGTTTGTACCTGAAGCAATGGAGGGTTAAGTGACTTGTCCAACAGTGGCGTAGCTACGTGGGCCACTGGGGCCTGAGCCCCCCCCCCCCCAATTTGCTCTGGGCCCCTGGTTTGCCTGGCAGGGGTCCCCAACCCCCGCCAGCTGAAGCCTTAGTCCAGTGCTGGTCTCCAGCGCCGACGCTGCATTGCCTGCCCTGCTCTCTCTTCACCTCACGTCTGGCACGCTCCTTTTTCTCTAAAAGGAGTGTGCCGGACGTTTACATTTCTCTATTAGCATTTCTTATACAATACCAAGATAACATCTTGTACAGAAAAGAAGACATATATTCAAACATCAATTCAAAAGGAAAATATTTTCTAAGCAAATTAAGTATACTAAAACTCTCCTTAAGTTAGTCCACAAATAAGGTGGGATCCAAGTCAAATATACAAGGAAATCATCGTTAATAATATCTAATACAGCTCTTTGAGCAGGGCCTGTCCTTTTATGTTAAATTGTACAGCGCTACGTAACCCTAGTAGCGCTTTAGAAATGTTAAGTAGTAGTAGTAGTAATACATATAAGAGACTGTGAAGGAAGTTAGACGGGATATTAAATCATAGTTGAGGTGTGGAAGTCATAACCATCTCGGAAGGCGAAGTAAGGGCAGTGTCCTTCTTGGAGTCTAGGAATACTTTTAAATGAGAGGGTTCAAAAAATATATATTTCACTGAGTTTAGTTTTACAACACACTTACAGGGGTAATTCAACCAAAATAAACCTCCCAATTGTTGTACTAAAGGACGTAATTGAAGGAAAAGTTGACGTCTCTTTTGAGTTACTTTGGTCACATCAGGGTATATTCTTACATAAGAACCAAGAAACATTTCCTTCCTGTGTCTAAAGAACATCCTTAATACCTAATCTCTATCTGGTTGCAAAACAAAGGTAACAACAAGAGTTGCACGTTCCAGATCCTCATCTGCTCCTTCTATCACTTGTGTTAAATTTAAGAAATCAAATGTCAAAACATTTTCTACAGCTTTAGTCTGACCTTCTTTAACCACTTTCTTGAATGGTTGTAGGTAATAGATATTAGATATAGGTGGGCAGGCTTGTTCTGACACTTTTAAAATTTCTAACAAATATTTTTTAAATGTCAGTAACGGTGCAATCATTTTTTGTTTCGGAAAATTTATTATTCTCAAAGTTCTTGACCTGTGTTGGTTCTCCAACTTCTCAATTTTTCTATGCAGCCATTTATTATCTCTCTATATAAAACGCACCTCCAACGTTCGAATGAAGCCTCTGTTAGCCAAAAGTGAAGGGGGTGAGATCGCATTGTGTCTGCCCCGCCCACGCGTCAAACGTGATGACGTCGAGGGCGGAGCAATGACACTCATCCAATCGCAACGCTCGGCAGCGAAGCGTCAGGGAAGGAGGCGGTGCTCTCAACGTCTAGCCTTCCCTTCGCTGTGTTCCGCCTTCTTCTGACGTCAAGGATGACGTCAAAAGAAGGCGGAACACAGCGAAGGGAAACCTAGACGTCGGGAGCACCGCCTCCTTCCCTGACGCTTCGCTGCCGGAACCACGGAGGTACATTTAAAAACAAGAAAAAAAAAATAAAAACCATGTTGGGGGGAGCGAAGAGGGTGGCCACAAAAGAAAAACAATGGGAGCGGGAGGGCAGGGGAGAAACGACACCATGGATGCGAAGGGGGGGGAAGAAGAGGGCGGCCCAGGCTGGGACATGGAAGAGAGAGGAGCATGGATGCAAGGGGGGGTCATGGAAGGGAGACAGGGGACTTGCTGGAAAAGGATGAATGGAGGCGGCAGGGGACAGAGGAGCATGGATGGGCATGGATTGGGAGGGCAGGGCTCAGGGAGAGAGGGCAATTGCTGGAAAGGGATGAATGGAGGGGGCAGGGGACAGAGGAGCATGGATGGCGTAGGGTTACCATATGGCTCCAGAAAAAGGAGGACGGATTGAGCCAGCCAGGTTTTACTTCCATTGCTTTCAATGGAAGTGATTGAGCCTGCCAGGTTTTACTTCCATTGCTTTCAATGGAAAGCAATGGAAGTAAAACCCGGCTGGCTCAATCCGTCCTCCTTTTTCTGGAGCCATATGGTAACCCTATGGATGGGCATGGATTGGGAGGGCAGGACTCAGGGAGAGAGGGAAATTGCTGGATAGGGATGAATAGAGGGGACAGATGGGCATGGATGGATATGGATTGCAGGGCAGGCCTCAGGGAGACAGGGCAATTGCTGCATAGGGAAAAATGGAGGGGCCAGGTGACAGATGAGCATGGATGGGCATGGATTGGAAGGGCAGGACTCAGGGAGACGGGAATTGCTGAATAGGGATGAATGGAGGGGACAGATGGCCATGGATGGATATGGATTGCAGGGCAGGCCTCAGGCAGAGAGGGGAAATGCTGGATAGGGAAAAATGGAGGGGCCAGGTGACAGACGAGCATGGATGGGCATGGATTGGAAGGGCAGGACTCAGGGAGAGGGGAATTGCTGGATAGGGATGAATGGAGGGCACAGATGGGCATGGATGCATATGGATTGCAGGGCAGGCCTCAGGCAGAGAGGGGAATTGCTGGATGGGGATGAATGGAGGGGCCAGGTGAAAGAGGAGCATGGATTGGAAGGGCAGGACTCAGGGAGAGGGGAATTGCTGGATAGGGATGAATGGAGGGGACAGATGGCCATGGATGGATATGGATTGCAGGGCAGGCCTCAGGCAGAGAGGGGAAATGCTGGATAGGGAAAAATGGAGGGGCCAGGTGACAAAGGAGCATGGATTGGAAGGGCAGGACTCATGGAGAGGGGAATTGCTGGATACGGATGAATGGAAGGGACAGATGGCCATGGATGCATATGGATTGCAGGGCAGGCCTCAGGGAGACAGCGGAATTGCTGGATAGGGATGAATGGAGGGGCCAGGTGACAGAGGAGCATGGATTGGACTCACACTTTCACTCTGACTCTCAAACACTCACTCTCACATACACTCTCCCAAACACACACACTCCGAGGAAAACCTTGCTAGCGCCCGTTTCATTTGTGTCAGAAACGGGCCTTTTTTACTAGTCCTTAATAAGGTCCGCTTGAACCGTATACACTGAAACAATATCCATAGCGTTTTTCTCACTTGATTCTTCAACTTTTTTAATTTTTTGATCCATGTGTGACAAAGTTTCTTTAGGAATTTGTGAGTTCTGAGAAAGTAATATCATTTTTTGAGATAGAGATGTTTCCAAAGTCAAAAGAGCGTCCCATATTGTTTCCAAAGTAATATTGGTAGGTTTCAATGAAAGCGCTGACTTACTCAGAGATTCTGCAATGTTCCCAGGTTCCTTCCGAACACCTTCCTCACTTTCAGCTGATTCCACTCACGAGACGCCATAGCCACGTTGGCCTGTTCCATTCCCAATCAAGGGTCTCTGCTGTCCAACCTCTGCGCCTGGCCCCGTTGCAGGGATCACTGCACCCACGTCGGAGGGCAGGAAACCCTGTTGCAAAGCGCGCTGTAGGATAGCAGGCATGGGCGGCGGAACTCTCAGCTCCAGGCTGAGCGACGTATCTGTCTCAAGCGGAGGAGGCGTTGCTCCTACCTCCGCAACCCCCACCAGCGAGACCTCAGCGCCCGGTCGGGTCCCCGTCGAAACAACGAAACGATCCATCGCTCCAGACAAAGGAGAGGTGGGGACCACAGGGCCTGGTCTCTGCCTGCCTCTCCGCTTCGGCATTACAGGTAATTTCCACAAGAAAATTTTATGCTGGGTTCAGGAGCGTCCTCAACGCACTCCCTTCAGGTCGCCATCTTGGATCCTCCCCAAGTGTGCTGGACATGAGGTGAAGAGAGAGCGGGGCAGGCAATGTGGCAGACCTGGAGACCAGCCCGCCGGACAAAGGCTTCAGCTGTTG
The DNA here is from genome assembly GCF_901765095.1 of Microcaecilia unicolor. NCBI lineage: Eukaryota > Metazoa > Chordata > Amphibia > Gymnophiona > Siphonopidae > Microcaecilia > Microcaecilia unicolor. Next base: position 269,911,344 of record NC_044034.1, on the reverse strand, counting down.
AGGGTTGGGGACCCCCACTAGCCAAGGTATTTGTGGCAGTGGTGGTTCAGCTGGCAGGGTTTGGGGACCTCCGCCAGCCAAGATATGCTACAGGGGCAGCAGGGGGGTGGGGAGCGGCAGGGCAGTGATGTGATGGAGGTGGACCAAAATGTGCTGCGCGCTGCCCAGTTATCGCCAGGTTAGCGTGGGAGCTCTTACTGCCACCTCAATGAGTGACAGTAAGGGCTCCCCCCCGAAATGGCTGTGCGGCAAGTGCTTCACTCGCCGCATGGCCATTTCCTGTAAAAAGAAAGAGAAAGACCTACCTTTTACCTGCTGCAGTAAAAGGGGGCCTCGGCGTGCATCAAAAACACGTACTGACGCCAGTGCAGGCCCCCTTTTGTCGCAGTTTGGTAAAAGGGGCCCTTAATTCCTCACAAAAAGCCCTGATCAAAACAAGCACTTTTTAAAAACATAGGACGTGCATTTTATTTTCTTCTTGTGATTAAATGAGTGTGTTATATTATTTGATTATTACGTGTAGTTAGAACAAGTTTACAAAATTATTAACGGAATGTATAGTGTGAAATTATTTGATTATTATATATAGTGAGTACAAGTGCACAAAGGGCCTCTTACAAAGCTGCGCTGCCGATTCTCGGTGCGGCAAATGAGAGGAAGTACATTCAATTCCTATAGGCTTCCTCTCATTTGCCGCATGGGAATCACTAGTGCAGCTTTGTAAAAGAAGTCCGAAATTATTTATGGAATATAGAGTGTGATATGCATGTATTCAGATTATGTTATATTATTTATTTTATCATGGAACATGAAACATTAAAAACACAAAAAGAGAGAAGTACAAATTCCCTACAGACAAAACAGAAGAAGTAAGGGTGAATAGAGAAATCCCAAAGGGGAGGCCTGGTACTTGAAAATAATAATAGAAGTAGTAGTTTGTTTATCTCATGTACATATTTTTTTTCCAGTTATACATGATAGATATTAGATATAGGTAGGCAGGCTTGTTCTGACACTTTTAAAATTTCTAACAAATATATTTTAAATGTCAGTAACGGCCAGTGGTCAAATTCACCCCAGATCACCCGACCTTTAAGAAGTGGCTCAAGACCTTCCTTTTCGGTAGAGCATATGCTGTGGGAACCTCCTGGTGTTACATCCCTCTGAGCCACGGCAGCCACATCGACAAATTGTCACCTTCCCCTCTCTCACTCTCCCTCCTGTTGTTCCTCTTTCCCTTCTCTGACGCTAATTCCTGTATTTTGTATTAATGTTGCTTAATAGACTATTGTACGTCACATTGAGCCTGTCCATGGGTGGGGAATAATGTGGGATATAAATGCCATAAATAAATAAATAAATAAATAAATAAATATATTAGCTATTTTAATTACTGAATGAGTTTGTGTTTAAATTATGGAATATGTCACATGTCTCCTGCTTGAAATACTTGGTATGAAATGGGCTTCACATTATAAATAATAATAATAATAATAATAATAATCATTGATCTGGAGGCTTAGATTCAGGATTACAGAGGGATAGTATCTTAGGAGCCCTTTTACTAAAGCTTAGTGCATGCTAACGGAATTTGCATACATTGTGGTAAATTCTATATATGATGTCAAAAAAGCACTGTTCTACAAATTCCACAGATTCTATATAACACGACTATGTTTAAATCTAGGCGTATTATATAACTACAAGCATAGATTAATTGTTTTAATATGCTGTTAAGTGCTGTTAACAGCTCTTGACAAGCAATAACGAGCACTAATTGGCAAAATTTAGAATTTACGTGCATACATTGCTAAACGCATTCTGTAATGTATTCCACCTAAATTCTAACATGTGCAGACAAAAAGGGGCGTGGTTAGGGGCATGGAAGTGGCATTATGCGCATTGTTATAAAATATGAGCCAGTGCACATAAATCTACATGCATGGATTTAGGCCAGCTTTTCATTGGCGTAAATGGACGTGCATAGATTTAGTCACATGAACTACGCCTAAGCATATTCTAAATACTGTGCGTAACTTAAAGGAACACCCCCCGATCTGCCCATGATCCTCCCATTTCCATACCCCCTTTTTGGACGCAAGTGTAATACGTAGGCGTGGATCCCACATTTAAATTTACATGCATACATTCAATTAAATCTAATTAGTGCCAATAATTGCTTCTTAAGCCAATGATCAGTGTTTAATTAGCTGCTTGTTCAATTAAATTGCATTCACAAATTGGTCACACACTCAAATCTGTGACTGCAGTTTTTAGAATTAGGGGATAAATGCTAGGAAGCCCATTTTGTACCTATGGGTTTCTTAGTATTTAGTGTGTGATAGTTCCGTTAGCACACACTATGCTTTAGTTAAAGGGCTCCTTAGTGAGGCAGGGACTTGCTGAGGAGTAGTACACATGAAGAAGTCAGGATGGATTTCGGTGACTTTAATTCAGATCCTGAACCTGCTTTCTGTTCATCAATCATGAAGGTGGGGCTGCTTCATGAAGGTGGGGCTGGGAGTATTGAGCTCCTTAGGGTAGCCATTTTACAAAGGCGCGCCAAAAACTGGTCTGTGGTTGGACCCTTATTGTACCGTGATTTTTTAATGGGCTGGAAAATGGACTTGCAGCAATGAATACCAGCGCGTATCCATTTTCGGCCTGAGACATTACCGTCACCCATTGACTTAGCAGTAAGGTCTCGCACGCTACCTAGGTGGTAAGCATGCAGCACCTGCCAACTGCTGTCTACCGCCAGGTAGGTGCCCCACAGTAGAAAATAGAACATATTATCTACCGTGTGCCAAATTTGGAATTAGTGCCTGGGACAAGCAGTAGCTGGTCGGTAATACCTATTTTGCACATGCTGGACACACATAGGTCCTTACGCACCTTTGTAAAAGGGTTCCTAGGTGAACCTTCAGCCTTATACTCCTCCCCCAATCAGTTTTCAGGACCCTAATCTGCCCCACCTAAGACATCATGCAGGAAATTCTATAGATGACTCCAGTGCTCAGTGCTCTTCTATAAAGAGCAATCCAGGATGAGCACTATTTATAGAATAGCATTGAGTGCTGAATTCTGTGCAAAGACTTAGGCTAGCTGAAGCCTGGTGTAAATCCTTGTGCACAAAGCTGTGCACGGATCCTCGGGGACCCTTTTACTAACCCTTGTAGGTGCCTGTGCGTGACCAATGTGCATCAATTTTGAGTTACTACCCGGCTACCGTGTGGCCCTTGTGGTAATTTCATTTTTGGCACACGTCCACTACTCACACCAGAAAAGAATTTTTATTTTCTGGCGCGCAGCAGAAACCGGGCAGTAATCGTCATTCTACGTACATGGTTACCGTGTGAGATCTTACTGCTAAGTCAATGGCTGGCAGTAAGGTTTCAGACCCAAAATGGATGCACGCCAATTTAAATTTTGCCGCAAGTCCATTTTCGGCAAAAATTTTAAAAAGGCCTTTTTTACAGGCACGCTGAAAAATGGAATTGCGTTCACCCAAAACAACGTGCCTACACTACCGCAGGCCATTTTTGGGCACACCTTAGTAAAAGGACCCTTTACTGTTCTGTAACACTATTCACATTCTTTGATGAATGCCCCTGACTTGTCCATGCCCTTTGCATGGCTGCGCCTCCTTTTGAGTTGGACGAAATCCATTTTAGGTGTCCACTGCTACAGAATAGTGCATAGGCAGATCCACATGTAAATCATAATTAGCATCAATTAAGTGCTAGTTAACTCCAATAATTAAATAATTGGAGCTCATTATTTTGCGCAAGGATCAAAGATTTGCGTCCAATTTTGGGTGCCCAAATTTGGGCAACCTTCATAGAATCTGGGGGTATGTCTGTATTCCTTGACTTATGGCAAAGCAAGATGTGACAATATTTTACCAAACAAACTGCACCACCATGGACATTGCCAATAGTAAGCGAATAATAATTTATCACAGAGGTCAAATCATTTTTTCCCAGTGAAATCAAAGCTGCCTTCTTTCAGTGTAACATATCAGAGCCTTCTTAAAACAGCCAGTGGTACCTTTGTTAAAGCAACACAAATAAAAATGCAGAATGAAGAAAACTATTGAAATTCTACTTTTCCTCTACAATTAATTATTTTATTTCTGAGACAAACAAAGCATATGAAACTGTCTCAAAATGTCTTCAAGGTAGCCACTCATGGGTTGATGGATCTCAAGAGATCCGTGTACCCCATCCATAAGGTGCCACCTGCTTCACTAGCAAAGAACTAGCCTAAATCTATTCTGATGATTCCACAGCCAGTTAGATTAGGATATCCACACCAAGGGGGAGATTCTATATATGGCACCTAAAAGATTGGCGCTGTAATCAGTGCCGACTAAGCGTATTTTATAATCAGTGACTAGATTTAGGCACCAATGATAGAATATGCTTAGTTGATATCTCAGCGCCTAAAACTACACGTATCTATTTTACACCAACGAAAACATGGCGTAAACCCTGGTGAGTAGATTTAGGTGCACTAGTGGTTAGGGTGGTGGACTTTGGTCCTGGGGAACTGAGGAACTGAGTTCGATTCCCAATTCAGGTACAGGCAGCTCCTTGTGACTCTGGGCAAGTCACTTAACCCTCCATTGCCCCATGTAAGCCGCATTGAGCCTGCCATGAGTGGGAAAGCGTGGGGTACAAATGTAACAAAAAAAAAAATTCTATACCTAGGTGTTTAAATTTCAGAACGCCCACAAAATGCCCATTTCCCTGCCCACAGTGGCGTACCAAGGGCGGGGCAGTGGGGGGCGGTCTGGCCCGGGTGCACGCTGCTGGAGGGGTGCAGAGAGCAGCCGCGGACCTGTCATCTCTGCTGGCTCCCTGCTCCCTCTGCCCCGGAACAGGTTACTTCCTGTTCCGTGGCAGAGGGAGCAGGGAGCCAGCAGAGCCCTCCCAGCAGCTAAGAATGCACCCGGGGGGGGGGGGGGGGGGGGGGGGGAGTCATTGTGTCAGGGGGAGTGTGTGTGTTCTGCTGCACCCGGGGGGGGGGGGGGGGGTGAATCAGCGATCCGCCCCGGGTGACAGCCGACCTAGGATCGTCACTGCCCGCTCATAACCATGCCCCTTTTGAACTTCCTGTGTTAGAACTTCAGTGCACTTCGTTACAGAATACACTTAGCGATTTGTGCGCATAAATTCTAAGTGCCAATTAGTACTCATTATTGCTTGTTAAGTGCTGTTAGCACTCATTAGCTTGTTAAATTATATGCATTGTTATAGAATCTGCACCAATTTTGGCACAGATCTCTAGGCACGCTATATAGAATCTGGCAGTAAATGCATGCGTTAAAATTTGTATACATTAGAGACCTAGACTATATAAATTTATTTCTGCCATAGTCATTGTTGATATCCTGAAAACCTGACTTGCCGTGCAGTCACCAGGACATGTTTGGGAAGCCCTGGGCTAGAGAATGTCTCTATCTTATGTGAATACAAAAAAGAGGTGGAAGGAAACAAGTTCCAAGACTCACAGGGATACAATGCAAACAAAGTTTATTCATCAAAAGCAACCAAAAAAGTCACAAAATGGTGGAGGTACCTCAAAAAGACCCTACATGGGCCATGTTTCGGCACTTAGCCTTCCTCAGAAGTCTAAGAAACGTGGACACAAAAATATATTGAGATAAAAATCAATATAAAGAAATAAAGGAATATATAAAGTGCAAAAAACAAACAAACAAACAAACAAACTCCTAATGTAAAGAGAAGAAAATGAAATAGAAAAGGCAACATGAAGTGAAAATAGAAGTGCAGATCATGTGCCGGAATGAAATGTGAACCGAGACAAAAAAAAATTAAATTTGAGTATCCAAAATAGAAATGAAGATTAATATACTGTGATAAACTGTGTGAATATCCTACAGAAGGTATCTTGGTATATGCCTGAAATTATAAATATTTCACGTACCACCTTGGTTAAAAAGCTTCACGACTTCTGGAGTGGAGAAATGAAAATATCTGAAAAACTAAAAATGCAATAAAATAATCTTATGTGGATAAACAGCTAGTAAAAATAACTGCTAGATTGGCTACTCACGTTTAATCTTTTTTTTTCATGGTTCAGATTTCATTCCGGCACATGATCTGCACTTCTATTATCACTTCATGTTGCCTTTTCTATTTCATTTTTTTCTCATTTTCTTCTCTTTATATTGATTTTTATCTCATTTCTATGTTGCTCTACCTTCATCTTATGGGAGTTGCGTGGCCCTACCTGTTTGGACCCTATACCTTATGTGAACTAGTTCAGCCCTGTCTAGGTACATGTTTGAACATAAAACACCACCATGAAATCTGTAGGAAAAGACTGACCCTTAATGCCACAGTGTGAAACTCCATGACTCTCTTATTTTAATCTTTTTCAACAGAAGATGAAACAGAATATTAGTAAGAAGGAGACGCAGAAGAAAGATGGCAAAGATGAAAAAGAGAAAGATATAATGAAGATCAAAAATTGAACATTTGAGAGTATGCTACAGAATAAAATAGTTTTATGTTATATGCAGTTTTTGTATATCTCTTAGTGGTATGCATAGTATAAACACATTCTTAATACTAGATACATAAGGAGTATATAATGTTTTGAAAATTTACCCTTGTATGCCTACAGCAATGTTTCCCAAGTCAGCCCTGAAGTACTCCCCTGCCCTGGGAGGGTGTCTCAGATGTTCAACATCCTTGCCATGAAAAAATATTTCCTGATGTTACTCCTATCTATGTTCGGCAAACTGAAGAATAGCAAATCTCCTGGACCGGATGGTATTCATCCTAGAGTACTGATAGAACTGACAAATGAGCTTGCGGAGCTACTGTTAGTGATATGCAATTTATCCTTAAAATCGAGCGTGGTACCGGAAGATTGGAGGGTGGCCAATGTAACGCTGATTTTTAAAAAAGGTTCCAGGGGAGATCCGGGAAATTATAGACCGGTGAGTCTGACGTTGGTGCCGGGGAAAATGGTAGAGGCTATTATTAAAAACAAAATTACAGAGTACATCCGAGGACATGGATTACTGACCAATTTACTTCAATTCTTCGAAGGAGTAAACAAACGTGGACAAAGGGGAGCCGGTTGATATTGTGTATCTGGATTTTCAAAAGGCGTTTGACAAGGTACCTCATGAAAGGCTACAGAGGAAATTGGAGGGTCATGGGATAGGAGGAAATGTCCTATTGTGGATTAAAAACTGGCTGAAGGATAGGAAGCAGAGAGTGGGGTTAAATGGGCAGTATTCACAATGGAGAAGGGTAGCTAGTGGGGTTCCTCAGGGATTTGTGCTAGGACCGCTGCTTTTCAATATATTTATAAATGATTTAGAGATGGGAGTAACTAGCGAGGTAATGAAATTTGCTGATGACACAAAGTTATTCAAAGTCGTTAACTCGCAACAAGATTGTGAAAAATTACAGAAGGACCATACGAGACTGGGAGACTGGGCAGCTAAATGGCAGATGACGTTTAATGTGAGCAAGTGCAAGGTGATGCATGTGGGAAAAAAGAACCCGAATTATAGCTACGTCATGCAAGGTTCCGCTTTAGGAGATACGGACCAAGAAAGGGATCTGGGTGTCGTCATTGATAATACACTGAAACCTTCTGCTCAGTGTGCTGCTGCGGCTAGGAAAGCGAATAGAATGTTGGGTGTTATTAGGAAAGGTATGGAAAACAGGTGTGAGGATGTTATAATGCCGTTGTATCGCTCCATGCTGCGACCGCACCTTGAGTATTGTGTTCAATTCTGGTCGTCGCATCTCAAGAAAGATATAGTAGAATTGGAAAAGGTGCAGCAAAGGGCGACTAAAATGATAGCGGGGATGGGACGACTTCCCTATGAAGAAAGATTAAGGAGGCTAGGGCTTTTCAGTTTGGAGAAGAGACGGCTGAGGGGAGACATGATAGAGGTATATAAAATAATGAGTGGAGTGGAGTGGAACAGGTGGATGTGAAGCGTCTGTTCACGCTTTCCAAAAATACTAGGACTAGGGGGCATGCGATGAAACTACAGTGTAGTAAATTTAAAACAAATCGGAGAAAATGTTTCTTCACCCAACGTGTAATTAAACTCTGGAATTCGTTGCCGGAGAACGTGGTGAAGGCGGTTAGCTTAGCAGAATTTAAAAAGGGGTTAGACGGTTTCCTGAAGGACAAGTCCATAAACCGCTACTAAATGGACTTGGGTAAACTCCACAATTCCAGGAATAACATGTATAGAATGTTTGTACATTTGGGAAGCTTGCCAGGTCTTTTCCCACTGTGGCATTACTTATGTACCTCAATCCATGTCCTCTAGTTCTACTGCTTCCCTGTCTCTGAAAAAAAAATATGTTTATATATTAATTTTTGGATCAGGAAGGACTATTTGTCATCCAATGGTGAGGAGTAGGAAAGTCCACTGAGTTTGCATCGTGTGGGGAAGTATCTCTATTGTGCTTTGGATTTCTTTCAACCACAATTGCTTATGAATTTATCACTGACACCTGACACAGGCGCTGTGTGCCGATACGCTGCCTGTGTCAGGTCGTTAAGCAGTAAAAAAGTTATATGATTAAAAGGATTTGTGTTCCCCGTTTTGAAGGCTCTTAGTGCTTTCTTTTTGCTATATATTAATACCTTTCAGGTATTTAAACATCTGTATCATATCTCCCCTGCCCCCCCCCCCCCCATTTTCCTCTAGGGCAGGGGTTCTCAACCCAGTCCTCAGGACTCAGCCAGTCAGGATTTCAGGATACCCACAATGAATATGCATGAGTTAGATATGCATAGAATAGAGGCAGTGCGTGTAAATTTTTAGCATGCGCATTCATTGTGGATATCTTGAAAACCTGACTGGGTGTATCCTGAGGACTTGGTTAAGAACTCTTTCTCTAGGGTGTACATATTCATTTCTTCAAGTCTCTTTTCATATGTCTTTTGCCACAAACCGCATACCATTCTTGACACTTTCCTCTGAACCTCTTCAGGTCTTTTATGTGAAGTACGACCTCCAAAACTGAATACATTACTCCCAATGGGAATTCACCAATGACCTGTATAGGGGCATTAACATCTCCTTTCTTGTGCTGGTTATGCCTCTCTCTATATAGCCTAGCATCCTTCTGGCTATGGCCACTGCCTTGTCACATGGTTTCACCACCTTGAGATCCTCAGACACTATCTCCCCAAGGTCCTTCTCTAGGTCTATGTATACCAGCCTCTTTCCTCCTAGCACGTATAGGTGAGGTGTATTTTCAAAGCACTTAGACTTGCAAAGTTATGTGGAGGGGCATAATCGAAAGGGATGCCCAAGTTTTGCTGAGGACGTCCTCGCAAAACGTCCCGGTGGAGGGGCGGGGAAACCTGTATTATCGAAACAGGATGGATGTCAATCTTTCGTTTCGATAATACAGTCGGGGATGCCCAAATCTTGAAATTTAGGTCGTCCCTAAAGATGGTCATTTCTGATTTTCGGTGATAATGGAAACCAAGGACACCCATCTCAGAAACGACCAAATGCAAGCCCTTTGGTTGTGGGAGGAGCCAGCATTCGTAGTGCACTGGTCCCCCTGACATGCCAGGACACCAACTGGGCACCCTAGGGGGCACTGCAGTGGACTTCATAAATTGCTCCCAGGTGCATAGCTCCCTTACCTTGTGTGCTGAGCCCCCCCAACCCCCCCCCAAAACCCCCCACTACCCACAACTGTACACCACTACCATAGCCCTTATGGGTGAAGGGGGGCACCTAGATGTGGGTACAGTGGGTTTCTGGTGGGTTTTGGAGGGCTCACATTTACCACCACAAGTGTAACAGGTGGGAGGGGGATGGGCCTGGGTATGCCTGCCTGAAGTGCACTGCACCCACTAAAACTGCTCCAGGGACCTGCATATTGCTGTGATGGACCTGAGTATGACATAGAGGCTGGCACAAAATATTTTGAAAGATGTTTTTTGAGGGTGGGAGGGGGTTAGTGACCACTGGGGGAGTAAGGGGAGGTGATCCCTGATTATCTCCAGTGGTCATCTGGTCTGTTCAGGCATCTTTTTGTGCCTTGGTCGTAAGAAAAACAGGGCCAGGTAAAGTCATCCAAATGCTCATCAGGGATGCCCTTTTTTTCCATTATGGGTCGAGGACGCCCAAGTCCCGCCTTCGCTACGCCTCCGACAGGCCCCTGTGAACTTTGGTTGTCCCTGCGACGGAAAGCAGTTGGGAATGCCCAAAATCGGTTTTCGATTATACCGATTTGGGTGACCCTGTGAGAAGGACGCCCATCTTGCGATTTGTGTCGAAAGATGGGCGTTGTCCTCTTTCGAAAATGAGCCTGATAGTAACCTATGGAACTTTGTAAGTCTAAGTGCTTTGAAAATTAGCCCTATAGCTTCTTTGGATTTCTATACCCCAAGTTCATTACTTTGCATTCTTAGCATTAAATGTTAATTACCAAACATTAGACCATTCTATTTTTGTAGATCCTGTTTCGTGTTGTACACGCCCTCTGTGCTGCCCACTCAAATCTTCATGTCATCCACAAAAAGGTAAACTTTCCTGTTTAACCCTGTGGCCATGTCCCTCATAAATATATTGAGTAGATTTGGATCTAGTACCAATCCCTGAGGCACTCTATTACCGTTCTTTGTTTCTAGGGCCGCATTTCAATTAAAATTGTAATTATGATTAATCGCACAATTAAAGGTATTTATTGATTTCCCACTGCAGCTGCTTGTGACTCTGGGCTAGTTACTTAACCCTCTATAGCCTCATGTACAAAATAGGTACCTGTATATAATATGTAAACTGATTTGATTGTAACTACAGAAAGGTGGCATATCAAATCCCACCCCCTTCCCTTCCTTTCCCTAAAGGACTGATAATCTCCTTCTTTCCTACCTCCAGATCCAACATTATTCCCTGTCTCTTCCTTCCCTCCCTCTCCTCTCCCCCAGGTCCATTATTTCTCTTTCTTTGCTGGGGTCCATTATTTCTATCTCTCTCTTTCGCTCTCTTCTTCCATCCATCTCTCCCTCCCTCCACTCCTCTTATCAGTGACACAAACTTGGTGATGAGAAGCACCAAGCTGTTCTCATGGCTGCTGAAGCTCACCACCTCAGCCATAGCTTCCACTAGTGGCCCCTCCAATTCTGCTTGCGGGCTTGCAGCTCACTTCTCTCTGCCCACCTGGGGTTTGCACCCCGAATCCTTCCCCCCCCCCCCCCCACATTTCTGCATGGGCAGGATGGGTCAGAGGGAAAGTTTCAGACTAGGCCACAGGCAGTGTATGTATAACACTGCTGCTGTCTGGGATCAACAGAAGGCCACCTTTAAGGTAGATCAGCATAGGGAGGGAGTGATACCAAATCGTGGGTGGGGGAAAGTTGCTGGATTGCACTGAGGACAGGGGTTCAGAATGGAAAAGAGCAGAAGAGATGTTTGGAGGAGTCAGGAGATGCTGCAACATGATTTAAGTTTTATAATCACAATTAATTTTTAAAATCACTATTAATAAATAATGCACTAAACACAGAGTTTACTTTGATTAAATTGCAGCCCTATTTGTTTTGAGTGAATTCCATTTATTTATTTTATTTTTATTTTTGTTACATTTGTACCCTGAGCTTTCCCACTCATGGCAGGCTCAATGTGGCTTACATGGGGCAATGGAGGGTTAAGTGACTTGCCCAGAGTCACAAGGAGCTGCCTGTGCCTGAAGTGGGAATTGAACTCAGTTCCTCAGTTTCCCAGGACCAAAGTCCACCACCCTAACCACTAGGCCACTCCCCACCACCCTCTGTCATCTGTCAGTCAACCAGTTTCTAATCCAGTTTACTGCTTTAGGTTCTGATTCCAGCTCGCTCAGTTTATTCATAAGCCTCCTGTGAAGAACCGTATTCAAAGGCTTTGTTGAAATCCAAGAAGACTACATCTAGCGTGTGTCCTCAATCCAGTTCTCTGGTCACCCAGTAAGGCAATCAGTCAGCAGTGTTGTTCAAAGTAATAGGTCAAAGTAGTTAAGTAAAAGTAAAGATAAATGTATATTTTAATACTTAAAAGTGCAGTGAAGAACATATTAAAGAAATTTACTGAAGTGAAAGTAAAAAAGTTATTGCCTAATATAATTCTTGTTGAGTAAAAAGTAAAAGTACTGCAACTACAATGAATGCAACTATTGTTAACATTTTTATCATAACTTTATTGCTTTACAATTCATGCCACTTTGCTTTTAGTAAAACTAAAATTTTAAACTGTCACTCATGCTAGTGCGCTTGTGAGTCATTAATCCAGTACAGCTAAAAAGGTTCAACAACTGCACTAGCAGGAAGTGGATTGTTCAGTTTGATAAAAAGTTCCTTCAAATCAGGCCAGGCTGCAGTATTACTGATGTCTTCTGACTGGGTCTGCAGGTATTGATCGAGGGACTCTGTCTGAAACACTTGACTTCCTTATAGCAAAGAATACTTTATCATCCACATTAGAAGTAGTGCTATCTAATTCATCACTTGCATCTTCATCTTCACCTTTCTTATTTATTTATTTATTTATTGCATTTATATCCCACATTTTCCCATCTATTTGTAGGTTCAATGTGACTTACATGGAACGATGGGGGCGGTTACAGGTATTGAGTGGGGATAACAATTCAATAACAGCAAGAGTCTGTAGAGGTCTCAGGCGGAAGTATTGGGTTAGTCAGTGACCTTAGGAGATTACAATTTGGTTTTCATGATTCATTGTTAGGGAATTTCAAAGAGAGTCGATTAAGATCATCACAGGACAAATTTGGTTGAATAGTTGGGTGGGGCCAGTTGTTCTTTGGTGGACAGTGGGTATCAGGTACGTGGGGTAGGGTTGGGTTGGGTTGTAAGATAGGAGAGCTGAAAAGTGCTTGGGTCCTGGTTGGTTGCTGTGGACTTGTGTCTTTTCCATTCCATCTGTTAATTTTACGGGTAGATCTGATGAGTCCGTTGGTTGGTTAGGTTGGTTCAGCAGGGGGGGGTGTTTTTTGAATAGATGGGCCTTTAGGTGTTATTATTGTCATGTTGTCCAATTACAAAGAAGGCTTTCACAAAATTTGGAATCATTGTCTGTTCTATTTTTCATCTGATGGCAAACTATTTAAATATCTTTGAGAACTGATGCAAGAATGTCAAATGTGTGAGAACCCTTCAGTCTTAAGGACAGACAAGCAGACTTCCTCTCTAAAGACTCTGTCAATCCAGTGGACAGTCACCCCAATGTAAAATTATCCATGGGATGTCCAGAAGTCTGTTGGGGTAGAGACATGTCTGTTCACCAAGAATTGCAACCAGCTTCAGCTTCATCTCTGCTTCAAAGTGACCCAACTCATGACTGTTCTGTGTGGCTGGAGACCAGTAACCAAATCAGCAAACACAGACAACTCCACTGTTCTTATAGGCCATATTTGTGAACAGCAAATTTTAAGATGAGATGATCCATTGTTTGTGTGATGAAGTTTGCAATAGCAAACTCCTGTTCCAGGTTTTACTGTTTCATTTGGTTTACTGAGGTTTCTTTTACTTTTTAGATTTAACTACAAGCATCAACGGTAACTAGGTAAAAGTAGTAAAAATTGGTAAAATTATTACTTTGGTAAAAGTAAAAGTAGCAAATGTTTCCTGTACTTCTTTACAAGTAAAGTGACAAAACTTTTACTTAAGTACAGTAACTAGTTAGATTTACACTTTAGGCGTGCAAACATTTTAGAGCGCATTAAAAATTAGCACCTCTAAAGCTAGAGACACCCATAGGAATTTATTGGGTGTCTCTATTGTTAGCGTGCGCTAAAAAATTTGCATGCCTTCAGCGTGGCTTAGTAACCAGGGCCCTAAGTTACTATACAACACTGTCAATAAGATTCATTTAACATAATTTTCCTTTGGTAAAACCATGTTGCCTCAGATCTTGCAACTCTTTGAATGCTAGCAAGTTCACTATCCATTCCTTCAGCAGTGCCTCCATTTCTTTTCCAGCCACTGAAATGAGGCTTACCAGCTTGTAGTTTATCTCTTCTTTTCTGTCACCATTTTTGTGAAGACGGACCATATCTGCTCTTCTCCAATCCTGTGGAACATCTTCCTCCTCCCAGGATTTATTCTTTTCTTCAGTTCTTCTGAAGCAATATACTGTTCTCAAGTCTCCTTTTTGTGCTGCTACTTCTGATATTTTTATATTTTCTTTAGCTTATCTTCTTTTGTCCTACACTTTTCTAATTTCTTTATTTTGCTGACTGTATTGCCATAATATAACTTGTTTCTTTTCAGTATCTTCTTGTTATTGCAATGAATGACTGAATTTCTGTTCACTCCTTATATATTTAGGAGTTTCTTCACTAAATCTACTCTTTTTTTTCTTTCTTGCCTGACCCAGTGTATTTAGGCAGATGTCATGTGGTTCCTCTTTGAATAATTTCCACAGATTTTCAACATCTGGTTCACTGTCTGAATATGTGTTTGCTAAATCTTCTAATCAGTTTGATATGAGCGTTCCGAATGCCCTTGCATTCTGCTAGTCCTTCAGTTTATTAATGTATTTGATAACTTCCTTTGATACCTGCACTCGAGTGAGTGCCATGTGACTTTATGAATGTCTTTATATGAGATCTTTGTGCTACCAATGACTAAGTTAGTCGATTGACACACCTGAACAAATCATTCACAGTTATTATTTTGCATTCTAGTGCTAGCCTTTCCGAGCAACTATTGTGTTTTCCAACTTTGGTATGTAAATCAGCCATTATAACATTATGTCTCAAAACATGACTTGATTGATGGTCTCTTGTAGTAGGTGTGCTGCTTTTATGGGGCAATTTTATGAAGAGTTATTTTCAGTTTTGCCCACTGCCCTTCCACTTCCCCTGGATGTTCCTATCCAGCTAACAACTTGAAGAATTCCCTCATCTTGACAAAAGTTAGGTTTTTTGAAATCTAGAAACTTCATTTTTAAATGAAGCCTCTGCATGTATGTCTTAATATTGAACCACATCATCTGGTGATCATTGGTTGACAGATGATCATCCACTATAATATTTATTTAAAAATTTCTATTCCACACTATCCTTCTATAATATGTGGGTTAAAATAAAACCTTTAAATTTGATTGAAGCAACTCCATCTACGTCTTAATATTCAAATACGCCATCCAGTGATCACAGATGTCAGATGATCACCCACTGCTTGACCTCCAAACCTAAAGGACCTGTTACAAAATTACCCTCTAAATAAGTGTAGTAGTGTGAACAGTATGCAGAGCTGCTCTTTGTGACTCATATCTTTTCCCTTATGCTCTGCTTGATTGGATATAGCATTCCTTTTTGTCACTTTGTTTTGCATTTAATTACACTGCTTGGATTTCTCATAGCTTTTCTAACATTGCAAGTATTAGAAGAATATGAAACTGGGCAGGAAGATTTAAGAAAACCACTAGGGCAAAGAAAGAAAATACGTAAAATACACTTGTGTCCTTGATCTCTGGTCTATAGTTTTTAAAAAAAAAATTACAAATGAGTTTAAAAGTGGACAAAAGAAAGCAGTCATTGGGCAAGTTAATTCACACTGATGGGTGCACGCTGCTGATAGCAAGTTAAGCTTGTGACATTCTGACATTGGCTCTCATTGAAGGGAAAGTGAGGAGTGAAAAGACTAAGAAGGACATTCATTTAATTGGAAAGCCAACAGAGATCTAAGGCAGCTGAGGCAGAGGGTGCCCCCTTTCTCTGCACAATGGCATTGGCTGAAGGTTGTATATGTGGTGGCCTTATTAAAGTGACAAGGCAATTTAATTCTTTTGTGCAGGATGATTCTACTTCATTGATTTACAATGGGAAGGATATAATTTTGCTAGTGTTGGCAAAAAGCTCAAATGTCAGGCTTTTCAAATTGCCATACTCGCCTTGTTCGGGATGAATAATGAATAAGTCACCTTTTGTCTCCTGTTAAATATTCTTGAATAAATACAAAGTGCATAAAAGACATAAATGATTGTCTGATTTATATTTAAAACAAAGATCAACATTGTGATAAATGATGGAAAATGCTTCATCCAAAGTAATATGAGTGCGCTGATGGTAATTACACTATCAATTAGAGAACAGCACACAGAAACCTAATCACTTCAAAAAAGTGGGAAGCAGCATGGGGTATCATTCATATTAGAATCAGAACCCATTGCCCAAGTCAGTTAGACTAGTGCTACTTGCAGCCCAGTGCTTTGAAAGTCAAAGCAAATGATCCAGGAAAATTGAGGCGCAGATGCAACTGAATTCATGCTGAAGGAAATTAAATATCGCATGACTCCACTGGGTATTCATACAGATCACTTGCTATTTCGAAAGCTTCCTGTATCATAAAGCCCTAGAGAAACTTTTTTTTGCAATTCCTCCTGGGTTTCTTGGTTTGCTAGTGGTAAAGTAAACCTCAACAGTGGTAAGAAGACGTATTAGTTCTGAAAATACTGGTGTACAGGGCATAGAGATCTGCATTGCCTCTATCAATGTTAGGTATGTGAACTTTTGACTTAGAAAGTTCTTGTAGTTTTCAGAACCATAGCGTCCTGAGCAACACTGGAAGGAGGAGACACCTCTTTGGAGAGAAACTGAGGGTCTGTAAATACCAAGCCCATAGTAGTAGCCTTGTCTTTGGCTTTTTGCTCCACTGGTCACTGCACCATTAAGTTAGGGGGAGCTTGTGACTGACTAACACAGCCAGTGCACATGAGAAAGAAAGAGTGAGGGAAACAGTACTAGATCTACCCAGTTGCTGGGACCAGACCATCATGATTGCCTTTGGAGAAAAAAAAAAATAAGGAGAGGAAAATGGATACCATCTATCCAGGAGAAGTACCAGGACAGAGGTCTCCAGTGGTATTTTCTCATGAGGAAGGAATCCTCTACCAGAACTGTGCACCTAGAGGCACAAAGAGCCCAGCACCCTGAGAAACCATCTGCCTCATAGCAGCCTCTTGAGGAGAACAAGAGAAAGCACCTGTACAAGACTTCCAAGGCAGAGGGTTCAATAAACCTATTATCTAAGCGACTGTAAGTGTTGGGGATTACCTTTGTACTAATTAAGACTTACAACTGTAAATAGTTGCCAAGAGGAGTTGCCCCTATTTTTTCCTACCTCCTCCAAATTAGCACAGTAAGACAGTAGATGATAGCAGATAAAGACCTGCACGGTCCATTTAGTCTGCTCAACAAGGTGGCCAGAGCTGCACCCACCACTCTGTCATTCACATTTAAATACTGGTTGGTAATTTGCCATCATGCCACACACAACATAAAGGCAGTTAAATACGATGGAGTCTTGGGACAATATCTAACTATATAAATGAGAGGTGACTGACTCACCCGCAAATGCGCAGTAGAGAGCAGCTGTTCTGTGCATGCGCGGCACGTCACAGGTCTCTCCCAACGTCAGCTGATCATAACCGCAACACCTACTACTACTTATCATTTCTAAAGCGCTATACTAAACATACGCAGCGTTGTACAGTGACCCTCCTCTCTCCCCTGCCCCCCTCCAGCCACCCATGTCCAGCGACTCTCCTCTCTCCCCTGCCCCCCCTTGAGCCACCCAGGTTGTCCAGCGAATTCTTCGGGGCAGGCAGGAAAGATCCCTAGTCTTGCCTGCCTGCCCACTGCCAGCACTGACTCTCCCCCGCTGCATTATCGCTCTTCAAAATGGCCGCAGAGACTGCGTATCATTCCTGCCTGCCCTGAAGAATTTGCTGGACAACCTGGGTGGCTGGAGGGGTGGCAGGGGGAGGAGGGTCACTGGACATGGGTGGCTGGAGGGGGGCAGGGGAGAGAGGAGAGTCGCTGGACATGGGTGACTGGGGGGGCAGGGGAGAGAGGAGAGTCGCTGGACATGGGTGACTGGGGGGGGGCAGGGGAGAGAGGAGGGTCGTAGTATATAAAAGTGTACTGTAGACATCCACTCTCATTTCATTTCTTGCTTTGGCTATTTCATTACATTTTTCACAACAAAAATGTCGCCCGTTTTAACGGGCTTTACGGCTTGTATGTTATAACCTAAGTTTTGCTAACAGTATTTAACTTGCTATTTAAGGTGTCCTCCCCTCCCCTTGAGTTGTACAGCACCCTCCCTTGCATGATATGATAATAAAGTTATATATAATACTGGAGTTGTTGAATCTTCATCTTTCTTTTGCCATTTGTGTGACACAGACCCTAGAAGCCTGTCAGGCAGTGGCCTTAATTTCCCAATACGGGAGTTGTTAAATCTTCATCTGTCTTTTGCCATTTGTAGGACATAGACTGTAAAAGTCTATTCGGTATTGACCTTAGTTCCCAGTAGTCCTGCCCAACATAAAACCTCAACCATCCACTTTCTATTTAGGCCTGTGTTTATCCCAGGCATTTTTGAATTTCCTACCATTTTTGATTCCGAAGGGGGGGGGGGGGGGGGAGAGCGAACGCTTCAGTTCTGATTTTATGATGGATTGTTTTATTTTCTGTGAAAGAGGTGGTAAGTGGTTAGATTGTGAGTAGTCCTGAAAGCTGCTTTAACTGCAGTCAGTTCTTGTTTGTTTGTTTGTTAATCTCCCCTTGCATAGCAGAGATTTGTACAAGCTCTAAGTTCCCACATACTTTGCAACCCTGTATTAATCATTAAGCAAAATAAGCATGTGTTTAGGGCTCCAAGGGAAAGGGGCACCACAGAATCCCCCCCCCCTAGCTATCATGCCCTTAACTCTTTCACTGCCACCAATCACACCCATTATTCAACATGAATTTCAATGTTTTTCTAATCATCATAAAAATATATGATGTTTTATGTTATACAATAATGATATTTCTCAGCTCTTATTGAGTCTTAATGTCTTGCCAATTAAGTAATGGAAGGGCAAAGGGGCACAATTTGTGGCTGTGCTTAGGGCATCAGTTGGCTTTAATCTGGCCCTGATGGTTTGCCTTAGGTTGAAGGCACCACAGCTATTGCTCTGAATGAAAGCCATGCTGACTGGATGGAATGAGGTAGCACAGCTGATCTCTGATGAATATCAATCACCTCCTAGATAATGCAAATAAATCTGTTCTTTCAGGTATTAAATGGTTAGGGTGGGAGGGAATTAAAGACAGAAGAGAACCAAGCAGATTCTGGTACCAAACTTCTCAAACCAGTGAAGGAGCAAAGGATTTTTTTTTCTTTTACTTTGCTAAAAGAGATTTATACCCAGTTGGGAATCTCTGAAAGGCAGTGTAAGAAGTCAAATGAAGAGGAGACAGTATAGGAATTTATACTTGCCCAAGAGAAAAATCTGAAATATATAATTCAAAATGACTTAGCTTTCAGAGGTGTGCACTTCTGCAAAGCACATGTGCTCACGATGCTTTGTCCTCAGCAGCTACAGGTGGGGCTGGATGAGCTCAGGCCCACCCTGAATGGCTGATCAAAAAAGTTCAGTGGCAGCCACCTCGCTATGCTCTCTCCAACCCCTGGATCTGGCATTCCCCTCGTGTGGCCCAACAATTCCTCCCTTCCTCTCTGATCTACCTCAGCATCTTCACTGGTGCACCTCTGCTGCCAGCATCTGCCCCACAGGCTTCCCTCTGCTGTGTCCCACCCTTGCTGACATCACTTCCTGTTCCTGGATGTGGCAGAGTGAAGCCTGTGAGGAGGGCGCAGGTAATGAAGTTGCATTGATGCTGCGCCGGTGAAGATGCTGAAGTAGATCAGGGGGCTGCTGGCCACTGGTGGGGGACTAAAGTTGCATTAATATCTTACCATTTGGCATGATATAGCAAATGGGTTAAAAACGTTATCTTCCTATTTAGGTTTTTTGGAGGAGTGGCCTAGTGGTTAGGGTGGTGGACTTTGGTCCTGGGGAACTGAGGAACTGAGTTCAATTCCCACTTCAGGCACAGGCAGCTCCTTGTGACTCTGGGCAAGTCACTTAACCCTCCATTGCCCCATGTAAGCCGCATTGAGCCTGCCATGAGTGGGAAAGCGCGGGGTACAAATGTAACAAAAATAAAATTCAGGGTCGGAAGAGAGGGAGAGAGATGCAGGGCAAAGGGGGGGGGGGGATTGAAAGGCCCACCCAAAATAATAGGTCTGGCTATGTGACTAGTTTAAGTACCTAGGAAATGGTCCCTCCCTGCTGACACTGGTTCAAGGCAAAAAACCGAGGGAATGGTACTGTTTAGGGGGTGAAGAATTTTGTGCATGAAAGAAGAGTGGGACTTGGGTATGCTCGTATGTGATGATCTTAAGATGGTCAAACAGGTAGAAAAGGTAGAGGTGAAAGCTAGAAGGATGCTTAGGTGCATAGGAAAAGAAATGACCAGTAGGAAAAAGTAGGTGATGATGCCCCTGTATAAGACTCTGCTGAGAACTCATTTAGAATATTGTGTACAATTATGGAGACCACACCTTCAAAAAGATATAAATAGGATGGAGTCAGCCCAGAGGGCAGTCGCTAAAATGGTCAGTGGTCTTCATCGTAAAGTGTATGGGGACAGATTTAAAGATCTCAATATCTATACTTTGGAAGAAAGATGGGAGAGGGGAGATATGATAGCGACAATTAAATACCTATGTGGCATAAATGACAAAGAGGTGAGTTTTTCCAATTGAAAGGCATCTCCAGAACGAGGGGGCATAGGATGAAGGTGAAAGGGGATAGAAGTAACCTGAGAAAATACTTCTTTACAGAGAGGGTGGTGAATTTGTGGAATGGCCTCCTGGTGGAAGTGATGGAGACAAGCGCTTAGGATCTCTAAGGGGAGTGATAGGGAGAGTAGATGGCATGGATGGGCAGACCGGATAAGTTATATGGTCTTTATCTGCCTACATTTTTCTATGTTTCTATGTGAGGCAACTAATCAAGGTACAATGGCAGCCAATCCCTTTAAATCTCACTTAACTTTAAGAGCAGAAAGACACGGGATTTTCAAAACCGAAAGCCTCCCCCCCCCCCCCCCCCCGTTTAATAGAGAAGAAAACACAGGATTTTCAAAACTCTAGCCCCCCTGTTTAAGTAAACATTTGGTTGGAATTGCACCTTCTGGGTGAGAGGAATATACTGTATGAGTGAATTTATACTGCATTTTGGCCTCCCAGATTGACCTCAAAACTACTCACAGTAACAGGCCATGATGTTCACCAGATGACCAAAGGCTACACTGGGATAAATTTGAAACAATTTTTTTTTTTACTTGGTGAAACCTTAGTAACACTATTGGTTTACCAGCTTGAGTAGGGGATTGGGTACCGGTGAGTGGGAACAGGGGTGACTCTCTATTATCAGTACTAGAGAGATCTTCACTAATCACCTTGGAATCAATTTTGCAAGCAATTGTGAGGTTGGAAATGACAGTGAGTAACCCATAAAAACAAGGCAGGTTTCCCCTAAAACAAAACTTATCAAACAGTCACTGTGAGGATACAGGAAGCAAATATGCAATCAACAATTCAGCAAGATCTTCACGTCTCCGCTTGGGCTTCGTAGACATATGTCTATGACCACATGCTACAACTGTGGCTCATTTTTCAAGACCCTTCTGTCATGCTGATACATCAGGAAAGACCTCTTTATCCTCACTGACTCTCTGCACACAAATTTGCAATCTAGGTTTTCCTCTGCCAATAATCTGGTGAAACTCTCCTTGCCTAACTCACGTGCAACCACAGCTCACTTTTGAAGACCTGTCTGTCACACTGATGATGTCAGCAAGGTCTCCCATGCTGACTCTCCACAGAGAAATCCACAGTCTGTTTACGACGTTAGCCCCTGGTGCAGGCAAGATGTTGAAACATGTTGGCCTGAGTGAATACTCGTACATGAGAAGATACTGGTCTGCTGTATTTGTTTTTAATTATTTATTTATTTACTTATTGTGACTACAGATTTATACATTTGGGCTGCTTTCTTTTTTTTTTTTTTGTATTATATATATGGTACAGGCTACTTTGCCTCTTTGGTTTGATGATTTTATAAAATACTAGCACAAATCCCCCCAAAATCACATCTACATACATCTGCTTGGGACCAGATGTAAATATTAGCATGCAAAGCACACGTGCATGTATGTGTTTTACTGCTACATCACACTTTTAGTTTATTCTCACAGCACTCAGTTGTACTTGTTGCTTACATGTACATACATAATTGCACTACATGAACTTTCAAGCATGAGGTTGTTTTATAAAAGCCATTTTACATGCATATAACATCATTTGCAGGGCAATTCTATAAAGTATGCACTCATAGTTACACACTGAGTATTTATTTATTGCATTTGTATCCCACATTTTCCCACCTATTTGCAGGCTCAATGTGGCTTACATTATCGGAATAAGAATACAGAGTGGTATTGCATTAAAGTTCATAAGTGACAGAGTACTTTAAGCAGTCATGTATAGAGAGTTCAATTCCGGAATGAGAAATAAAGTGATATTGCATTAAAGTTCAATGGTGATAGAGTAAACTAAGCAATCAAGTATCGAGGGTTCAGTTTTGTCCAGTTCTGGTATAAGTTTCGTTATCTGGAATTTAGGCTAGATCATTGTGGTATGCCTTTTTAAACAGGTTGGTTTTTAGTGATCAGAGTGTTATGACTGTTGGAAGGGGTTGGAGGAATGGGCAGGGGATAGGGAAGCCTTGTGGGGCCCTGATCCAGGTATGGGCAGCTCCTTGAAGTCACCTAGATGTGCCAAAATTCAGTGGCAGTATCCAAATAACTAAGCAGACATAGTTAAAACCACATTTTATGTGGTCCTTCTTGCCCAGCTGGTTATCTGGGTACCAGCATTAAAAATTGGCAGCACCCAGATACTTTCCGGGTCCACCCTGACTCTGGACTTATGCACATATTAAATTAAAATAGTAGCATATGTATGCATATGTGTTCAAATACTACTCAATTAATGGCTTATTTCAAACAAATTAATTTAAGGTACCACAGTTGTGCACAATATATAATTCTCACGTACCCAACTGGACTCAGATCATAGAATTCTTCAATAAGAAAATTTCAATGTTCATTCTTCAGAAAAACAGTATCCACTTTCGTTTTCGCTTTCATTAACACATTTTGTAGTGACCTCAGCGG
Source organism: Microcaecilia unicolor (assembly GCF_901765095.1). Classification (NCBI taxonomy): domain Eukaryota; kingdom Metazoa; phylum Chordata; class Amphibia; order Gymnophiona; family Siphonopidae; genus Microcaecilia; species Microcaecilia unicolor. The sequence continues at coordinate 269,888,233 of NC_044034.1, read as the reverse complement.
TGCTCATCGCCAACAGAAATGTTTTATGGCAATGCTAACAGCACCCACCTCTTCATTGGTTCACTTAATTATATAATATTTCTCAAATTTGTTATATAATGTATTATATTATTTAACTTATCTTTTAGATCTTTTTTCGATCGGACCCATATATGCCAAAATTCCACCTCAGTGCTATTCTGTAAATACGTGCATATCTTACATAGGGGTAGACATAAGTGCCCGGTATAAGAGGCTTGGCCTCCCCTTCTCCAACAATTAGCTTCTGCGCTGCTGTCTTGCTGCTACCCTTACCGCTGCTTCTAAAGACTAACAGCAGTGGCAAAAGAATAGAAAAGAGCTGCAAGGCTGCAGCCTGTATACCCGCTCTGCTGCATCCATCCCCCTCTGATGTCACTTCCTGTTCCAGAGAGTGGAGGGTGAGAGCAGTAGAGTTGGCAGCCGCAGGTAGAGGAGATACAGCTCTGCGGTTGGTCCCAGAAAACAGGAGTCGCTGGGGTTCCCAGGGAGCTAGGGTAAGGGGAAACAAAAGATGATGGGGGACATTAGCACCTCCTTTGTTCTGCTGGTTATGTCTTTCATACCGACCGGGGTCATAGCCTTGTTGATTTTAACCAGGTTTTCTATAATAAGTGCATTTCATAAAGTCTCTCATTTGCCTTGTCTGTGTGTCTTGAATAGGGCCAATCGTTAGCCTGTCCACTATGTATTGTATTGAAACTTCCACTGTCCTTCATAGAATATTGTATAATAGTAGGTGTCAGATTTAAGTGTAAGGCCTAAATCAACTAATCACATTGGTCAATTGAGGCCTTAAATTTACATAACTCCACATAAGTAAATACATAGGGGTAAATTCTGTAAATGGTGCTGAAAAAAGTAGCGCTTAGCGCTGTTATATAAATGGTGCTCAAAGTTAGGTGCCGTTTATAGGATAGCACTTAGTGATGGGATCTGTGACCTTCTTTAGGAACAACCATTTACACCGACTGAACTGTGGCGTAATCCTCATGCCTAAATTAGGCGCGGATCCCCCTTATTCTATAACAACGTGCAGAAATTCCAAAGTGCCCCTGATCTGCCCCTGACCCTCCCATGGCCAAGCCTATTTTATGAGCCGCATGTAAATTTATACATGTAGATTTTAGTTAATGCCAATTAGCATGATAATTGATAGGTACCAAGTTGTATGCACCAACTGTGCACACGCCCAATTTTGTACATGCAATTTCAAGCACCATTTATAGAATTTGAGGATATTGTTTACAGCAAATAAAAACCTTTACTGTATGATACACAGCCTCTTGTTTTCTGGTTACTGCATTGATGCATTTGGTAACTATTTGACATAATAAATAATGAAAACCCTTTCTGAGTGCAGAGCTAAAAAGAATCAGATCTTCTTAGGAATCATGAACTACTTTTCAAGAAGCTGCATAGCTTTGTTTGAAGCTCCAACCTTTCACTTTGTGTATAACTGTGTATCCACATGAGATCTTCAATAAAATGAACTGGCTGGTCTTGATTTGAAGTAGACAATGCTCTATATCATGTAATCACTCACTAGCCATTCTCTGTGCCATACTTAAGATGGAGTTACTTCTCCCTGACATTAGTTGGGTAGTATGTACAGGTCAAGATGGAGGTTGTTTAGTAGATAATATAAGGAGTTAGCATACTACACATTGCGAGGAAATCACTCGCAATGTGTAGTATGCTAACTCCTTATATTATCTCCTTATATATCTGTACTTCCTATACAAGAGGAGACGGCGGTCAAGCACTTTCCTTTCTCATCAACCTCCTCTTTTATCATGGCATGCTTTATATCATTAGAGGAAGCTTTTAAATATTATGGCACTCCAACTACCATGGGAAAGAAAAAAATAATCGCTATAGGATATTTTCTTTTTCTCAGTTTTAAGTTTGCTTCTATGGGTTGGGTCAAATGACTTTAGTTTTGTGACATTATTAAGTTATTTTACAATGGAATGATTATTCCTTAAGTTGAGAGTCAGGATATTGCTGTCCATGTTTCTGGAGGAAAGACGTAATTGGAAAGCAAGATTATGAAACACTAGCGTGATATCCTGCATGTTGATCGGCTGAAAGGAAGGCCCCTATCTTCTTGCAACAAGTTTAGGGTAGATTTTGCAGCAAGAGTTGTAAAGTTTTATGGCACGGAATGTTGACATAGATAGAAACATAATGGCACATAAAGGCCAAATGGCCCATCCAATTTGCAGATTTACATACTCTTCATTGGCACCCCTTGTCAACATTGTTGACATATTTGTGTTGGATGATGCCAAAATGTGCCTTGAAGCAATAGGAGGAACATTCTGGGTCCCTGTTCAAAAGAAATGAGGGGTGGGCTACTGTGTGAAAACATGCCATCAATATCATCGATAAAGAAAAAACATTTCTAATTCAATTTACCAGTAGAATTCCATCAGAGGTGGAAGGATGCCGAAATCCCATGAGGAAAACAGCAAGAAAAAGACAGTGGGAAGTGGGACGATGACTCAAGATTCCACATTATAGAAAAGTAATATAAACTACCGTCAGCCTACCTTGTTGTTTTTACAAGTTTGGGTAGATTGCTTCTCCTTAGGAACACTTGAGAGAATCTTGTGCCACCCAACACCAGAGCCTCTTTATCTATGTTCTGTATGCTTGAGAAGAGAGGGAAGAGGAGATAGTACTTTTGGTGTCTGTGGATAAAAATCACAAAATTGAACCCACTTTAGGAGTTTCCCTCAGCCTTGTAGTTGGAGGACCGGCTACATTTGCATAGGGTTGAATGTATAAAAATAGTACATTCTTCTTGAAGGTTTCTCAGAAACTGTTTTTTTTTTTAAAATAAAACGTCTCCATGTTGTATTCAGTTTGGGCCAAATTCTATAAATGGCACCTTAAAAATCAGCGCCGATAAACCACGCGGTTAGTGTGATTCTATAAACTACACCTAAAGTCAGGCATAGTTTATAGAATATGCCTATATGCTGTTCTTGCGACTAAAATCTAGGCACACTCATTTAGGTGACCTAAAACCAGGCCTAAATACCTAAGATAGGCGCGGATCTGGTGTATTATGTAATAATGCACATAGTTTTTTAAAAATGCCCACAACCTGCCCATTCCACGCCTATGTCCACACCCTTTTTTTGACAGCGCACATTAGAATTTATGTACACTGCATTGTAGAATACATCTAGAAAGTTGTGCGTGTAAATTCTGTTTAAAGCCAATTAGTCTGCTAATTGGTTGTTAAGAACCAATTATCAGCGTTGAATGGCTTGATAATTAAGTTGTGCGTGTAATTTTGCCTTGTGACCATATTAGTGCGCACAACTTAAGGTGCCATATATAGAAATTGGGGGTTTCTGTTTGTCTTTTTTTTATATATTTTTTCTTTTCCTCTATTCCATTCTCTCTTCTTTCTCTCCTTTCATGTGGGCCTATTCACAAAAGCATGGTAATAACACTATTTAATGTAGTCATTAACTAGCATTACTACCAAGGGACGTTAATGCATATTCAAGAAGATGTGGACATAAAAATATGCAATGAAAATAAGCAATAGGCCTCAGTAAAAATTGTTTATTTGTTTGTTTTACTATCAGTTCTTGTCTTTCTTTCCTATCAATTTTGTAGTTCTTTTCTTTGCATGTAGCTTATTATTGTAAAGCGCTCAGAAAGATTCCGGTGTTGCAGTACATCAAACTGTAATAAACTTGAAACTTAAAAATTCAGTCCATGTTATTATAACACATGTGAAGTAGCATTACTTCTACCTCTCATGGGCCCGGTGTTCAAGGCTATTTACCTAGATAACTGTTCTATATACAATATCCAGGGAATTATATAATAATAAAGTAAAGAAATAAAGTGAAATGTGCTCAGAAATAATTCAGCACCCCAAGTGATTTTTAAAGCACATACAAGCACCAGAAAACCTTGCCTCCTATGACTCTTTAATTCCATGACTCTTTAATTTTCTCAGGAGTCTCTCATGAGGAACTTTATCAAAAGCTTTCTGAAAATCTAGATAACTACATCAACCGGCTCACCTTTATTCATATGTTTATTCACACCTTCAAAGAAATAAAGCAAATTGGTGAGGCAAAACTTCCCTTGGCTGAACCCATGCTGAAAGAATTGGTCATTTAACCCTACCCTCTGTTTTCTATCCATCAACCAATTCCTTATCCACAAGAGGACATTAATTGCCTCCTATCTCATAGATTTTTAATTTTCTCAGGAGCCTCTCATGAGGGACTTTGTCAATCGCTTTGTGAAAATCTAGATACATCAACTGGATCACCTTTATCCACATTGTTTTTTTGAAGTCTACATTACTGATAATGGTTTATGGACTTATTCACCAGATATAGGCAGAGTAACCAGATGGACTACTACAGCCATGACCCAACCAACATTTTTCTGCAGTCAGCACGACTGTGCTAATTTTCTTTTCTTTTTTCACTCTTTGTTTTAGCTGGCTTGAGATATTACGCATTCCTCTGATTGGCCAAAGACTGTCCCCTTCTGTTACCTGCATGCATTTCCCTCAACATCAACACTATGTTTCACCTATCCCATAGCATGAGTTATGAGACACATTTCTACATCTGTTCTATCCAATTCAACGCTGGCAAGCCTCTTAAATGTTTAGTATTCTCAGTGGAGGAGGGTAGTTAGTGGGGTCCCGCAGGGGTCTGTGCTGGGTCCGTTGCTTTTTAATGTATTTATAAATGACCTAGAGATGGGAATAACTAGTGAGGTAATTAAATTCGCCGATGACACAAAATTATTCAGGGTCGTCAAGTCGCAGGAGGAATGTGAACGATTACAGGAGGACCTTGCGAGACTGGGAGAATGGGCGTGCAAGTGGCAGATGAAGTTCAATGTTGACAAGTGCAAAGTGATGCATGTGGGTAAGAGGAACCCGAATTATAGCTACGTCTTGCAAGGTTCCGCGTTAGGAGTTACGGATCAAGAAAGGGATCTGGGTGTCGTCGTCGATGATACGCTGAAACCTTCTGCTCAGTGTGCTGCTGCGGCTAGGAAAGCGAATAGAATGTTGGGTGTTATTAGGAAGGGTATGGAGTCCAGGTGTGCGGATGTTATAATGCCGTTGTATCGCTCCATGGTGCGACCGCACCTGGAGTATTGTGTTCAGTACTGGTCTCCGTATCTCAAAAAAGATATAGTAGAATTGGAAAAGGTACAGCGAAGGGCGACGAAAATGATAGTGGGGATGGGACGACTTTCCTATGAAGAGAGGCTGAGAAGGCTAGGGCTTTTCAGCTTGGAGAAGAGACGGCTGAGGGGAGATATGATAGAAGTGTATAAAATAATGAGTGGAATGGATCGGGTGGATGTGAAGCGACTGTTCACGCTATCCAAAAATACTAGGACTAGAGGGCATGAGTTGAAGCTACAGTGTGGTAAATTTAAAACGAATCGGAGAAAATGTTTCTTCACCCAACGTGTAATTAGACTCTGGAATTCGTTGCCGGAGAACGTGGTACGGGCGGTTAGCTTGACGGAGTTTAAAAAGGGGTTAGATAGATTCCTAAAGGACAAGTCCATAGACCGCTATTAAATGGACTTGGAAAAATTCCGCATTTTTAGGTATAACTTGTCTGGAATGTTTTTACGTTTGGGGAGCGTGCCAGGTGCCCTTGACCTGGATTGGCCACTGTCGGTGACAGGATGCTGGGCTAGATGGACCTTTGGTCTTTCCCAGTATGGCACTACTTATGTACTTATGTACTTATGTACTTATGAAAGCTTAAAGGTCCTTTGGTTCTTTATATATTTGCTGCTATTTGTCACCTTGTTCTGCTATTGAAACTTGGTTGCAGGAGGGTGACTCATTCTATCTTACTCAAGCTTTTCTTCCTGGTTACACTGCCTACTATAGACATGGAGGGGGAGGGGGAGGGGGATGGCTGTTCTTGTTCTTAAGTACTTGCCCACTAGGGAAATCTTTTGTCATTCTTTCTTTTTTTTCTTGATTCACTCTTGGTTTGTATAGACAGCTTTTCCCCTTTGTACTGTCTTATCTATTGTTCTTCCTCCGTCTCTGTTTCTTCGTATGAGGATCTCAGCTCTTTCTTGGTGTACAGTCTTAGGCCCAGATGCACTAAACAAAATGAGCCTTTAACGACCCTTTAACGAACAAATTTTTAACGGTGGCATGCATTAAAGGCCATTTTCCGACAATGCTAGCAGCTAACGAAAACGGAATGCAGATGAGCAAATTGTGCACAGACCCTATTGTAATGAGATGCACTAACCTTTTCCGATTGCCTTAACAGTGGAAATTGCTGAAAAATTTAATGAGAGGTTGTACCTCTCGTTGGGGCTGCGCTAGATCGAAGAATTGTCAAAAATGTATGTCATATATGTGCGTTTTTCAATCAGCTGATATCGGAGAGTGCAGTTGAAAGTGTGCATCACAAAAATAGCCTTCCATTTTGGCCATTATTCACACCCAAACAATAAAAACTTCCTTTTTGACAGTGCTTCACTCAGCTGAGAGACCTTGGAAGTCTCTGAGCCAATCACAGCACTGTTTGATTTTTTTAAAATAAAGCTTCTTGAAAAACGTGAATCCTCCTGACGGATAAGTTAACAACGGGAAATGCAGCGAAATCACGATTTACAACATTCATATGCTCATGGGAGCGTCTTACTTACCTACAAACAATTTTTATGAAAACAAAAAGGATGAAACAACGTGGCACACACAATGGAAAATTGCAAGCAGAAAAAACCAATCAAAATCAAGCTGGAGGCAGTACTCGCCAGTAGCCCCGTGATCGCAAAAACAAACAGTGCAGCGACGCGACGCGATTCTTACATGCCGTGGACGCATGCCTATGAGGTCACATGCGCACATTAGCCACGCTGATACTGTGTGCTTTCCGAATGAATCTGTGTGCATGTGTTTCCTACTCCACTACAGGGGATTGCACCAGATTAGCGAAACTTTCATGCATCCGACTTTTGAATACCGCACCGAACATTTCTGATGCGTTTTTTTTTAGTGCATTCTTCATTTTTTCAAATTTGGTAAGTTCTTTTACGTTTTATATTCTTTTACGTTTGGTTGATGCATCTTGCCCTTAATTCAGGTGTGTTGCTTTTTCGGAGTGATCTTAATATACAAGTGGATAATCCTTTGCTGCAGATAGACTTTGATTTTTCTATCTCTTTTGGCTGAATTGCACATCAGCCTTCTCTTTTTAGTCCCTAATCATGTAGGTGGTCACTGTCCGGACTTGTTTGTTAATAGACAGAATTTGACTTTTCACACTACACCCCCTTACCATAGGCGCCCGGTATAAGAGGCTTGGACAGGCTAAGCCTCCCCTGCTGTGCTCTGAGGAGTTTAAATTGTTGATTTACCTCCGTCCTCACAGCAGGAGCTGCAGTAAAAGCCCTCTAGCCTTGTGAGGCCCAGATGCATTAAAGACGTCGGTAATTCCCGTTCCCTACCGATTCCATAGCGAATCGGTAGGGAACGGGAATGCATCAACGATAGGGAATGCAAATGAGCTACTCGTTGTAGCTCACTTGCATTCTCTATTCCTTCGGTACCTGAGTCGGAGAATCGGGACGTCCCTTTAGATTAGGCTCCTCTTCCTGGTCTCTTCAGCCAATCAAAGTGGGCTTAGCTGGCTGTTGTCAGTGAAACGCGCTCTGATTGGCTGAAGAGACCAGGAAGAGGTGCCTAATCTAAAGGGACGTCCCGATTCTCCGGCAACCAGGAAAATATAAAAGTTTTGCTGTGGAGGGGCGGCGAAGACAAAATAGAAGGGGGGAAAAAACACCAGCGCCGGCAGAGCTAAAAAAAATGCGAAAAAAAGACGTCTCTCAGAAGTGCAGGGAGAGTACGTCCTTAAAGGACGCCCCTCACATGCGCTCCCTGCTTTTTTTTTTTTCTTTTTTACCTTTTTTGGGGGCCCTTTTCCTTTCCGATTCCCTCACAGGAGCCCTAACGAGAGGTCAGACATCTCGTTAGGGTTCCTATGGTAAGGGAATCGGAAAAACAGTAGTGCATCTCATTATAATGGGCTGCAATGGTAGTGCAGCTCATTATAATAGCTTTTCAATCATTTGCATTCCGTTTTCGTTGCCTGCTACCGTGGCAGGGAAAATGCCCTTAGTGCATGCCTGGGGTGAACTACTTGCGTTTTAAACTGGCTGGAACCAGTTTAAAACGCAAGTTGTGGGCTCGTTAGGTTTTGTGCATCTGGGCCTGAATCAGTTGTAGAAATTGGTTTATGGTTTGTTTACCTTACTGCTGGGGGGGGGGGGGGGGGGGTTGGCTGGAGGTGTCCTGGGTTGCCAGGGAGATATTTAACGAGGATGACTTCCTGTCCTGCACTGAGGACAGATAGCAGCAGAATCATACTGGGCCAGCATGATCACAAAACATCACCAGATAACAAAGGTAGAAAAGATCATTTTATTTTCATTATAGTGTTTGGAATATGTCCACTTTGAGAATCAGGTGCTCAACATTAAAAGTTTATATTTATTTACTTATTTATGGCATTTTATCCCACATTAAACATGAATTAGGGTGTTTTGTGGCTCTACATGAGAATTGTGATGATATGATCCCTTGTTTCATATTGTTAACGGTCTGCATTTTCCTTATGGGTGGTATATTGGTGTATTAGGTTCTGCCCAGTGTAATATTTATGGTACAGTAAGGTTCTGAGTGCGTTTTTGCACAAAGTTGTGCATAATGTTTTGCAGTTGAGCGATTGTGCTTAGAATATGCTTTGAGCAACCACTTTATTGTTTGACATATGATACATATCTAATATCTAAATTTAATAAAAGGTATTGTGATTATTTTATTTTTATTTTTTTTTTCTGTGTGTTATGACAATTATGGATATAAGCTCCGCCACCTGGCTCCACCCCTAACCCCGCCCCTTTAGCCTCCCCAAACAGTTGGGCCACCGACCGCCTATGCCCCTTACTATTCCTTTATCATGGTGAACTTTAGTTATCCTATTTTCCATCAAATCTGTAGATTACCAGCCTACATCTTTCATACAATATTTTTATTCTGTAGATAAGGATCTATTTGCCTCACAGTTTCTCTGTCCTGGCTACATTTTCTGCTGAAGAGAAGGCGACATTTTGGTCCTCACATTCAGCCAGTGCTGTAATCAACTTCCCTCCTTTGAGATGTATTAGCCTTTGGCCTTCTTTAAGCAGATCTTGGAGTCTCCTGAACTACAGACACAAACTGGGCGTGGTCTCTTTAAGCCTTCTAACATTGTAAATGAGCACTGAACACAGGGGTCAGTTGATCCTGCTGGAGAAGCCAGGTGGAAGTCTATTTGCTCTGCTCTCTACAACACTTAGGGCCAGATGCACTAAATTGTACGAGGCAATAACGAGCCATTAACAAGAAAAAAGTAAACCCTGGCATGCACTAAATACCTTTTTCCCACGAAGGTAGCAGCCAACAACGGAATGCAAATGAGCAAATTGTGTTGAAACCCTATTGAAATGAGATGCACTAAAGTTTTCTGCTTGTCCTAACGCAGGAAAACTACCGGAAAGCTAACCGAGAGGTCTGTACCTCTCGTTGGGGCTGCCCGGCTAAAACTTAAATGTCAAAACAAAAAAAAAATTGCGAAGGGGGCAAAAACGCTCGTCAGGAGCGTCCTTTATTGATCCCCGAAGTCGCCGCTGCTCCCCGCTCCCCCTGCATTAATCCAAATGTAAAAAACTTAAATGTAAAAACAACCCCCCCAAAATAAACACGTCCTTTATGGATGGCCTTGCCCCCCCCCGCCCTGCCCGAGGTTGCTGCTGCTCCCCGCTTCCCCCTGCATTAAAAAATCAAAACTTAAGGCTGCCCCGGCCCCCCTCCCTTCCTCTCTTCCTCTCTCTCTCTTTCTCTCTTTCCCAGCTCCGCCTCCTGCCATTCTCCGCCCCGTGACATGCCCCCGTGACCCGCCCCGCCGCCCCCCCAATGTCATCACCACCGCTACCCCCCCTCCACCGGGCCCCCCTCCGTCTTACCGGGCCCGTGCAGCGCCTCTCACCTCTGTGTGAAGGCGCTGCACGGGCAAGAAGAACAGCTGATCGCCTCTTCGCTGAGTCTTCATGTCTCTCCTTTCCTCCTGGGCCCGCCCTCGTCTGACATATGTAACCTACGTAGGTTACTTACGCTTGGCTGCTTGGATGCTCTGAGCATGCTTTACGGGCAGATTATCGACGGGGATTACACCAGTTTAACGATTCTTTAATGCATTCTACTTTACAATACCGCACCGAACATGTGCGACTTGTTTTTTTAGTGCATTCTTCATTTTTTCAAATTCGGTAAGGACTTTTACGTTTTAGATTTTTTTACGTTTAGTTGATGCATCTTGCCCTTAAAGTTATTATCTGTTTATAATTAAGGGGTAATGAATGCATGGTGAGGACTTCAAGATTGCCTGGTGCCAGAGAAGTTGGAAAGTCTTTTTGCAGTGAGCTACTGGAGCTGGAAGTCCTGGAATCTGTAGCTGCAACCTGCACCAATCACTTCATGCTTCTTACTAGGGAAAGCAAATTGGGACACTGTTTAGTGCAAAATCTTGTTGAGTATACTAACAGCTGTGTCCCCAGCACATCTTGCAGAGTGCAAGTAAAAGTCAGTTGCATACTTTTGGAACTGTTTTCTTATGTTACTATGAACAAATTGCTACAGCTGCCAGATTTAGTAAAGGCTGAACGTTTTTTTTTAATACATGCAATTGAGTTGTGCAGCTTCATTATTGATGCTGATAGCCTAAAATACAAACGAAAATTAAGAGGGCAAAGGCTACAGACTCAACAGTACACTTGGGTTGCAAAGAATTATAAATTGCAAAGGGCACATAGTCATGTTGGTCATAGCACTGAAACTGCTTTTGTGGCAATGCTGAACTTATTTGTCATTTGGATGCCTAGAAGGATGAAATATTTACGATCTGACTTGATCTTAGTGTGACATTTTTGTTGTTGACTATTCATTCTATTTAGTTTGCCTTCAGAAAAACTGGCCTAAAAGGAACATTTTTCTTCTTGTACTTTTCAGGTCTCATTCAATAATTCCTTGTCTACTCCTTTCCCCTTATCCGTTGGGGACACACAAGGGTCAGTTCTGGATCCAACTTTGTTTAATCTTTTTTGGCACCATTAGCTATGCTCATTCAAGACCTGGATTTAAGTGCTTATTTGTATGATATTCAGCTTCTTATTGCCCCCATTTCAAGGAATCATGTTTTTTTAAGATAACCTGGATAAAATTGCTGACTGGATTGAACAGCAGCGTTATGGATGGAAGGGTTATGGCTGTCTTGCAATAATAGACATCATCCTTTTTTACCTTGTATTAAGGGCAAGATGACTCTGATCAAAGATTCCATTTCTTTATACAAGGAAAGTAAACAAAAACAAGAGAGACAGGAAGCTTATATGGTTCTCCAAACAAGTGGCTGAAAAATAAGGGCAAAAGAGACTGTGTTTAAGAAATACAGAAAAACTCAACAAGAGAATCATTGAAAAGATTACAGGATTAAACTAAAAAGAGGTGAAGAGGGAAATATGGCTAGTGAAAGCACAGGTGGAAGAAAATGTGACTAAAGATGTAAATAGAGATGGCCTTTTTCAGATATGTTGGGAAAAGTAGAAAAAGATAGGAATGGACTTGTAGGACTGAAAAGATGCTAAGAAGAGCTATATGGAGAGCAATGAGGATAAAGCAAATGTGCTAAACAAATACTTCTCTTTGGTGTTCGCAGTAGAAAATCTTGGAGTAGGACCGTGGTTGGCTGCCAAGGGCATATCTGGGAATGGAGTGCATATTGAACTGTTCATGGAAGAAAACATTAATAAACAACTTGAAAATCTGAATGTGGACAAATCTCTGAAGAAATGGCTTTTCACTCAGGCCTTTCATGACCTGCTTTAATTGGCAAGTTGCTTTTTCTGATCTCCCTTTTCTTTCTTTCTGTGCTCCTCACCTTATTTAACAAATCGTATATCTCACACCATCTACAATTCTGGGCGATGTACAAAAAGGCATATACAGAAATACATAAAGACAATAAGGGCTAAGCTCCAAATTATAATAAAATAACAAGTCATAAAAACAATTATAAAATGTAATACTGTACCAAAATAGTGCAATGTGTATATCCTCTAACAAATGTTTTTATATGCTCTCCCTCCTTATTATGTATTGTGAATAAAGACCATTGTTTATTGGTACAATATTCTCTTTGGGTATTGTAAACTGCTTCGATATCTATAGATGAATGGCGGTCTATCAGATACTGAAGGATCAAAATTCAAAGCAATTTAACCAGCTGGAAATGGCCCCTGGCTAGTTCATCTGTTCAGGGCTAACTGGTCATTTTCATGGGCACTTAACCGGTTAGTGTCACTGAAAATGACTGGTTAAAACTTAAAGCAAAATAGGTTATTTTGAGGAAGTTCTGAGGGTGGAATCGGCACTAGGCTGGTTAAGTGCCGATATTCAGCATTTAACTGGCCAAGGTCACCACATAAAGAGGACTGCATAAAAGTCAGTCCTATCTTTATGCGGTGCCCCACAGCCGGTTAAGTGCTGAATATCGTTCCTAATCGGCTATTGTGTAGCTGGCTGTGGAAACCTGGAAGTTCGCCTGGGTATAGCCTGAAATTGAAGTTTTGGACATAACACTGGCAGCGTTCGGCAAAACGTTGAGTGCCGCCGGCTGAATATTGAACCCTGCATAAATAAAAATAAATAAATATCTAAGGGGTCCTTTTACTAAGCCGTGGTAAAAAGTGGCCTGCAGTAGTGTAGGCGCGTGTATTGGTTGCGTGCCGGGCCAGTTTTTACCACATCTGCAGTAAAAATGAAACCAGCGCATGCCCAAAACCGGCCTGAGCCCTTAATGCCACCTGTTGATCTAGCGGTAAAGGCTCACGTGCTACACATGTGGTGATTGGTTGGCGCGCACCTGTGTGTAGGAGGAAATTAATAAATAATTCATCCAGGCGTTATGGGCATGTGCCAAATCTGAAATTAATGCCAGGAGGGTGTGCTGGCCTGGTGGTAGTCTCATTTTGGCACATGCTGCACGCGTGTAGAGCCTACCGCAGTTTAGTGAAAGGGCCCCTTAACAAACAATTAGGGAGCTTAGGGTATGGGTACAGATTGGTTTGCTTGGCCTCTCCAGCCAAAACAATGTTTTGCTGTACCTGTCTTCATGAACTTCACAAAACTCGATACCATGGTTCAACAACGAATTAAAAAAAAAACTCAAAACACAAACCAGGAAACTTGAATGAGCATGGAAAAAAAATTAAAGATGAACATACACTCAATGCATGGAAGCATATACATAGAACATACAAATATGCAATAAGACAAGCCAAAAGGTCCTACTACAAAACTAGCATAGGACCGGACTATAAAGATCTGAAGAAACTATATCAACTTGTAAATAAATTACTAGACACCACCTTTATCACCACAACCAACACAGATATCCCATCCGCAGACAAACTTGCTAACTACTTTAATGAAAAAAATAATAAAATTATGTAGTACACTTCCTCAGCACAACACTGACATCAAAAACGTCTTCAATGAACTGGACCGTATCTGGTCAACATATACCCTCCTCACCACTGAATCAGTTACACAAGCGACTCATAGATTTGCCAACACCCATTGCAAACTGGATATATGCCCCAGTCATCTACTCATATCTTCATAGCAGACCTCACATCCCACCTAAACTTCATGCTACAACAAGGTCTCTTCCCTGAGGAATATGGCAACATCCTACTTACCCCAATACCAAAAAACACTAAGAAAAACACAAATGATCTCACCAATTACCGCCCAGTTGCGTCTATCCCACTAGTAATCAAACTGATGGAAAGCCTGGTGACCAAACAGATTACGGAATACATAGACAAGTTCTCATTACTACACGACTCTCAATCAGGATTCCGTTCCCACCATAGTACTGAAACTGTCCTAGTCACACTCCTGGCCAAATTCAAGCAGGAAATAGCCACAGGTAAAAGCATACTTCTCTTTCAATTCAACATGTTGAGCGCATTCGACATGGTAAACCACAATATACTAATAAGACTCCTTGGCCACTTTGGGATTGATGGAAATGTACTTAACTGGTTCAAGGGTTTTCTAACCACCAGAATATACCAAGTAAAATCTAACTCAAACATCTCACCACCGTGGAAAGCAGCCTGTGGAGTACCTCAAGGATCACCATTATCATCAATACTCTTCAACATAATGATGATCCCACTGGCAAAGTTCCTATCAAATCGAGGCCTCAACCTGTTCATCTATGCAGATGACGTTACAATCTACATTCCCTTCAGACAGGACTTCACAGAAATAACCAATGAAATTAATGATGGCCTGAACATCATGGACTCTTGGGCAAATTCATTCAAACTGAAACTGAACACTAAAAAAACACACTGTCTCATCCTCTCATCTCAACATAACAAGTACAAACCCACAACCATAAATGTCCCAGGACACACCCTCCCCACTTCAGACAGCCTAAAAATACTCGGCGTCACAATCGACCGCAACCTCACTCTTGAGAACCAAGTAAACTCTGTAATAAAGAAAATGTTCTACTCAATGTGGAAACTCAAACGACGAAAACCTTACTTCCCGAGAGAAACTTTTCAAAACCTAATACAATCAATGGTCCTAAGCCATGCAGATTACTGCAATGGAATCTATGCGGGATGCAAAGAACAACTCACAAAAAAACTTCAGACCGCCCAAAACACAGCAGCCAGGTTGATATTTGGTAAAACAGGATTCGAAAGTAGTAAATCTCGCCGTGAAAAGCTGCACTGGCTCCCAATCAAAGAATGGATCATCCTCAAAATTTGTATTTTGGTCCACAAAATTATCTACGGAATAGTCCCAGGATACATGACAGACCAACCAGAAACAGAATCGGATCATCACGATCATACCTTAACCTACATTACCCAAATTGTAAAGGACTTAAATACAAAACAACCTACGCATCCTGCGTCTCCTATATAAGCGCACAACTATGGAATGGCCTTCCAAAAGCTGTGAAAACAGTCCATGACCACCTAAACTTCAGGAAATCACTAAAAACCAACCTCTTCAAAAAGGCTTACCCCACAGACCCACTGTAAATCCCCAAACCCAGCAACACAACACAACCAATGATCGTAATGGACAACGTACAACCTCCATTCCCTTCGACCCTCATGATGCCTGATACACATCTACCTCATCCGACCACATTATAACCTTGTATTTGTTATCAACCGACATGGCGATCGCCTTGACGGCACTATGTAAGCCACATTGAGCCTGCAAATAGGTGGGAAAATGTGGGGTACAAATGAAATAAATAAATAAATAAACTTGTCTAAATACCTTTTAAAGCAAGCTATACTAATTGCTTCCACCACATTTTTCTGCCCACAAATTCTACAGTGTAATTATGTTCTGTGTGCTGATTAAGAAATATATTCTCCAGTTTATCTTAAAAGTGCTCCTTATTAGCTTAATGGAGTGTCCCCTAGTCTTACTACTAGGGGTACATAACTTGATTTTCCCTGTTCCATCCTATCCATATGTCTCTTCTCCAGGCTGAAGAGCGCTAATCTGTTTAGCCTTTGCTACTAAGGAAGTCATTCTATTATCTTTATCTGCATTTTTGTAGTTCACCTATATCTTTTTTTGAGATGTGGCGACTAGAACTGCACCTGATACTAATGTGCAGTTGCATTATGATATCTTTTTGTTTTTTTTAACATTCCTTTCCTAATATTTTCTAAAATTCTATTTGCTTTTTTGACTGCTGCCGTACACTGAACTGAGGATTTTAACATATTGTTCACAATTACCCTAAGATATTTTGCTTGAGTAGAGGCACCTTGCAGCTGTAGTTTGGATTTTTGCCCTGTATCTATCATTTTGCATTTGTTCATATTGAATTTCATGTGCCATTTAGATGCCCAATCTTACTATCAGGTGAATTTTCAAAAGAGAAGGGCGCCCATCTTGCGACTCAAATCAGGAGATAGGCATCCTTCTCACAAGGTCGCCCAAATCGGCATAATTGAAAGCCGATTTTCGGCACCCTCAACTGCTTTCCATTGCGGTGTTGACCAAAGTTCACGGGGGCGTGTTGGCAGTGTAGCGAAGGCGGGACTGGGGCATGGTTAGGAGATGGGCGTCCTCGGCCGATAATGGAAAAAAGAAGGGCGTCCCTGACGAACACTTGGGCGACTTTACTTGGTCCATTTCTTTCACGACCAAGCATAAAAAAGGTTCCCAAACTGACCAGATGACCACCGGAGGGAATCAGGGATGACCTCCCCTTACTCCCCCAGTGGTCAATAACCCCCTCCCACCCTCAAAAAAATCTTTAAAAATACTTTTTTGCCATCCTCTATGCCAGCCTCAAATGCCATACTCAGGTCCATCGCAGCAGTATGCAGGTACCTGGAGTAGTTGTAGTGGGTGTAGTGTACTTCATGCAGGTGGACCCAGGCCCATCCCCCCCTACTTGTTACACTTGTGGTGGTAAATGTGAGCCCTCCAAAACCCACCAGAAACCCAATGTACCCACATGTAGGTGCCCCCCTTCATCCCTAAGGGCTATGGTAGTGGTGTACAGTTGTGGGGAGTGGGTTTTGGGGGGCTCAGCACCCAAGTTAAGGGAGCTATGCACCTGGGACCTTTTTCTGAAGTCCACTGCAGTGCCCCCTAGGGTGCCCGGTTGGTGTCCTGGCATGTGAGGGGGACCAGTGCACTATGAATGCTGGCTCCTTCCATGACCAAATGGCTTGGATTTAGTCATTTTTGAGATGGGCGTCTTCTGTTTCCATTATCACCGAAAACCGGGGATGACCATCTCAAAAACGACCTAAGGACGACAATCTCTAAGGTCAACCTAAATTTCATGATTTGGGCGTCCCCGACCGTATTATCGAAAGGAAAGATGGACATCCATCTTGTTTTGATAATATGGGTTGCCCTGCACCTTTGTCGTCCTGCGAGGACGCCCTCATGAAAACTTGTGCACCCTGTTCGATTATGCCCCTCCAAGTCTCCCTGCAGTCGACTCATGATTTATCTGCTTTGAATAATTTTGTGACGCAGCAGTTTGATCACTTCACTTGTTGCTTCCTTTTCTAGAGCGGTAATGGGGCATTGCCGTGCGCTGCCTGGTTTTTGCTGGGTTAGCGCGGAAGCCCTTACCACTATCTCAATGGGTGGTGGTAACTGCTCACCCACGAAATGGCCGCGTGGCAATTGGTTCACTTGCCACATGGCCATTTCTTTAAGAAAAGGGAAACCTGCTTTTTACCCGCTGTGGTTAAAGGGGGCCTCGGCACATGCCAAAAACACATGCTGATGCCAGCGCAGGCCCCCTTTTGCTACAGCTTCGTAAAAGGATCCCTTAGTTACTAATAATTGGGGTTCATAGTAAAATAGCACATCTTAACGGTAGCCCACTGATAATCCCCCCTCTTAATTGGTTTTATTGATTAGAACTGTTTGGTTTAATTGGAATTTCTGAATTTCATGAAACTGTGTGAAAACTTATTTGTTAAAAGTTGAACTTCTCAACCCAGGCATACAGATTTTGCTGAAGCCAATACAAATCTGCATCAGGTCTGACAACTGCAAAAGCTGAAATGAATTGAGAACAGGCTTAAAGTTTGTCTGGTTCAATTCTTATTTAAATTTAATTTAGAATTCCTAGGGAGCTAAACAGCATTACAGAAAATTTAAAACAAGTGGGGAAAGTTTTGTAGATGGGGCAGTCTCTGGGGTCAGGAGGTACTTGCAGAGCGATAGTTTCTGGGCTTGAGTCAGTTTGTATGGCGGTAGTTTATGGGAGTGGGGAGTTTTAAGGGTGATCGGAGCAGTTGATAGTTTGAGGTAGTTTTCAGAGTCATGGGGCAGTTGCAGAGGGTAGTTGCTAGGGGTGTAGAACTTTAGAGATGGTTTTGTTGCAGGGTGGTAGCTTTTTAGGGGTGGGGCATTATTGAAAGTGGGAAAGAGTTTGGGGGTACTTTTGCAGGGTGTGGGCATTTTGGACATTTGGGAGAGTCAAGAACAGGGAGAGCGAGTTTGAAAGGAGGAGTTCCCTAACTGCTATGATTCACTGTATGTAAATTTCTATGCCACAGAACCTGGAACTCTTTCTCACACAGAAATATATCAGGCCATTTGTTTGGAGGGCTTCGTTTTCTGCAAATCATGGTCCAATTTGGTCCATTTTGAAATTCTGTGTGTGTGTGTGTGTATTTTTATCTGGCTTTCCCACATGCCAAGTTTCATCCCCAATCCATTAAATTTTGAAGAGCTATTTGCCCTCAGAGAGGCAGACCGATATTTCTTGACATCTTTTGCATACTTCTTTCCAACTTCTTTTGTATTGAACAGAATAAAAATGATGGATCTGACTCACCGTATGTAAAAGCTCTAAACCGTTCTGCTGAATATGGCTGAAATTTGATTTTGCATAGAGAGGGAGGAGCCAATTTTGGCTCCTAGGTTTTGTACCATAGTTTTCTGCTGTATTCTAGCTCCTCCTGTAATTGAAATTATTGAGGGAATTGTCCTTGAGTTATTTCCTAACTACAACAGGGAAGTCTTATCTAGGTTGATTTTCAACAGATATGTCTTCATTCAATTGCTGATTGCCAAGATTTGAAAAGTTTCCTCAAGACTTGCTAATTGATAGGTAAGATGAAAGTCATCTGCTTATGAAAGATGATTAATACTATATTTTCTAACCACAAATCCTAGACAAACATGTTAAAAAGATGGGAGAGACAGGGGAACCTTGAGGAAATGTCGCATTTCCCAATCCTCTGATATTTTGACATTAAATTAAACCTTTAATTGATAATGGGTCAAAAAGACCTTGATTTTGTCGGTTCTGATGGCGTCTTAACACAGATTGCGGATTTGAGTAGCTCCGGTATGCTACAGTTTTGACCTAGCACCGACTCATATAAAATATCCTCTTTTGAGTGAGTGACCCCTAAGGTAGAAGGGTGTTTCCCATTGAAACATGACCCCGTGTCGGGTCTGGTGTATGAGTGGTGCCTAATAAAGATTTGTACTCTATCCATTTAACTGCAAGTGTCTACTTGGTTCACCCCCCTACTCCTGGATTTGACTCAAAAAGGCCTTGAACCATAGGAACAAAAATTGTCTATTATCTTCAGGGTTTTACATATCTCTGTTCCCTGTTTAGGTCCCCAAACAGAATTTCCTGACATATGTTATTAAACTTAATGAGGCCATCTAGGTTGAAGGGAATGATACACACAGGTCAATATTCTTTTGCCTTTTTCTTTTTTTACCCTGTTCCTTCTATCTTGATTGTAATTGTGTAACAACTGATCTGGCGTTAGCCTCATCAGTACATCGTAAGCCACTTTGTGCCTGCAAAACTGTGGGAAAAAGTGGGGTATAAATGTGCTAAATAAACAAATAAATACATATTCTGTTGGGGATGGTGAGCATGGTGAGCATTTTTTAAAAAATCCACTGACTTCTGTCAGCTAAGTTAGATCTGGATATTCAATGCTGGATCATGCCCAGGCACCAGCATTGAATTTCTGGATCAGTGGTGATACCCTGATGTTCTGCTGATACGGTTGATATTCAGGGGTCCTTCTACTAAGCTGCAGTAAGCACTACTGCATGCTTACTGCAGGTTAAAATGCATTACCGCAGGTGTCCTGCTGTAGTTTTTGCATGTGTGCATGCCAGTGGCATAGCTATGGAGGGGGGGGGGGGCTTGGGGGCCTGGGCCCCCCAAATTGGATCCTGAGCCCCCAGTTTGGCTGACGGGAGTCCCCAACCCCTGCCAGCTGAAGCCTTTCTCCTGTGCTGTTCTATGCACATTGCCTGCCTTGCTTCCTCTCATGTTGTGCATCCTTGGTTTTAGGAAAACTGAGCATGTGCGACAAGGTTTGTGGTGTTGTAGCGGAGTGGGGGTTGCGGCAGGGAGGCAAGCCAAACTGTGCCCCCCGGCTTTGGACTCCAGCCCTCCCCA
This sequence comes from Microcaecilia unicolor, assembly GCF_901765095.1. NCBI lineage: Eukaryota > Metazoa > Chordata > Amphibia > Gymnophiona > Siphonopidae > Microcaecilia > Microcaecilia unicolor. The sequence goes on along the minus strand of NC_044034.1, from coordinate 269,868,101 downwards.
AACATTGAGGTCTGGCTACGCCCCTGGTGTGTGCTACCTACATGCTAAAAAATAAAATTTATTTTTTAGTGCTGGGGGTGTATGGGGGAGTGGAGAGTGGGCTTGTGGGCAATGCCACATGCCAACTGATTAGCCAGGATTAGCATGTGAGCCCTTAGCACCTACAAAATAGGTGTCAGTAAGTGCGGTAATGGCAACTCGCTAATGGGGAAATTAGTGCATGGCCATTATTGCAGATATAAGAAAATCAGCTATTTATCGGCAGTGCGGGGAAGACCTGCACTGGGGATAGCACAGGCCACTTTTTAGCGCTGCTTAGTAAAGTCCCTCAATGCTCATAGCTAACCGGGCAACATTAGGACTGCTATTTAAGTATTCATACTTGCCCAATTATTTTTAAATTATTTATTTATAGCACTTGATATACCGCAATTGATCCCTGAGGTGACTATGCAGTTTACAATTTCTATAACAGGTACTTTGCATTGTCCCTAGTGGGCTTACAATCTAGGCTATATATTGTACTTGTGGCAATGGAGGGCGATGTGACTTGCCCAGAATCAAACAGAGGGAATTGAACTTGGTTCCCCAGGATAAGTACATAAGTATTGCCTTACTGGGAAAGAGCAAAGGTCCATCAAACCCAGCATCCTGTTTCAAACAGTGGCCAATCCAGGTCACAAATACCTGGCAAGATCCCCAAAAAGTACAAAACATTTTATACTGCTTACCCCAGGAATAGTGGATTTTCCCCAAGTCCATTTAATAATGGTCTATGGACTTTTCCTTTAGGAAGCTGTCCAAACCTTTTTTAAACTCTGCTAAGCTAACTGCCTTTACCACATTCTCTGGCAACGAATTCCAACGTTTAATTACATGTCAGGCAACAGTGGAAATTGAACTCAGTTCCCTATGTCCACAACCCGCTACACTAACTATTAGGCCACTCCTCCACTCCAGTTAGCTATGAGATCATTGGCACTGAATATATTGCATAACTGCATAACTTCTGGGACCGCATCAACTCTACCCCTGGACCACCACGGCTCAGCTTGGACAGTGCTGTGGAGGCCAGAGGGGATATTCAGCAGCACTGCCCAATTAAATGCTGCTGAACTTCCCCCTCAGGCGTTCAGTGTGATTTAACTAGGCAAGAGACTCTCCTGCCTGGTTAAACTGTTTTGAATATTGGCCCTTAATTCATAATTGTACCATCACTTTGGACCATAGTTTAGCTCTTCCGAAAGTCTTTTCAAACCTAACCCAAATAGGTTGACTCAGTCTCACAGTATAGTACAGATAATGCCCCCCCCCCCCCAATTTCTACTTTGTTTTCATTAAAGTACAAGTCCATAACAACTTTTCTCTACATGCCATAAGGACATTGGTTATGGCTCTAGATAGTAATATTTCTTGCGGGTAAAACCCATGAATAAGTCAATGTCTTCTGTGAATAATGCATACATAGTAGGGATGTGTATAGTCAAATCCTTTTTAATTTATTTTATGATTTTTCAGATATTTTTTAGATTTTTTTCCCAATGTTTGAACATTTCTTTTGATGTGTTTCACATGTGCATTACAACTTTTTAATGAGCACGATCCAGGGGCCCTATTTACTAAGGTGCATTAACGTTTTTAATGTGCCTACAATTAGCATGTGCCCTAACCGTATATGCGCCTATAGGGACATTGTAGGCGTGTACACGGTTAACACGCGTACATGGTTAACGCATGTTAAAAACACTAACGCGCCTATAACACAGCTTAGTAAACAGGGCCCCAAGTGTATACATGTTATTTCATAGGTTAATGCATGTTAAATTGATTTTACATGACTACAATTTTTAAGGCATGCTAACAACCATATGTGAGTTAATGATTGCACTTTCCCAATTCAAAGAATACCATATACATTGCTTGATGCTGCTATGAAGATCAGTGCACTAGGGTACCATTTTTCCTAATGTCATTTTGCCATGGAAAGAAACAGGAAAAATCTTTAAGGGGCCCTTTTGCTTAAGGGTTGATGCAGGGTAACGGCCTTACTATGTGCTAATCCGGAACTACCACCAGGCCACTGCAGTAGTTCCTACCCCCAGCACATGCCATTTCCGGCGCTACAGTCATTTTTTAGATTTTTGTAGCGCCGGAACTTAACCGGCAGTAATCACTGCCCGGTTACCGCCAGGTTAGCACGGGAGACCTTACCGCCATCTCAATGGGTGGCGGTAAGAGCTCCCCACTGAAATGGTCAACCTTTTACCAGCTGTGGTAAAAGGGGGCCTCAGCGTGCATCAAAAACACGCTCTGACGCTAGCGCAGGCCCCCTTTTGCTGCAGCTTAGTAAAAGGACCCCTAAGTAGATAGGACATTTGGTACATTTTGTATTTCCATGTTGTCCCACCAGTTAAGGGACAGGGCCCTTGTTCACTTGCTTTGCCCCTCATTTCTTTTTTTGAATTGTCACTGGGATATAGTTAAACCTTTCAATTATATGTTAAATTACAGTGCTACATTCCATCTAGCCTTATATTTCCCCAGGAGAAAAAAATGACTGATTTCATCAAGGTAATGTATTAAAAAGAACCTGCCAGTTTCATTCAGACTGAATGCACAAAGAAATCGATGACTGAATCATATTAAAAAAATACACAAAGCTTTGCTGACAGTTAAATGTACCTGTTTTAATATTGTTGTATTTCTTCTTAAAAATACAATGTCTTTCATTTTGCAGTAATATGCTTAATGTACTCTGTAAAGAAAGGTAGGAAGGTAGCCTTTCTGTCCTCTTTGTTATATCTTTTAGGCCTTTGCTACTTTCTTTTGGATCTTTTGTTCTTTGTGAGCTTTTTTTTCTTCAAAACTTACAATGCTGCTATATCAAATATATGCATATCCTGTCACAGGGAAAAATTAAATAATTTTTAGTGCCTGAGGCAACTTCACTTCCAAATTGGGTTAGGGAATATAAGAAGAATTGACATTGTGCATTTAAACTCAAATCTAGCCAGATATGCAAAGAACACAAATGCAAAATACAGTGTATCAATTGTCCCAAGTCTCATCGTAATGGAGAAAGGGGAGCAGCTATGTGTAGATAGTGTATAAAGAAGGTATCAATGATTTACTTAGAAATGAAGCTCTAGATCCTACCGGTTTAAGTTTACGACTCTTGAACAAATTATTTATTTGGAACACAGTTGTCTGTGTTCTCAGAATAGAACATGAATACAGTGAGAAAATAGTAAATACATTAGTCCGAAAAACATGATAATGAGTCTGAATTGTGCAAAAGTTTGTTTTTTCCCTGTGTCCCCTTCTTCAAGCTGACAGGAAAGTGGGGTTAGTAGTCTTGCCCTGTGTGCTGCTGCTGGCTCCTCCTTTTTCATCTCCACCACCTCCCACCTAGGTACACTTTTATAAAATTACTCCCTTTGTGTTTATGGGGAAAATACTTAAGGGCCTTTTACAAAGGTGTGCTAGCGTTTGTAGCACGCACTAAATGCTAGAGACACCCATAGGAATATATGGGCATCTCTAGCATTTAGCACATGCATGTCTAACTCTCACACTAAAAACACTAGTGCCCCTTTGTATTAGGACCCCTTAGTACATAGAACCCAAGTCAATACATTTGGTAAATTTTTATAATGCTCTGCTTAAATTTACCTGACTCATTGACTCCCTCATGTATACATACCTAAAAAGTGGTATTGATGTAGCGTCCTCCCAAGGAACAAGGTTCCAGCTGGAGCTCCGTAAATGGTCGCCAACCCTGTTGCCTGGTTAGCCTATCCCGAACTTATTTAAATCTGCATTATCCAGACTGCAATGGACTTAGATACAAATCAACTTATGCATCCAGCTTTTCATACATAAGCACACAACTGTGGAACGATTTGCCCAAAACCGTGAGATCTATCCATAACCATCTTAACTTCAGGAAACTACTGAAAACCAACTTGTTTAAGAAGGCCTACCCCCATGACCCAAATTAGCTTTCTACCTCCTGCGACACAGCAAAATACGGGCCGTACTAGACTTTTATCACCATCCCCTCTTTATTTCTTTGTTGCTTTATACTTATGTTTCTTACATGCTTACTACTATACTATATATTTGTATTATTAAACCGGAGCCTACCTCTACGATATTGTGTAAGCCACATTGAGCCTGCAACTAAGTGGGAAAATGTGGGATAGAAATGTATTAAATAAAAATAAATAAAATATCATATGTCGACTTCCCAATGCTGTTCTGGAGCTGAACTCTATCCCTCTCCACATGATAACTGGCTTTATTAGGGCACATTCTTTCCACGTAATCCCAGATGTCACTGGGATTCTCAGATTGGCTATGCCAACCAGGCAAAACGGTGGATGGCACATGCACCTGTGTGTTCTCTCTCTAATTGGTCCCCATTCCAATGGGGCCACTCATGGTCATTTATGGAGCTCCAGCTGGAACCTTCTCCCCCAGCAGGACTCCACAGTAAGCCTGTGCACACTATACTGTGTTTCTATGGCTGCCTAAGTTGGTAAGGTATCTCATAATTGTGTTAATGGGTCATTGCACAGAATCTCTTCTTCTCACCCTCCATATCAAAATTCATTGTTCACTGGACCAGGGTCATTCAGTCATCCTAGTTTATTTGGATCTTTCCTCAGCATTTGATCTCATTGACCACTTACTCTTGCCTCATAGGTTTAGTGTATTGGGGATCTTTGGTTCTGTTCACGCTTAGTTCACTGATTATCTCTCAAATCACACCTTTCATCTTACTCACTGGGGCTTACACTTACCCACCTTTTCTGTTCTCTCCGGAATCCCCCAAGGCTCCATCCTCTCTCCCTTGCTGTTTAACGCCTTCCTCATCCCTCTTCTCACAATTATCCAAGAACAAGGTTGCACACCCTTCTGCTATGCAGATTGTATCTAGATCTTTTATCAGGTTCCTCTGAATACTACTTTCACTACCCCTCTTAATACTTGTCTTATCTTTCAATGACTACGAGACAATTAGTTGTTCCTGAACTCTGCTAGATGTGAAGCTATTCATTTCCCTAACCCACTAGCCCCTACTCCATCTAATCTAGTCTTGAATAATCTTTCAGGGTGCTGTTTGACTCCAGGTTATCCTTCAAACCACAAATCAATTCAGTCATTTGTTCATCACTCTTAGCTATGCATTGTATTCATTCACTTCGTCCTCTGCTCCTGCCATCATTTTTGTTCACCCTTCTCCGTGCTTTGGTAATCACTCACTTAGGTGGTGGAGGGAGAGCCTCTGCTGTGGGTGGTGGAGGGAGATCTGGCGCTGCTGCTGCTGGGTCCTGTGGTTCCACCCAATGATCCTGCATGCTTTCTTGTGCAAGCACACCTCCAGGCCCACTGGTTTGTTGCTCTGTGTGCTGGGGCTGGTGGCCACTAGGGCCAGCTTCTTCCACTGACTGGCTGTCATCACCTGCATAGCAAAAGGGGAGGAAGTGTGTTGGTCAAAATAACCCACTTTTGTTTTTCAGCATTCATATACATAGCCCCACACACGAACACCCAGCAAAGAGATGGTGAGGAATGGGATTGGCAGGCAAGCCACAGATGTCATTGTACATGGTACAGAGCTGGAGACGAGGAGCACAGTGTACTACAGAGACTGATGTGCAAGAGAGCCACACAGGCAGGTGGGTAGACATAGAACATTGGAAGGAGTGCAGAGGACACAGTGGCTACAGCACAGAGGTGTGGGAAGGAGATATGAACAGTTTGGTGATGGGAAAAGAGGAGGGAGTGGGGAAGGCCCCCAAAGTTGTGAAATAGTGGTAACCTATACACACATTGCTGGAAACCCTCCCCCCTCCTCCTCCTGGCTACTCCCTTTGTCATGGTCTGTAATGAATAGTGATTTGTATTGCATGTGGTGTTCTCACCCCTTCCCCTATTTAGGAGCACCACACTGTCCCCCACTTGTGTAAAACAGAATGTAGTGCAGCACAACAGATACCCCAGCTTCCTAATGGTCAACCTACCAGAGCCTTCAGGCTGTGCTAATATGTCAAGGGACCCAATGCCGTGGATCCCCTCCTGGGGCAAGAGCCCATGAATGATGCGCTCCAGGGGGGTTAAGTTAACAGTGTCATCTGCTGGGGGGTTGGCACCAGCCTTCTTCCTGACATCACGCCTCGGCCAGTGCCACTTCCACTTGTAGACTTCCACATCCCTGCCACAGTGGAAGACCACGTTGACCCGGTCCCTTACTGCCTCCCATTCTCTCTGCTTTGTTGTAGCAGCCAGCCTCTGGCCCGTGGGAGCAAAGAGACGTGTATGTCTTCTCTGGATTTCCTGCACCAGCAGTTCAAATTTAGGGTCACTGAAATTACCCTTGCGGGTGGGTGGCTGCTTTGGTGCCATTGCAACAAAGCGATGCAAAGATTCAAAAATACTGAGAAGGGCGCTTAAATACTATCCCAGGGACACCCATGTAAGATGCCAGCAGTAAGTATGTAAGGCAAGATGGATAGACGCAAATGTGTTAACGATCCAGACAATTTCTGCTACATATGTGGCAAATACACTGATTAGCGCAAGAATCTGACAAAGCGAGTGCGCCTTGCTTACAAATATTACTTTGACTGTCAAATTGGAGATCAAGATAAAAGCTGGGCACCTCATGTTTGTTGCACTGTGTGTTACTCTGGGATAACACAGTGGTTGAATGGTAAAAGGAAAGGAATGGCTTTTGCAGTGCCGATGGTTTGGCGTGAGCAGAAAAATCACCATTCAGACTGTTGTTTTTGCATGACTAAAATCGCCGAATATTCAAAGAGAAACAAATCACAAATTGTGTATCCTGACTGTGAGTCTGCTCTTAAACCAGTACCACATGATGTAGAGAATCCAGTGCCTGCCCCTCCCAGCAGGAACGACAATTGAAACAGACGCTTCTGATCTTGATTGGCATGATGTATTTCCTGATCCAGAACAACTGGAGGGTAAGCCACACTTGCTGAGCTAATCAGATTTAGATGATCTGGTAAGAGATCTGTCATTATCTAAAGAAAAGTCAGAACTGCTAGCTTCAAGACTTCGGGAATGGAATTTGCTACAACGAAGCACCACAACTTCACACTTTCGTCATCGACACACCAAGTTAGCTGCATACTATGCAATGGAAAACAATGTCTGTTTCTGTACTGATGTAAATGGTCTTATGATGGAGTTAGATGGTACACATCAGAGGCATATCTGGACTTCGGCGGGAGGGGGGGGCCAGAGCCAGAGTGAGGGGGCACATTTTAGCCCCCCCCAGCACCGCCGACCCCCCCCCCCCCCCGCTATTGCCGGACCTCCCCGCCGCCAACTTTGACCCCCCCCCACTGCCGACCCTCTCCACCCCCCTCCCGCCGCCAACCCTCCCCCACCGCCATCGCCTACCTTTACTGGCAGGGGACCCCAACCCCCACCAGCCAAGGTCCTTCCGTTGCAAAGCTGGTGGGGGACCCCAACTCCCGCCAGCCGAGGTCCTCTCTTCCATTGCAGTAAAACTTCCTTCAGTTTCAAATTCTGAGTCTGACGTCCTGCAAGTTGTACGTGCAGGACGTCAGACTCAGAACATGAAGCTTTGTTGCAACAGAAGAGAGGACCTCGGCTGGCGGGGGTTGGGGTCCCCCGCCAGCTTTGCAATGGAAAGACCTCGGCTGGTGGGGGTTGGGGTCCCCCACCAGCAAAGATAGGCGACAGTGGGTTGGCAGCGGAAGGGGGGGTGGAGAGGGTCATTGGCAGGGGATCCAGGGCCAAATCTACGGGGGCCCAGGTCCCCGTGGCCCCATGCAGATACGCCCCTGGGACACATGTTCCCGATGAATGGAGGCTATTCATAGACTCTAGCAAAACGAGTTTGAAAGCTGTCTTGTTGCACAATGGTAATGAAAAACCATCTGTTCCATTGGCTCATGGGGTTGGAATGAAAGAGACCCATGCTTCTATGGAGTTAATTTTGAAAACGATCAAATATTCTGAACATAAATGGAATATTTGTGCTAACCTGAAAGTGGTAGCACTGCTGCTTGGCCTACAGTTAGGGTACACGAAGCATATGCATTTCTTGTGCCTATGGAACAGTCGTGATGACAAAAATCATTAGAAAATAAGACAGTGGCCTCTCAGAGTTGAGCATACAGTTGGTCGGTACAATGTACAACACAAATCACTGGTCGATCCATTTCAAGTTTATCTTCCACCACTTCACATTAAACTTGGTTTAATAAAAAATTTTGTAATTGCACTTGATCGTGATGGAAATGGTTTCCAGTATTTGAAGGAGATGTTTAGCACACTGAGGCTGAAAATAAAGGCCGGAATTTTTATTGGCCCTGAAATCAACAAACTAATGCATGATGACACATTCAGAACAAAACTCAACCCTCTGAAACTTGCAGCTTGGGATGCATTTGTGCTAGTAGTGCAGAACTTCCTTGGGAACAGACGAGCTGAAAACTATGCTGAACCAGTGGCGTAGCCACAGGTGGGCCTGGGCGGGCCAGGGCCCACCCACTTAGGGCTCAGGCCCACCCAACAGTAGCACATGTTTAGCGGTAGCTGATGGAGATCCCAAGCTCTGTCAGCTGAAGACTTTCCCCTGATAGTAACAAAATTCTACTCTCCACAATACTGGCACCTACGCATGCTCAGTTTTCAGCGCATGCCTGCTGCAGACTGCCAAGGTGGAATTTTCCTGCCAGCTGAGATATTTCTTTGGTGGTGATGGTGGTGGTTGGGGGGGGGGGGGGGGGATAACATTTGGTGCCCACCCACTTCTTGACTAGGCCCACCCAAAATCTGTTGTCTGGCTACACCCCTGTGCTGAACTAGTAGACAACATGCTTAAAGCATATGAACAACTTGGCTGCCGAATGTCATTGAAAATGTATTTCTTACATTCCCATCTTGACTTTTTCACTATGATATAGCGCCAAAACATCTTGTGCAGCAAGCAAAGCCATAAGCAAGCAATGGCTGTGCTTCTGCCTTGCTGTTTGATTGAGCCATAAGCACAGCAGAAGTCATTTGGCAAGGCCTCTGGAAAAAGCCTTTGCAAAACGGGTCCCCGTCGGGACCTTTGCCTACTGCACAAGATTATTCTGGAGTGGCAGTAACCTAATTGGGCATTGCTGTGTGCTGCCTGGATACTGCCAGGTTAGCGTAGGAGCCCTTATCGCCACCTCAATGGGTGGTGGTAAGGGCTCCCTGTCGCATGGCCATGCGGTAAGAGTTCTCTTACCACTTGGCCATGTGTGCCTGGGGTCTTTTTACCTGCTGCGGTAAAAAGGGCCCTGGTGCGTGGGAAAAAAAACAGCCCCCGCTGCCAGCACAGGACCCTTTTTCCCACAGCTTGGTAAAAGGACCCCTTAGTTTTTCACACCATTCATCTCTCATAAAATACACATTGCTGCAGACATAAGTGCATAGCAGTCATATAAACAGGGCTTTTTTTGAGGGGGTACTTGGGGGGTACTGAGTACCGGCACCTTTTCCATTATCTGCTAAAGTTGACCCTTGGACCCCAAGTTTTAGTAAAAGAGCTCAGGCTCTACACACCAATTCTGCCTTGCCATTGATTCTGTGACTGGTTGCAGGGGTCCTGGCTATTGTGGGGTGGGTCCCTCAGTGATATATATATGTATATATATTTTTTATTTGTATCCTGCACTTTTTTTCCACTCATGGCAGGCTCAATGCAGCAGGCAATGGAGGGTTAAGTGACTTGCCCAAAGTCACAAGGAGCTGCCTGGGCTGGGAATTGAACTCAGTTCCTCAGTTCCCCAGGACCAAAGTCCACCACCCTAACCACTAGGCCACTCCACTCCACTCACCCCACCCCTGAAGGGCAGCCTGGCATTTGAGTACCTGTACCTTTTTCGCTAGAAAAAACTCACTGCGTATAAATAAGTAATATTGACACTTGTTTGCAGCCTTCTTGGTGTGCCAGTCAGAACTTTTTACTGCAGTCTGAAGATACCATCTCACTAGCACACAAGGGCTCCGATGGTGTCTCTTAAGAATCCAGAAGGTTAGTTCAGTGTTCACATTACCATTTTATTTTACAGTATTCTCACTGCATTGTTGGCTTAGAGTTTAACAGCTGAATTGTTGGATGCAGACTTCTAGTGCAATGAAGAGTTAGGAGAACAATGAACCACAAAAAATAGCTACTTTCAAATATTTCATGTAGGCTTCCATTCTTTGTTAGTTACATGATTATGCAATACTACATTTTGTCTCTTTTATTTCTTGCTTGCCAGAAATTTTTTTTAATGCACTGGAAGGTGGGAGCCTTTCTGTAAAATTATGCTGATATTATATTCCAGCTGCTGGAGGTCTATTGTAATAAGTCCCTCTAATTTTGTAGTCAGTTACCCTGTCTTTAACAAATCTACTTAGGAAACACCATTATAACCAAAAATTTAGCTTATTAAAACTTCTGGTGTACATCTGTATTGTTCTCATATGTTGAAAATGCCTTATGAGGTTCTGTTGTGTCATAACGCGACAGGAAAGGCCTTGTTTCTTTATTAGCTATGAGCAAAAACCTGTAGAGGGTTTTAGCCTTGACGATGGAAACAAATGCCACTGTTCATGGGAAATGTTGTTGCAATATGCAGGCAAAATTAAAAGAAGGAAAAGGGAGCAGATGAAGGTAAAAACAGTTACTATTCCTTTTTTAACATTAAAGTTTTACTGTATAATAAGAATGGTAAATTCACACGGCACTTGAAAAGTGATTATTTAGCATGTTGGCCCAGTTCTAAATTGCGTGTGGGTGCGTTTAATATGCATGTTTTCAAAGAGAAACTATCTGCATTTTTCTCTTTGAACATAAACAAGTCCAAAGTATTTATATTAAGAAGCCAATATAGAGAGGCAAGTGCTATATAAACCAGGAATGAAAACAGCACCATAAATATGATGGCATCCAGTTTTTTAAGAACAATAAAACTCAAATTAAAAGACCTTAGTTATCAGGCACTAAGCAGCCTTGAACCTGTGATTTTTGGGTTGGGCAGTAGCTCTTGTCTAGGAGGAGCTATTCTGCCTCTTTGGGTATTTTAATCTGAGCTTTATTGCTCTTAATACACTGGATGCAATTATATTTAGTGTGCTGGTTTTTTTTTCTTATTACTTATTAAAAACCTCCTTATGCTATGCATATTCTATTTGTGTGAACACTGGAAAGTTGGGCAGGATTCCTTTTAAGATATGTGGTAGTCCTCTTCCTGTGTTCTTATCATTTGGACCTGGCGTAGCAAAATCACAGTTTTAATTGCAAAAGACAGGCGAATTTTGCAGGATTCCCTAGAGCCATACTTGCCCTATGCTGACTAGCAGGGAAGCCCAGTTCAAATCCTGCTGCAGCTCCTTGTGATCTTGGACAAGTCACTTTACCCTCCATTGCTTGAGGTACAAACTTAGGGGCATACTCATTTTCACGTAAAGGAGTGTGCACAGGACATCAGCAAGAAGAAAGAGCAGGGCAGCGAATATGGTTGCGCCAGAGACCGGCGATGAAGAAGGTTTCAGCTGGCGGGGGTTGGGGACTCCCGCCAGCAAAGGTATTTGCTTTTTCGTGGGGGAGCGACGAGGCGGTGAGGGGAAGCGGTGAGGAGGTGAGGGGCAGTGGCGAGGCGGTGGGGGGGCGAGGTGATGGTGCGACAGACTAAAATGTGCCCCCCCACCTCAGGCTCTGGCCCCCTCCCACCGTGAGGTCTGGCTACACCCCTGCAGTATGGCACTGCACTGTTGAATGGATGGGGCCATTGTTTCCATTTTTGTCAGAGATGTGGGCGTGTTTGCATCTCCATGCCTAGGTGTTCTACAGTTGGCTAGAAGATGGCAGGGACCCTGTCGTAGCCGCTAATCCTTTAGGCCACCTCTGCTGAGAACTCCAGGAAAAAGGCAGTTTCCAGACGTCAATATGGGAAACCTAAGTTTGGGGGCATCTATCTGTGGGGTATTGATGCTAGCTAATGTAAGGCCCTCACTGATGGTGAGGGCTGCATATCACCCCACGACTCATGGTCATACTTTGGGGGTGCCTGGGGGGAAGGAAAGTGTACACATAGGTGGGAGTTTATATAGCGGGGATTGTGGTCCCACTATGATGTGGATATTTCAGGGGCCATCAGTTTGGGCCTGAAGGGATGTCTCACAGGGCAGCATACCAACCTTTGGAGCTGACAATGGTATATCCAATGAGTGAGGGTTAGGGAGCATGAGAGAACATCCATTTGGAGGGCAACTGATGCTGTGAAAGCTCTCTGTGGTCAGAGTACTGTCCTTCTTGAACATTCCTTTGTCAGATATATGTTTGTCATAGGGGTTAGGGCTGGGTTCCATGAATGCAGGGGATGTGGGTTCAATTCCCATTATAGGTGTTTGGGGTACTGTTTTATTTCCCCTGCCAATAGTGGCTGCAATTTAATAGGTAAGTGTATGTGACACAGGGACATAGCCAGACACCCAATTTTAGGTGGGCCTGGGCCCAAGATGGGTGGGCAGAAGAACTCCGCCCTGTCCCACAAGTGATTTGGTCTCTCCCTCTCTCGCCTGCATGCCATATTGAGGCAGTGGGCAAAAGAAATTGAATAATTCTGAGAAATCATATTAAGGGTTAATTTTGGTTAAAGGTGCTCAAAATACTATTTCTGCAAATTCTCAGTTTTGCAAGTACAGTGAAGGAATGCAGGCTGGAATTAATTACTAGAAGTCTAGCGTTTGCCGGGCTAGGTTAGAAAGGTCAGAGACAGGAATTTCTTTCACCCTTGTGAATAATGAAAGCTAGCTCAACATCTGTATATTATTAGGCATGCTGAGCAGCCTTTGTAAGCAGGCATGAGCCAGACATATGACATATTGTAGTTTAAGAATAGGCTGAAATACTATTTAGAAGTGCTTAATATGTAGATATTCCTGATATTTAGAATATGTCTTATAAGAAATACTGATTCTGTGTATTCTGTGTAGTTAATAGGTAGGAAACCTTTTTAAATTCTGTATCAATTCTTTGTCTGATGTTTCTAAGCAAAGACTGTAGTGAAGAGGTCAAACATGTGTTTTGACTTATCTGCAGTTCTGGCTGGTTCAATGTATAAGCTGATAGGTGAAAAAGGTCAGGAAAAGTCTTGATTAATTATAGCTAAGTGTAGGACTGGCCTCCTGAAAGTAATAACAGACCATAGCCGTATGCTATTAAGTAAGACTGACTTTTGACCTCTTTAATGAATGCCAGAGTTTAGTTAGCAGTTAGTATGAACCAGACTAGGAATATGAGAATAACCAATCTCACTAGGGCCTCTTGGTCTCTAAGGGAACCCAGTTTAAGCTATAGATGAGACATTAATCATAAGGAAAATATAAGAGTTCTGGAGACCAAATGTCTGGTTTAAGGGGCCCCAGGTTAGAGGTCAGTTTGAGGAATACCAAACCTATGTAACTGATATTTCAAAAGTAATGATTGGTTGAGGCCAGGTAACCAATCTATTCCTTAACCAATTGGAGAGTAAGGGGGGGCTAGGCTAGGAGGGGGATAGAACAGTATTTAAGTAGGAGCAGAAGCAGTTTACGTCAGAAGGAGCTCAGAAGAAAGAGAAGGACAGAAGGAGCTCAGAAGAAAGAGAAGGACAGAAGGAACAGACAGAAGAAGGAGAAGACAGCATAAGAAGAGAAGCAGCTGAGACAAAGACACAGAGAGCTGAGAGAAAGACACAAAGAGAAGAAGAGACTTAATGCTGATGTCCTGCTTTGTTTGCTGGCAAATAAAGAAGATTTCTCTCTCATTCTGGTGTGTGCTGTCTGACTCCTGAAGCATCACAAATTCATGCCTCCATTCCTGCAACAATTCTTGGTGGCAGCGGTGGGATGAATCCTGCATTAATCCCAGCACCCAACTGACTGGAGAACATTCGCCGGGTATGTATTCTGTATTCTGTATTGTAATTCTAGCTAGAAAATTGTAAATCAGCCCCTCAAACAAATTGAGGAAGGAGAGCCTGATCAACTCTCAGCGAAGGCCCTAGTACCTTCTAGTCGCGGGGACTAGAAGCGAAAACGCTTGAGCTTATCTGTATCTGAGAAATCTGAAATTGTTGGGTGGGATTTTCTGTATGGAATGTGTGATGCGTGAATGTTAAAAGAGTGGAGACCCCTTACTGCATTCTCAAAAACTCCTTCCCTTTTGTGTGTTGTAACTGTAAGCATTATGGGTGGGAAATCGTCTAGACAAATTGATACCCCCCTAGATTGTATGCTTAAGAACTTCAAGAAAGGATTTTTAATTAATGACTATGGACAGACTTTAAGCTCAAGTACTCTAAGAACCTTGTGTGAAGTTGAGTGGCCATCTATGGGAGTGGGGTGGCCCCCTAGTGGCAGCTTAGATATTGAAGTAATCCGGAAGGTCTACAGCATAGTTGTAAGAGAACCAGAATATTCTGAACAACTCCCTTATATAGATTCCTGGGACAGCCTTGTGACTGACCCTCCCTCGTGGTTGAAAACTTATATGGGATCCCCAGTAAAATTCATGTTAGGCCGTGTTCAAAGAAAGATTAGAAAATCTAAACTAGAAGAGGGAAAGAGCCCTAGGAAGCCTACCACCCAATCGGTGGCTTCCGCCCCTACCCTGTCTGAGAAACCCATACTCTCTGATGACCCCTCAGACCTTGAGCCACCACCTTATGGCCCATTGTTGGGGTTCCGTGCCACCCCCAGAGATCCACGCCGCCCAGCCCAAGCCTCTCCAGCACAGGCTTCTCCGGATAGTTCTTCCCCTCCTGTGCCAAACCTGCCACACCCTAGGTTGGACTTTTCACCCAGTCTCTACCCTTCTGTGCCACATCCTCTCCTGTTAACTTCTGAAGACCCGTTTTGGGTTCCACTCCCTGACTCCTCAACTCCTGACAGCCCAGCCTCTCCTTCTAATACCCCTACCCATTCATTAGGGGCCCGGCATCCCTTTCAATGGACTGAATCACCTGTGACCACCTCTCAGTCTATGAGTACCCCTCCCCATCCCTCAGGGGTTCAACCTACCTCCCCTGAATGGGTTAGACCCGCTGCAATCACCTTTGAGCATGATAGGAGGGTAGCTCCTAGCTCTACCTCAGGTTCCATTCCCACCTCCTCGAGAGTTCTGCCACTCCGACAGGTAACCATCACTCGACCGGATCCTAATAATCAGGGTCAGGTTATACAGGCACAGGCCTATCAGTATGTACCCTTCACAACCACCGATCTCCTGAATTGGAAGACGCATTACCCCTCTTATACTGAAAAGCCTCAGGCAGTGGTGGACCTAGTGGCTAGCATTATGGCCACCCATAACCCAACCTGGACTGATTGTCAACAACTTCTCCTGACCCTCTTCACAACTGAGGAGAGGCGGAAGATTTTGCAAAATGCTGAGGCCATCACGCGAGCACGTGCTCCCGAGAGGACACCGGACCTAGAGGGGTGGGTTAGAGCTCGGTTTCCTCGCGCAGCTCCAGATTGGGATCCAAATGATGGGCAGCACTATGAACTGTTGTCTGGCTATTGCCGGGACTTACTGGAAGGTATGAGGAAAGGCATAAAGAGGCCCATTAATCTGGCAAAGGTCTCTGAAATTCTCCAAGGGGCAACTGAATCCCCTGGGGCCTTTCTAGAGCGACTAATTGAAGCCTACAGAACATACACCCCATTTGACCCTGAAGCCCAAGAAAACCAGAGAATGGTGAATAGCGCATTGGTGGCCCAGAGTATGCCAGATATCCGGAAGAAGTTGCAGCGTCAGGAGGGATTCGCAGGGATGAATACCACCCAGCTAATTGAGATCGCAACCAAGGTTTTCATTAATAGAGATCAGGAGGTGCGCCGAGAGGCTGACCGGAAGATGCAGAAGAAGGCCGACCTTTTAGCGGCAGCCATTACTAATTCCACCCTTAACCGAGGTCGACCTCTAGCTAATGGGAAGCCAAAGTGGGACCCCGGACCACCAGCCAGGCCCCGAGATTCCTTCAATCAATCCCGGCCAAGGGGGGAGAATCCCAGACCAAGATTGGAGAGGGACCAGTGTGCCTACTGCAAGGAAAGAGGGCACTGGAAAGATGAATGCCCCCAGAGGCGCCAGGGACTGAGAAGGGGACCAGGAGATCGAGGAAGCCGAGGCCGAGTTCGAGAGGGAAGATATGAGCCTCCTGAATCTGACATCATCGGGATAGCCGAGATGGCAGAATGGGACGAATAGGACAGACCGGGTTCCTACAAACTGGGCTCCCAGGAACCTATGGTCAAGCTAACTATAGGGAGCCGCTCAATTCCATTCATGATTGATACAGGAGCTGAACATTCTGTTGTGACGGAGCGATTAGCGCCTGTGTCTGGAAAAACTGTCCGAGTGGTGGGTGCCACGGGGGTGCAGAACTGGAGGCCCTTCCTGACAACCCGTAGATGCCAATTAGGCTCACACATAGTCACTCATGAATTCCTGTATATGCCAGACTGTCCAATCCCTTTGTTAGGCCGAGACCTGCTGTCCAAGCTTAGGGCCCAAATTTCCTTTGACTCTGATGGCCAGACTTCAGTCTCCTTTCGGCCCCCGACATCCAGCCCTAAGGGTATATTGAGTTTCTGCTGCCCTCTTGAAGAAGAATGGCGGCTGCATCAGTCACATAGCCAAGTTGACCTACCCCTGGCAGACAGCTTTCAAGTCAGAGGGGTATGGGCAGAAGATAATCCCCCAGGGTTGGCCCGAAATATTCCTCCTGTCCATGTAGACTTACTTCCAAATGCCCGGCCAATCCATCTTCGCCAATACCCAATTCCCAGAAAGGCTCTGGAAGGGATTCAAGCACACTTTGAATCGTCTGTTATCCCATGGAATTATTCGTCCTTGCCAGTCTCCATGGAATACGCCATTGTTGCCAGTTCAGAAGCCAGGGACTGAGGACTACCGGCCAGTCCAAGACTTACGAGTGGTCAACAAATCCACTATCTCATTACACCCTGTAGTGCCTAATCCATATGTCCTGCTAGGATTGATACCTTCTGGAGCTACCCATTTCACGACACTAGACCTAAAAGATGCCTTCTTTTGTATTCGGGTGGCCCCCGCCAGTCAATTGCTTTTTGCCTTTCAATGGGAAAACCCAGTAACAGGAAGGAAGCTTCAGTACACATGGACCCGCCTGCCACAGGGGTTCAAGAATTCCCCCACTATTTTTGGGACAGCCCTAGGACAAGACCTTAAGACTTTTAAATCTGAGCCTTCCAGGCGAGTTTTACTCCAGTATGTAGATGACCTCCTGATTGCAGCAGTGACCCAGGAAGAGTGTTTTGAGGCTACTAGAGAATTGCTGGAGCTACTCTTGGATGCAGGCTATAAGGTCTCACGCTCAAAGGCCCAACTTTGTCAGTCAGAAGTGAAGTATCTGGGCTTTTGCATTTCCCAGGGAAGTCGGAGACTGGATGCTAGTAGGAAGCAAGCGGTAGCTGCAATTCCCCAACCCAAGTCCAGAAGAGAAGTTAGGGAATTTCTGGGAGCAGCTGGATTCTGCAGAATTTGGATTCCAAATTTTGCATTGATGGCGAAACCCCTTTACCAAGCCACAAAGGGGGGTGAAAAGGAACCATTTGAATGGGGACCTATAGCTCAACAATCCTTCATTGCTATAAAGAAAGCCCTACTCCAAGCCCCTGCGTTAGGCCTTCCTGATGTGGAGAAACCTTTCTCATTGTATGTCCATGAGCGACAGGGGGTTGCTCTGGGTGTGCTGACCCAGATGATGGGATCCTGGCAGAGGCCTGTTGCATACCTGTCTAAACAGCTGGATGGAGTGGCTAAAGGATGGCCAGCCTGCATGAGGGCCATTGCAGCAACAGCCTTACTGGTCCAGGAAGCTGATAAGTTGACCTTGGGGCAAGAACTGGTTGTTAAAGTCCCCCACGCAGTTCTTACCCTCATGGAGTATAAGGGCAATCACTGGTTTACAAATAACCGCATGGTTAAGTACCAAGCCAGCTTGTGTGAGAATCCACGGATACACCTGGAAACAGTGGCTACATTTAATCCTGCTACTCTTTTGCCAGCATCTGAGGGACCACCAGATCATGACTGTATCCAAACTATGGATGAAGTGTACTCCAGTCGACCAGATCTTAAAGATGTTCCGTGGAGGGACCCAGATGTAATTTATTTCACAGATGGAAGCAGTTATGTGGAGAACTCCAAGCGATTGGCAGGCTATGCTGTGGTGACAGAGGACAAGGTGATAGAAGCAAGAGCCCTGCCCCAAGGAACTTCAGCCCAGAAAGCAGAACTTGTGGCCCTCATACGAGCTCTGGAGTTAGCAGCAGGACTGGTAACCAACATTTATACTGATTCCAAGTATGCCTTCACAACTCTACATGCTCATGGAGCTTTGTATAAGGAAAAGGG
Organism: Microcaecilia unicolor; assembly: GCF_901765095.1. Classification (NCBI taxonomy): domain Eukaryota; kingdom Metazoa; phylum Chordata; class Amphibia; order Gymnophiona; family Siphonopidae; genus Microcaecilia; species Microcaecilia unicolor. Next base: position 269,849,632 of record NC_044034.1, on the reverse strand, counting down.
ACTCATAAATGCTGCAGGCCAACCTGTTAAGTATGGACCCGAAATACTTCAGCTGCTAGAGGCTGTGTGGGCCCCCAAGAAGGTAGCTGTCATTCATTGCAGGGGACACCAAAGGGTAGATACTCCAGTGGCCCGAGGGAATCGCCATGCTGATCGGGTGGCCAAAGAAGCTGCTCGAGGACCCCCAGCAAGTACTGTGACTCCCCTGTTCCAAATCCGATTGCAAGAATGGACACCTATGTATACCCAAATGGAAGAGAAATGGGCTCAAGAAGAAGGTGCAGTAAGGAGACCTGATGGCTGGTTACATCTCCCTGATACTAGAGTTCTGGTGCCACGCCACCTAGCTTGGCCTGTAGTGTCTCAAGCTCATGACCTATCACACTTAGGGAAAACAGCACTAGCCCGCCTACTCAATCGAGTAGTGGTGCTGGAAGGATTGGATAGTCTGGTTGCCACTGCCTCTGCCCGATGTACTCTCTGTGCCCAGAATAATGCTCGTCAGGGACCCCGTATTCCACCAGGAGTTCAGTCTAGGGGACTAACACCCTTTGAGTCCCTAGTTATAGACTTCACAGAAATGCCCAGGAGCGGTAGGCTCCGATACCTCTTAGTTATGGTCTGTACCTTCTCTGGGTGGGTGGAAGCATATCCTACAGTTACTGAGAAAGCCACAGAAGTAGCTCGAGCTCTCCTTAGGGATGTCATCCCCAGGTATGGACTGCCCCTTGCCATAGGTTCAGATAATGGTCCCGCCTTTGTTGAAGCTACACTTCAGGCCCTGTCCCGCGCATTGCGCATTACCTGGAAATTGCATTGTGCCTACCGTCCCCAGAGTTCAGGGCAGGTTGAGCGAGCAAACAGAACCTTGAAAAATAGCCTAGCAAAGATTTGTCAGGAAACCCAATTGAAATGGCCACAGGCATTGCCACTAGCCCTCTTTCGCCTTCGATGCACCCCAACTAAAGGAACAGCCCTCTCTCCCTTTGAAATTGTGTATGGGAAGCCCCCAGCCATTTTACAGGGAATTAAGGGAGACATAGGGATTTTAGGGTCTGCCCAGGTGCAGGAGCAGGTAGCCCTCTTGGGAAAGATAATTTCTGAGCTTCAGTCTTATGTGAGAGAAATAAACCCTGTCCCCTTCCAGGCTCAGGTACATTCCTTCCTGCCAGGGGATAGAGTTTGGGTGAAAGATTGGAGGCTCCAGCCTTTGGGGCCCCGATGGAAAGGACCTTTTACTGTTTTGCTTTCTACCCCTGCAGCTGTGAAGGTCGCAGGGATTACTCCATGGGTCCATTGGTCTCGAATTAAGTCTGCTGACCAGACTGAGCCCAGCACGGATCAGACGGAGCCTAGACAGTGGAGAGCAGAAAGTGATCCAGCGGAGCCATTGAAGTTGCGCTTGACCCGAACCAAAGAATCTACTAGCTGAAAAGAAGGGTCAACTGCATGCTGCAGGAGCTGCTGAACTTCGGCTTCACACTGAGACTCTTTCTTGCCCTGATTCTGGCTTTCTTGGAATTTGAGAGCTTGATCCTTGTCAGTTGAGGGTCTATCCCAACTGGTATAAGAACTCAAAGACTGAGAACACTATATTAGAGTAATCTGTGATTAGCACAGACTGTTGAAATATTATTGCTTAATTAGTTTGCTGTATTTGTTTTAGATTAGGAAGAAAGAAAATGTTAGTAGTTTGGATGCTTTTGTTGTTTTCTACTCCTTGCCTCCTTGTTCCTAATACCCCAACTCGCTCCAACCTTTGGTTACACTCTGTCCAGGAACTAATTAGCCAGGCAAAGATTACTTCCCCTTGTATTGTGTGTTCCCGATTTTCTCCTTATACTACAGATGTCCCAGCTGTTCCTGTTCCTGTGCAACTCCCAGCTCTTATACCTCCCTATTTTTCGAGTTCAGGTCCTTGGAGCCAGGATTATACTTGGTGGTCCTTTTATAATGCTACTTCCCCCTCTGACTCTTCTCTAAGGCCAGTTTTTACGTCTCCCTATCCAGCCTCTGGAGTGTTTTGTTTAACAAGAAGCATCTCAACTGTTCTTCCCATTCCCTGTAACTATACTAATGTTCTCCCAGAAAAAGGAGAATCTGTGTGGGTAGTTTCTCCAGGTACTCCTATGTGCCCTGCTACCATACCTGCAGATTATGACCCAGGTGATTATCTGGCTCCTAAGCGTACCACTGAGAAGACTATAGCATCCAAGCTTATTTTCTACTTTCATAAGTCCCCGGGGTATGAAGAGTTACTAACAAATGAGCAGCCTGTCACAATTGGGGATTGGCGCCTATGGTGTGCAAAGTCTCCATTTCGTCTTCGTTCCCCCTGGGATAGGGGCTCGCATTATGGGCACCCTAAGTACCCTGTCCAGCCTGAGCCAACATTTATTGGGAATTTTCCTCACCCTCTCCTTGGTCATTACTGGCTCTGTGATAATGTCCTCCACATGATTCTTCCCCCTACATATGATTTTTGTGTATTGGTAACCTTGAATTATTTTCCTAAAGTTATTCCTCTTAAGCCACCATCCCCGCACCGCTCTAAGCGAGAGGCTTTGTCCTTACCCTCTTCCGTTGCCACAGAGGATGAGGCGATTGAATTAGCCCTCCAGTATATTAATTCTACTTATCCTCTGACTAAAAAGAGACTTGTAGCCCTTTCTGCCACAGCCTGGATTCCAATTGGAGGCCCGGTAGCGGGTATTACTGAACTAGGTATGGCTACTCGGAGACTTCAATCCCTACTCCATGTTTTAGTTCATGAGCTGAATGTGGTAGTCAATGCATTGCAGGATCAAATTAATGAATTAAGTATAGTTTCTCGGTATAATCGTATGGGCCTTGACTATCTCTTTGCAGCCCAGGGTGGTCTCTGCACAGTGCTAAATTCTTCAGAGTGCTGTACTATTGTCATAAATAGGACGCATGTGGTTAGGCATGCCATGGATAAAGTCCTACAGTTGGCCAGCCTTAATGTGGAGGATTACCGAGGAGGATTAGACCTTACCTCCTGGTGGTGGTCATTGACCTCCTGGATACGTCCCTTGTTCATTTCCCTAATAGTCTTAGTTTTAGCAGGGTTGTTGTTTTGTTCCTGGCCTCATGTGCTTCGGCAGTATGCCGTCGAACCTTAACAAGTAGGGTAATGGTGGTTCATAAGTCTATTCCTAGTTAGGATCACTATAATCTCCAGAGTTTGAGTAGTGAGACTTATCTCTGCATAAGCTGATTTTAGTCTCAAAGGGGGGAATGAGGCAGTGGGCAAAAGAAATTGAATAATTCTGAGAAATCATATTAAGGGTTAATTTTGGTTAAAGGTGCTCAAAATACTATTTCTGCAAATTCTCAGTTTTGCAAGTACAGTGAAGGAATGCAGGCTGGAATTAATTACTAGAAGTCTAGCGTTTGCCGGGCTAGGTTAGAAAGGTCAGAGACAGGAATTTCTTTCACCCTTGTGAATAATGAAAGCTAGCTCAACATCTGTATATTATTAGGCATGCTGAGCAGCCTTTGTAAGCAGGCATGAGCCAGACATATGACATATTGTAGTTTAAGAATAGGCTGAAATACTATTTAGAAGTGCTTAATATGTAGATATTCCTGATATTTAGAATATGTCTTATAAGAAATACTGATTCTGTGTATTCTGTGTAGTTAATAGGTAGGAAACCTTTTTAAATTCTGTATCAATTCTTTGTCTGATGTTTCTAAGCAAAGACTGTAGTGAAGAGGTCAAACATGTGTTTTGACTTATCTGCAGTTCTGGCTGGTTCAATGTATAAGCTGATAGGTGAAAAAGGTCAGGAAAAGTCTTGATTAATTATAGCTAAGTGTAGGACTGGCCTCCTGAAAGTAATAACAGACCATAGCCGTATGCTATTAAGTAAGACTGACTTTTGACCTCTTTAATGAATGCCAGAGTTTAGTTAGCAGTTAGTATGAACCAGACTAGGAATATGAGAATAACCAATCTCACTAGGGCCTCTTGGTCTCTAAGGGAACCCAGTTTAAGCTATAGATGAGACATTAATCATAAGGAAAATATAAGAGTTCTGGAGACCAAATGTCTGGTTTAAGGGGCCCCAGGTTAGAGGTCAGTTTGAGGAATACCAAACCTATGTAACTGATATTTCAAAAGTAATGATTGGTTGAGGCCAGGTAACCAATCTATTCCTTAACCAATTGGAGAGTAAGGGGGGGCTAGGCTAGGAGGGGGATAGAACAGTATTTAAGTAGGAGCAGAAGCAGTTTACGTCAGAAGGAGCTCAGAAGAAAGAGAAGGACAGAAGGAGCTCAGAAGAAAGAGAAGGACAGAAGGAACAGACAGAAGAAGGAGAAGACAGCATAAGAAGAGAAGCAGCTGAGACAAAGACACAGAGAGCTGAGAGAAAGACACAAAGAGAAGAAGAGACTTAATGCTGATGTCCTGCTTTGTTTGCTGGCAAATAAAGAAGATTTCTCTCTCATTCTGGTGTGTGCTGTCTGACTCCTGAAGCATCACAAATTCATGCCTCCATTCCTGCAACAATATGGTCTCTCAAACATCCCCCTCCCCCCATACCTTTTAAATAGCAGATTTTCACTGGCAGCAAGCAGCAAATAATACACACTGCTCATGTTGGCTCCACAGCCTTCCCTCTGATGCAACTTCCTGTTTCCGCACAGGCAGGAATACATCAGAGGGAAGGCTGGTATGCAGGAAGGACAGGAATTTTTGGCTGGTGGGGCTTGGGAATCCCTGCCAGACACTTCATAGGTGTGCTGCTACTTGGTGGGCCTGAGCCCAAAGTAGGTGGGCCTGGGCCCAACCAGACCCTCCCTTGGCTACGCCACTGATGTGACACACTGGGCACTTTGTATTGGGTGCTTGGGGGATGCTGACCAAAGACTTTCTTCCCCCCTTCCTTTCCATGTCATCTCATAGGATGGGGGTTGGCTGCAACACGTTCTACTAGATATGGATGTTGTGGGCACACTGTAAGGAGGTAGCTGCATACTTGGGCCTTGATAGGGGACGGAGCTGTTATAGGGGTGCTCCCTCATGTACTGGATTAGGGTGGGTCATCTTGCTGGATTCTCCTGTACCAGCGCCGGTGTATCTTGAAGCACCTGCAAAACTCAAGTTGGTGAACACAGGGTTCACGTGATGGGCCTTCTTGGCGTCACATACATTATTATATTTTTTTATAACATGTTGTGCATTGCTCCTTACATAGCTTGTGATAAATGGCAAAGATTGGAGGGGGGGGGGGGGACTTAGGGGATGGGTGTGTATTACACATGCACAGGTGCTCTGTGAGCTGAGTTGGCCATGGAGGCAGATGGTGGCATGGTGGTCTTTCTGTGGAGCATGCGCATTACTGCTGTGAGGCAGGGATGGCCAGTAGGGTAATGCAGGTGTGCATTGGGTGACTCAATGTATTTTACTGAGCTGCTGCCAATGTTCCCATCACTATGTAGGCGTGGACCAGGATGAGGGGGGGGGGGAGGAGGCCAGATATACGCAGCCCCTCATTTCAGCTTTCCATGGGTAGTGGAGATGGGCCCCGTAATTCCTTGTCATTATATATTCTGTACATTCTGATTTTAGCAAGGTTTATTTTTCTCTTATGAAAAAGCATTAACATGCATTGCAACAATAAAGGGACCTCAGTGCTTGTGGCCCTGACTATGTATGGTGCTTGCACATGAGTGGTGCTGTGATCCTGGGGAACAATGCTACACACTCACCTTCCCAGGGTGGCTCTGATTGTTCTCCATGGCCTCATGGAGTGATAGTGTGGGGGCAGGTGGTGGTGGTGCTTGAAAATGTGTCAGGTACAGGAGAACCAGGAACTCCCTGTAATTTGGTTCTCTTTTCAGAGACATGTCTATGGCCACTGAGGAACATTCCTCCATGTGCAGAAGTAAATATGCATGTTTCGCATGTGGAGGGAATGTCCTGTCATTGCCACAGATGTTTTTGGAACACAGGAACCAGTACAGCTGTTACACGTTTTGCATAGGGTATTTTCGTTTGGTGGAAATGTTTATTTACGAACCTGTAGGAAATTTTCAGGACATGTTTCAAAAAAATTTTTTTTTGGGGGGGGGGGGGGTATTTTCAAATATTGGAAAATGTTTAGTTCTTTTCTTCCATTATGGTGTTCAGTTTTAAGTATATTCCAATAAATGCTTATTTCACCATTGGGATGTCATATCGAAAATGCTCCTCCATATCTGCTTAATGTCCACAACCAGCACTCAAGATTTTTGTGTGTTTGATGGGGGATGATATTCCTGATACATTCCATGATACTATTCTAGTACTAGTCATTATGTACAGATTGAGCACAAATGTAGCATTGATTTTCAGAATTATGAGTAACTGAGTGCCCAATCTTACCCATGTTTCTTCACCTATCTTCTTTACTAGCCACAAACTTAGATGGCACTGTAAAAAACAATACATAAGGAAACCTTAATGCCCTATGCAAGGTAAACAATAACATAATCCAAGCTATGACATTCAATAAACATTTTGAACATGCGTTCTCATCCCCTTTTTCCCAACTCCCACCCCAGTAGTTATCAAAGTATCTCTCATAACGTTTTAAATATTTAATGCCATTGTTTGTGCTTATCCCTGTTTCCTTCATTAGTTTCATTTTCTTCTGAAAGGTGCTTCTTTGACTTTCATTGTTTCTTCCACTTTACCATTAAACCATGTTGGTTGATGTGTTGACTCCATATTTGACTATCAAATACTCAGATATTCTGTAGGAGATGTGGGAGGTACAAAGAATTTCTAAGAAAGAATATGGATCATAGTAGGAAAGCAAGATTGCTCCCATGTGTGTGTGATTTCTCCAAAGGTATATAAAGTCATTTACAAAAATCATAAGCATTGTATTAGTCAGCACATGCAGATATACTTTGACCATTGCTTATGGTAAAAGGACAAGCAGTCAGGATTTCTAAGACCCACCATAAAACTTATATATTAAGATAGAGTCCCTTGTATGAATATAAGTATTGTGATCATAAGTACATATGCACTGCCACGCTGGGAAAAGACCAAAGGTCCATCAAGCCCAGCACTCCGTCTCCGACAGCGGCCAATCCAGGCCCCAAGAATCTGGCAAAACCCCAAAATTTAATAATGATCAATGGACTTTTCCTTCAGGAATCTGTCCAGACCCCCTTTAAACTCAGCAAGGCCAGCTGCCGTCACTACCTTCTCCGGCAATGAGTTCCAGAGTCTAACCACGTGGTGAGTAAAGAAAAACTTTCTCCAATTTGTTTTAAACCTACCACATTCTAATTTCATCTTGTGTCCCCTGGTTCTATTATTGTTAGAAAGCATAAACAAACACTTCACATCTGTCCGCTCTACCCCACTCATTATTTTGTACATCTCTATCATATCAGCCCTCAGCTGCCTTTTCTCCAGGCTAAAGAGTCCTAGCCTTCTTAACTTCTCCTCATAAGGTAGTCGTCCCATCCATCTTTGGGATGGAGTACTGTTGGTTAGGCATGAGGGCACTTGAGTACTTGTGTGCCCTGTTATGCCATTATGAATTGAGTCTTGTAAGTAATATTGTCTCAATTTTGTTGTGATTTTCTATGTGAAAATGGGGAGGGCCCAACATAGGGGATGGAGGAAACTTTGCTAGATATTAAGGAGGGGCCTAAACATGCTTGAGGATATTTAAGAAAAGGTATGTGCCACCTACATAGATTGTGAGTTTTGTTGGAGTCAATTTTATTCAATTTCTACACTGACAATCAAGCTAAAAATCAAATTATATTGTAATCATTTCAATGCAAATTACAACAAAAGCAGCAGTTAAAATAAGTACTTTTTAAAATTAAGAGCAATAATAAGAAACAATGTTCTGGGGAGTGGCAAGATGGCGTCGTGACGCTGGAGCGGTGAGCAGTGCTGAGACTCTGCTGTTTTTCACCCTGTTATTTCTTTGTAAGCTCTTATGAGCTATACCACACACAAAATAGGGGGTTGTGAAGTCTGGTGTCCCCGATGGTTTCTACCTCATAACCCGTTCAGCAGAAACTTGTACGCTTCCTCTCCAGACCCCATTTAGAAGGATTCGGAGAGCAGTGTCCTGCTGCGGGGAATGGCAAAGGAGCGCCTTCTTCCTTTGGGCTGGAGACCTGATTATTGTCCCTGAAGTCCAGCGCACATCCGTGTCCTGCATCCTTCACAGCATTAGGTGGGGGAACACAGCCAGTCACAAGAGTCGAGGGAGTGCTCCTCGGGGAAGACACAGCAAGTGGAGATCGAAGGAGCCGCTGGTGCACTTGCTGCTTCGATGGAGGCATCTTTGCATACTCATTGGGCTATGCTGCAAAGGATCGACTCCATGATTGCCAAGTCTACTGCTGAGGTAACAGTTTTGGTTACTAACATAGTAGATGACGGCAGAAAAAGACCTGCACGGTCCATCCAGTCTGCCCAACAAGATAAACTCATATGTGCTACTTTTAGTGTATACCTTACCTTGATTTGTACCTGTCCTTTTCAGGGCAGAGACCGTATAAGTCTGCCCATCACTATCCCTGCCTCCCAACCACCAGCCCCGCGTCCCACCACCAGTTCTGGCACAGACCGTATAAGTCTGCCCAGCACTATCCCCGCCTCCCAACCACCAGTCCCGCCTCCCACCACTGGCTCTGGCACAGACTGTATAAGTCTGCCCAGCACCATCCCCACCTCCCAACCACCAATCCCGCCTCCCACCATCGGCTCTGGCACCCAATCTCGGCTAAGCTCCTTAGGATCCATTCCTTCTGAACAGGATTCCTTTATGTTTATCTCATGCTTGTTTGAATTCCGTTACCGTTTTCATTTCCACCACCTCCCGTGGGAGGGCATTCCAAGCAGCCACGACTCTCTCCGTGAAAAAATACTTCCTGACATTTTTCTTGAGTCTGCCCCTCTTCAATCTCATTTCATGTCCTCTCGTTCTACCGCCTTCGCATCTCCGGAAAAGGTTCTTTTGCGGATTAATACCTTTCAAATATTTGAACGTCTGTATCATATCACCCCTGTTTCTCCTTTCCTCCAGGGTATACATGTTCAGGTCCGCAAGTCTCTCCTCATACGTCTTGTAATGCAAATCCTATACCATTCTCATAGCTTTTCTTTGCACCGCTTCAATTCTTTTTACATTCTTAGCAAGATACGGCCTCCAAAACTGAACACAATACTCCAGGTGGGGCCTCACCAACGACTTATACAGAGGCATCAACACCCCCTTTCTTCTGCTGGTCACACCTCTCTCTATACAGCCTAACAACCTTCTAGCTACGGCCACCGCCTTGTCACACTGTTTTGTCACCTTCAAATCCTCAGATACTGTCCCCCAAGATCCCTCTCCCCGTCTGTACTTATCAGACTTTCCCCGCCTAACACATACGTCTCCCGTGGATTTCTATTCCCTAAGTGCATCACTTTGCATTTCTTCACATTGAATTTTAATTGCCAAACCTTAGACCATTCTTCTAGCTTCCGTAGGTCCTTTTTCATGTTTTCCACTCCCTCCCGGGTGTCCACTCTGTTACAGATCTTAGTATCATCCACAAATAGGCAAACTTTACCTTCTAACCCTTCGGCAATGTCACTCACAAATATATTGAACAGAATCGGTCCCAGCACCGATCCTTGAGGCACTCCACTACTCACCTTTCCCTCCTCCGAGCGAATTCCATTCCCCACCACACTCTGGCGTCTGTCCGTCAACCAGTTCCTAATCCAGTTCACCACTTCGGGTCCTATCTTCAGCCCATCCAGTTTATTTAAGAGCCTCCTGTGGGGAACCGTGTCAAAAGCTTTGCTGAAATCTAAGTAGATTACATCCATAGCTCGTCCCTGATTCAATTCTCCTGTCACCCAATCAAAGAATTCAATGAGATTCATTTGACATGATTTCCCTTTGATAAAACCATGTTGTCTCGGATCTTGCAACTTATTGGCTTCCAGGAAATTCACTATCCTTTCCTTCAGCATCGCTTCCATTACTTTTCCAATATCCGAAGTGAGGCTTACCGGCCTGTAGTTTCCAGCTTCTTCCCTATCACCACTTTTGTGAAGAGGGACCACAACTGCCGTTCTCCAATCCCTCGGAACCTCTCCTGTCTGCAAGGATAAATTAAACAAATCTTTAAGAGGACCCGCCAGAACCTCTCTGAGCTCCCTCAATATCCTGGGGTGGATCCCATCCGGTCCCATGGCTTTGTCCACTTTTAGCTTTTCAAGTTGTTCATACACACTCTCGTCTGTGAACGGTGCTCTGTCCACTTCAATCTCATTTGTACTTTTTCCAGTCAATCGCGGTCCTTCTCCAGGATTTTCTTCTGTGAAAACAGAACAGAAGTATCTATTTAGCAAATTTGCTTTTTCTTCATCATTATCCACATAGCTGTTCGCAGTATCTTTTAGTCTCACAATTCCCTTTTTAGTCATTCTCCTTTCACTAATATACCTGAAGAAATTTTTGCCACCCCTTCTTACATTTCTAGCCATTTGTTCTTCCGCTTGCGCTTTCGCCAGACGTATCTCTCTCTTGGCTTCTTTCAGTTTTATCCGGTATTCCTCCTTGTGTTCCTTTTCTTGAGTTTTTTTGTATTTCTGGAACGCCAACTCTTTAGCCTTTATTTTCTCAGCCACTTGCTTGGAGAACCATATCGGTTTCCTTTTTCTCTTGCTTTTATTTACTTTCCTTACATATAGGTTCGTGGCCCTATTTATAGCTTCTTTCAGCCTGGACCACTGTCCTTCCACTTCTCGTATTTCCTCCCAGCCCATCAGCTCCTTCCTCAGATATTCCCCCATTTTACTAAAGTCAGCACGCTTGAAGTCCAGTACTTTGAGTTTTGAGTGGCCGCTCTCCCCTTTAGCTGTAATATCAAACTGGCAAAGACAGTTGAGTCCGTTAAAATGGACCTTACCGGTCAGGTCAGGCATGTGCAGGAGGATATAAAATCATTGTAATACTTGAAGATTGAAAGTACAAAGGACAAATTGGTACTTCACAGTAAAATAGAACAGATGGAGAACTTTAATCATCATTTAAACTTTTGCCTATTCAATTTCCCTAAAACTCCCGGGATTATGCCTTTAGATCTATTTAAGAGATTTTTGAGCATAAATCATATGATGGAACATTGTACTACTCTGTTACTCAGATACAAGTCTCTAAACTTAATTTTAAGACGATTAAAAATTCCACTCAGTTTAATAGGCAATGCAAAGAAATGAGAACATTTGCTTCTAGTTACTAATTTGGCCACAGCACTAACTATAGCCTACAGAGGGATTTTTTTGACACACCCAAATACAAACTATTACAGTAACCTAATGGAATCATACTGTGGCTTGTAAAATTTGCCTTATATCTGTGTAACAGGTGGAAGACTATATCTGGCGGACAAACTTCAGATTTACAAATTAAAAGCAGAACAAGCAGCATTCTGGATAGTGAGTTCTAGGCCAGTCTGGGGCCCTTCTTGAACAGATGTAGTGTGAAGGATAGAAGAACTTATGCCTCATTATGTCACATGGAGGAGCATTTTCAATTTGATGTCTAAATCCGATTTTGGATGTTTTGTGAAAAACTTCCAAAAATCCATTAGCAAACATGGATATTTGGTTTGAAAATGGCCATTTGCTAGATGTTTTTGTTCTTTTAGGACCATTTTTGGGAAAAAAGGTCCAAGATAAAAACGCTCAGTAGACTGGCCACATAGACATCCCAGAAGAGCAGTGGGGAACCCTAGGGGACACTGCAGTGGACTTCACATCAATGGTCCCAGCTACACTTCTCATTGTTATCCCCTTATATTGTATGGTGAGCCCTCCAAAACCCACCAAAAACCTACTGCACCTAACTGTATAGTACTACAGTAGTCCTTATGGCTGCAGGTGTCACTTATATTTATTAGGATTTATTTATTTGGATTTATTTACCGTCTTTTTGAGGGAATTCACTCAAGGTGGTGTACAGTAAGAATAGATCAAACATGAGCAATAGGCAATTACAGTAGCAAAAATATTCAAATAACAATACAAAGTATGGCATGGTATACTACTTACAATGTCAACACAATACGGAATAGAACATTATAATTGATAGTGAAGGGTAAAGCAAAGATGTAACATATAGATAGGTAAGAAAGTAGGAAGAGTTAGAAAGTAAGGTGATTGATTTAAAGAAAGTTGCACATGAGGTCAGAGAGATGGTTAAATATTATCTCAGCTAGGGTAGGAGTGGATAAACATATCCTGCTGCAGTATGTGCAGCCCGAGTATATATGTAGGCATAGTAAGTTTTTCGTGGGTTTTGGAGGGCTCACATACTTCACCACAAGTGAATCAATTAGAGTGAGATATGGGCCTGGGTCCCCTTCTCTACAGTGCACTGCACCAATCAGTAGCCTACTCCAGAGCTTGCTTTTTGCTCTAATAGGACTGGCTACAACATCTGAAGCAGTCAGAGGCTGGTAGTACTGTTTCTTTCACAGCTTTTGGGGTGGTTGGGAGGGGGGGCAGTGACCACTGGATGATTAAGGGGGTTAATGCCTTAATCCTTCCAGTGGTCATTTAGGACACCTTTTGGTCACTTAGTAATGATTGAAACAGATCTAGCCAAAAAGTCTTAATTTTGGCACTAGATGTTTTCATTTTGTTCCTTTATTGCAGAAAAATTCTATCTTTTGATGCCACCCATATCCTGTCCATGTCCCATCCAAAGCACACTCCCAACACATCCCCTTGAAACTTGGACAAGCTGTGGAACAAAATGTCTAAAATCGGGGTGTCGAAAATTGCAACTTTTTGATAGAAACACACCCTTCTGCCACCTTGTGATGTTTTTTTAGACGTTTTTTTTTGGTTTGAAAATGAGCCCCATGATGTCTCAATAACTATGAGAGTCCCTTGTGCATAGAGATACAGAGGAGAAAGGCAAAGCAACATACAACCAGGGATGGACATTGATCCCAGATTCCCAGTGGAAGTCATCAGTGTTGCTGGCAGAATTTACAGCCTCAAAAGTGAGCAATGATTTAGACTTGGTGGTCTATACATTGCTTAGAAAAAAAGGACATTGCTTTTCTCTCTTTTGCTCTCAAGCATAGACACTCCAGGTCTGGCTATAAATATAAATCAAACAGTCAGACATGTAAGCAGGTAAAAAAAAACGGGAACTGAAAGAAGCTAAGAATATCAATCAATCCTTCAGCTTTTCAGGTACAGACAAGACCTCTTTGCAGTCAAGCTTAGGCAATGCACAAACAAGAGAAGTAAATGAACAAAAGCAGAATGGGAACAATTTTAATGTAGAGGCTGTGTCTGTGGCAACCGATTATAAAGACAAGCTGCTAGATGCATCCTGTACCTCTAAGCTAACAGCAATTGTAGTAGCATCTGGGGCATTACTACATAACCCATCACCGAAAAACTCCTCCTTTCCTCACCAAGTTGATACTATGGTAGATCATAAATATTATGGTGCCCAGGCAGTGACACAGCTAGGACTGAATGGTTCCCTGGTAGAAAAATTAAGATGGGCCCCTGTGTTGCCCATGATAGTGGGGTTCTGGGGCTCCCTGGGGCTCCAGGCAGAGAATGGAGGGGGTGTAGGGATATGTAAATTGAGGGTTATCTGCGGTAGAGTGTGCGTGGGTGAATATAGTGGTTAGGAATGTGTTGTGGTGGTGTATTGTGTTTGGCAGGGAAGTACATGAGAGGTATGTAGAGGAATAGCTAAGACTAGGGATTTAGGGATTGTCTGCTGTTGGTGAGGTGTTTGATGTGGGGTATTATGGGCTTATGTATGTTGGGAGTGCAGTGGAGGGTGTGATGTGTGTATGCAGGGGGGGGGGTGCCAGTTTTTCCATAGAGTGTCTGGGACAGTGGCACAGTGGAGGAGTCTAAGGCAAGGAGCATGTTTAAGAAGTCCTGGCATTGACCCCCAAGGCCCCCCATAGCTACGCCACTGATGCTCACTAGTTTGTACAAGTGCAATGGTTTGCGCATGCATGGTGAAGCCACTATTGGGAAATAGTGCGTCCCCTTTCCAAATAAGGCATCCTATTATCGGCAAATGACAAAACATGTGTTCTTTAATGCTTGTTTTCATTTTGTAATGATATTCAATGACATAGGATATGTCATTGACATTTCCTATGTAATTGTGAATGACAGCCCATTCGTCATTAATAATTGGCCATGGCTGCTACGAGGTTTACCACCTGCCTTACTGCAGATTGAAATGAGCCCATTGAAGTATTTATAGGCATGGAGGCTATGTTAATAAATACACACTTATGTGATGTTTAATTTATTGTCTTTCAGCTCATCCTCAATCTGATGTTTGCTTAGTATCACTTGCAGAATCGCTGATTCACATACAGACTGACCTTATCAAGCATAATACGTTTGGTGATTATAATGCTATGTAGACCAGATCCTTTTGCTGTCAGATGTGGATGAATTTTTGACAGCCATGGTCTCATTAGTTTTTAACCAGATGATTTCTGATTATATCTATATCCAAGGTCACACATTAGACCTCGAGTTTCTATTTGAAAGATTTTTGTCTCTCCAAAGAAGTTCTTCAGTATAAATAAAGCCATTTCCATGGTCAGTTCATTATCTAATATGATTTGTGACAAATGCATGAAAAGCACCTCATTATTATGTAAATTGAATAACGCAGCTTGTGTTGAACTTTGCAAGCTAAGTTATTTGTGTAAAAATAAAGCCAACTTTCAGTTAGTGTTATTGTAACTCCCTAAGAGCATCAGTCTGCTAACATTAATTTATTTATTAGGATTTATTCACTGCCTTTTTGAAGGAATTCACTCAAGGTGGTGTACAGTAAGAATAAATCAAACATGAGCAATAGACAATTACAGCACTAAAAATATTCAAATAACAATACAAAGTATTGCATAATATACTACTTACAATGTCAACCCAATACATAATAGAACATTTTAATTGACAATGTAGGGTATAAGCAAAGATGGAACATACAGATAGGTAAGAGAGTAAGAGGAGTTAGAAAATAAGGTGACTAATTTAAAGAAAGGTGCACATGAGGTCAGAGAGATGGTTAAATATTATCTTGGCTAGGGGTAGGAGTGGATAAACATATGACCCAATGCTCTAGGAGACCATTTTAAAGGGATCAGAGATAAAGGGGTCCTTTTACTAAGGTACGCTAATGGATTAGCGTGTGCTAAATGATTAGATGCCCATTATATTCCTATGGGCATCTTATCATATAGCGTGTGCTAAATCTGTTAGCACACCTTAGTAAAAAGACCCCAAAGTGCATGCCATGCAGACCCCCTACCTCCCAGCAAAGACTCTCTGCCTCCTTCCTTGGAGTGTCTTTGGTGAGGTGGGGATCTATGCTGGAGGACGAGGTGTGATTTCATTTGGAGGTGGTTTTTTTTGCTGTGAATGGGGAGAGGGTCAGTACAACACTTAGTTACCTTTGGCTCTTTTAAGACAGCCCCCAGGAGCATCAGGTTGCATGTTAGTGGTCCATTGTTCCTGGAGGAGCAAAATTACACCAGCTCAAAGCTGGCATTATTTTTCCATGACTAATGCAACTTGCAAAATTCAATGCAAGCTGTATTACACTGGAGTTACTAAACTTTAATAATGAGTTACTACAAATTAATGACTACTGCGATAAATGAAGTTTAGTATCTTCTCCCATTAATAATTCAGGTTGTAGGTTAGATTATTGCTCTACAACAGTGATGAAGGCCATATGAGAATCTAAAGCACATTACTTGCAAATGTGCTGAGGCCTCACAGTCCCAAAATGTGGTCCCTGATGCACTGAAATATGCTAGTATACAGCCAATGCTTAAAACCCCCACTAATGCACTTAATGAGCCAAATAATTGTTAATTAACTTCAAGGTAATAGAGCAAGTTATATTGATACAGCTGCAGAGTTATCTAAATGATAACTTACTAGACCTACATAAATATGTTTTTAGGAATGCACATAGTACCAGAACTTTGCTTGTAGCTATGTTGGATGTGCTGATTTCTAGCCTGGATCAAAAAAAATTGGAGCTTCCTTGAACTGACATATAGTGGTTGGGCATGGCTTAATTATGACGAGCATTTTCAGAAAAGTCTTGGCTCCTGAGAATAGATATTCTCTTTGCCATTGCCATTAACTCCATTCTTGTGGCCATCTGTGATTTCAGAAGAGCGTTATAATAATGCCCATCAGATTAATACTGAACATACATTTGGCATCCTGAAAACTGGCTTTTGTTATTTGAACCGTAAAGGATGCTTACTGCTCTTGATGTCAGAAGTGTGTAAAATGTTTGTGCTGTGCCACATGCTCTACAGTCTGCATGTGTGAATGTTTGTATATATTGGATAAAGTCACATCCAGGACAGTTGGGTTAAGGCAGTGTCAGTTTGAAATACAAGTCCCAGAAGGCATTGCAGGCAAGGAGCCAGGGGGTGAGATGAGGAACCCGGACTGGACTCCTAGCTGCAATGGGGGAACACATGGGTGTAAGCTGGCAGGATGTGTAGCTGGGCTGCCACTAGGGGGAAAGAGAGATAGGAAACCCTGTGTGCAGGAGCTCATCATTAGTCTAATGCTTAACTCAGCTGGTATGGGTGTGGGGGAAGCTAATGGAAGGAGAATGATTGGGTGTGAGAGCAGAAGCCAGGGATTGATTAGGCAGTAGGGAAGGAGTCCCAGAGGAGAGAAGCAGTTGCAGGCTGAAAACTCTTAGGTAAGAGAGGTCCCTAAAGTACTGAAGCAGGCTGAAATCCCTTGGGTGTGAGGAAGTCCCAAAAGTATTTGCAGGCTTAAAATCTGTTGGAACTGTGTATCAGGTCTACTAGAAATCTGCATGGAATAAAGTCCTTAAGATTGAAGTTGCTGGTGGACATTTATTTCTTGACTGTACTGGGAGCCTGTGGCTGAAGGAGATTGTTCTAACCTTGGCTGCACCTAGAGGTACCTGGTTACAGTATGTATACTATTGTCTGCCTTGGTTGGAAGAGCAGCCTATATAGCCTAAAGTTACAGGAACTCAAAGATAAAGAAAAGGAGAGAACTTTCAGGCTGTGTGATAGCATCTCCGAGAGATTGACTTGCAAGCTAATGCTTTATCTGAGTTCTAGAAGGTAGGTGTGAAGTATTTTTGATTGAGAGGTCCTTTTATAAAGCCAGGGTAAAAAGTGGCCGGTGGTAGTGTGGGCATGTCTTTTAGGCGCATGCTGGGCCATTTTTTACCGTGGCTGGGAAAAAGGCCATGGGTGTGCAGAAAAATTAAAACTAGCGTGTGCCTATTTACAACCTGGGCACTTACCTTTACCCACTGACTTAGCGGTAATGGCTCAAATGCTTCCAACGCAGTAACCATGCAGCGCGTACCAATATGGCCATTCTTCCGATTATCATCAGAACAACCCCCATGGTAGAAAATAGAAAAATATTTTCTACCTCAGGATTCGGTGCGTGCCAAACTCAGAATTACCACCAGCACATTTGCTACCCTGGCGGTAGTGCCAATTTGGCGCACGCTACCCGCGCGTTTAACTCTCCCACAGATTTGTAAAAGGGCCCCTGAGTTTGGTGCTCATTTTTAACTGTTTTGGGCATGAGTTGGTACAAGTAGATCTCTCAGGCCAAATATCTCCAAAAGGGTTAAATTTGTACACAGCATGACGAGAACGAACCTCTTTCCTCTGTACTAGATATATTGAAGATGATTTCAATATCTCAAATTCTTTGCTAGTATCTTCATAAAATAAGCTTAAAATAGGCACCTTTGTCCCACTGGGACGTAGGTATGCTTTTATGAAATTACCCACCACACATCTAGCTAGGCTGCATTAAAAAAAAGCAGGTTTAGGTGAAATGTTCAATGCCTAAATGGATCATTCTACTGAATGTATATATAATTTGCAACAGCTACATTATATATCAACCTAGGGCTAGTTTAAATGATCACACCTTAAATCAAGGAGTGTTTTTAGTCATTACATTAGTATAAAATAGATACCCTGTTGTGGAACTACCTCCCCTGCTCATTTTTGGAATACTCATCTCAATATATATATTTATTAAATGATCTAAAGCTTCAGTCTTCTCTTCATTCCTCTTCATTTTTGATTTGTCATTCGTCCTGGACTCAGCAGCTCAGAAATACAGGAGGTATAGGGGTTGGAGAAAGGGAAAATGA
Source organism: Microcaecilia unicolor (assembly GCF_901765095.1). NCBI lineage: Eukaryota > Metazoa > Chordata > Amphibia > Gymnophiona > Siphonopidae > Microcaecilia > Microcaecilia unicolor. Next base: position 269,831,378 of record NC_044034.1, on the reverse strand, counting down.
TCTGCCTCAAACAACAAAATCATTCTTACCTTCTGATAGTTCATGACCTGAAGCAGGGGTGTAGCCAGACTTCGGCGGGAGGGGGGTCCAGAGCCCGAGGTGAGGGGGCATATTTTAGCCCCCCCTGCACCGCCGACCCCCCCGCCATTGCTGACCCCCCCCGCCACCGCTACCACCACCACCACCACCACCAACAACAACAACAACAACAACTTTGACCCCCCCCTGCCGCCGACCCTCTCGACCCCCCCTCCCGCCGCCAACCTGCCGTCACCTACCTTTTGCTGGTGGGGGACCCCAGCCCCCGCCAGCCGAGGTCCTCTGCTTCTGGCGCAAGGCTTCGTTCTGTTTCTGAGTCTGACGTCCTGCAGGATGTCAGACTCAGAAACAGAACGAAGCCTTGCGCCGGAAGAAGAGGACCTCGGCTGGCGGGGGCTGGGGTCCCCCGCCAGCAAAGGTAGGCGATGGCGGGTTTTCGGCGGGAGGGGGGGTCGAGAGGGTTGTCGGCAGGGGGGGTCCAGGGCCAAATCTATGGGGGCCCAGGCCCCCGTGGCTCCATGCAGCTACGCCACTGACCTGAAGTAAACTACACATCTGCAAGACATACATGAAAGTGCTGAGGTGAGTGATAAAAGTGCCTATATGCCTTTATAAGACAAGTACCCAGAAACAGCACCAATGGTACACAAATTCTGACACACACATTTACATCTGCACTGAAGCTGGTGTAAATGAATGTGCGTATGCTATGCGTGTACCCAGGCGTTTTATAAAGTTTGAACAAATATGATTAAATTCTCTTTCAGGCATGCATACATATATGAGCATACACCATGCAATTTTACGAAAGACCTTTTCCATGTATACAACTAGCATTACATGCAGAAAGTGCTTGATAAAATTAGCTACACCTACACACAATATGATGGAACTAGACTTATAGAACAACTATAACACACCGACTCAAAACCATAAATCATCATGTACACCATTCATTATTATATACTCAATCTGGGAGAAAAAGACCTTAGTGGCTTAATATATCTCCAACAGGAAACATAAATAGCCTCACAATCAACACACCATCATAAGTCTGAAAAGCCTCCCATTACATTTTTTTCTTAATTTGTACACACAACTACTAATTTAATAACTTATAATGCAGCACAAATAAAGTGGTGATACACCTTCATGGCTCAATGGAGCTGTCCATTTTGCCAAACATTTTTTCTTCAGGAGTCAAATATTAATAGTCACAAAATTTCCCAATCTATAAAGGAAAACCAATGTTAGTGCAAAAGATTCTTTATTGCTTCACCCAGCAGACTAACAGCCTTTTTATTTACTACTAAAATACCTTTATATTATACAATCTATTAAACTAGAAATATACTTACTTACTGGAGTTTTCTTTCTCCTGCTCCTGTCGGGACATGATCACCTGAGTCCCGTCAGAAGCAGGAGAGAGAGAGATCCCGGCACCAGGCACGCCTTGGAGGCCCGGGCCCATGGAACTTTGCCCCCTGCCCCCCTCTCTCCTCTCAATGGTCCTGTCCCCTCCTATAACCATGCCTCTTTTTGCCTGCATGCATTAAAAGTTCGGCGCACATTACAGAATATGCTTAAGGACTTGTGCATCTAAATTCAAATCAATGTCAATTAGTGCTCATTATTGCTTGTTGAGTGTTATCAGTGCTCATTAGCTTACTAAGCTTGTTACATTGTTATAGAATCCGCGCCGATTTCAGCGCAGATCTCCAGGCATGCTATATAGAATCCGGGGGTCTACGCCTAATATAGGCATCAGGATTTATGCCAAATAAAACATGGCCTAAATGGACTCGACCAAATTTGGTTGTGTGGAGGCATTAGGCGTATTCTGAATACTGGGTGGAAATTGGGCATACTTTAGAAAATACGCCTAGGTGTATTTTTTTACTGCACAGATTTTTCAGGTGTTTAGAGAATCTAGCCCTAAGTGATTTTTCAAAATTCTCCAATGGTCTCTTAAAATGTGTGCCACATCCTCACTTTACAAATTAAACTGCAGCACACATGTTTATACAAACGTATCTTCATTTAGCCAGTTTTGCTTTAGGCGCTAAAAAGTTAAGTGCACTGAAAATAACTGGTTAGCTCTGAACAAGCAATTTAACCGGCCAGAAGCTATTGCTGGCTGGTTAAATTGCTTTGATTCTTTAAGGATAAGCAGGGCAGAGCTTCTCACATGTGGGTGATGACTCCAACGGAGCCCTGGTACAGATGCTGCCCAATGTTCTGCAGTTTCTAGAAACCTTTGGCAGACTGCCACTATGCATGTGCGAATGCCTTCCTGCCTGCCCGAGTCATGCGGGACCCACAGTTTCACTTTCTCTGTGTGGCTGTGAAGACTTGTCTTCAATCATGGCAACGTGTGATTTTTGCCTTCCTGCCTCTTGGTTTTCCTGTAAGTAGCACAGAACTTTTCATTTTTTCTTTAGTTTTGTTTCCCCTTCTTTTTCCTTTTTTTTTGTTTTGGTCTTTTGAGTTTGTTTATTTTTTTGTACCCCGTAGCCATTTTAGGCTGAGTTCCGAGTCTCATCAAAGCAAAGAGCCATTTGATTTCACTGCAGTATTTTCCCCATGATGTCCCAGAAACCTATTAGTGGGTTTAAGCAGTGCGACTATATTAGGACCTTATCTATGACTGACCCACATGACGTGCTTAAAATGTCTGGGCCCTAACCATAAGTCCTCTAATTGTTCTCTTTGTAGTCAATTGCAGAAGAGAACTCCAAAAATTAGAGGGGCCCTGTGTGAGAGGCTTTTCCGCAAACAAGTCCAGCCCACTAGCATTGGCATCAAAGGCATCAGTCCCTATGGCCTCTGCAGATGCACCAGACACTGGAGAAGCATCAACATCAAGGAAGTCTCCCCCTGCCTGGATATTGAGCACTGGTAGTACCTGTCCGAGCCAAGCATCCTTGGTCCTGACACTGAAGACTTGCATGGATTCCATATCATCCTTGATGGCACTGCAGGGCTCCTATGCTGGGCACTGACCGAAGGTGAAGAAGCACCAGCATCGGTCCTCCTCAAAGCAGTGAGCTCCAGGGCACTGGCATCACTGATACCAAGGAAGCATTGGCGCCGAGAGGACCGCTCCTCCTCCTCCATAGAAGTGATGCTGATGCACCAGTCTCCATGAAGCCAGGACCCTGCCTAAGATGTTGCTCCAACGTCTTCACAGACTGCATCCACACCAACACTGGCCCTGCTTTTGCCAATGCTTGCCCTTGGCATATCCTGGTTCAACGCAGCACCAAAGCATTGAGGGTGCTGGCACTGACTATGGTGCCACTTCAGCCATCTTGGAGTTCCATACCCTGCCTGTCAGCCATTGATCAACACCAATGCCTCACTAGGCATTGGAGCCAGCACTGACTGATGAGGTGTTTCTTTCCAGCCCATTGGGTGAGGAAGAGATCCCAGAATCCAAGAGAGGACCCACTCCTTGACGCTCCTACCCAAAGCCTGGCCATCCATCCATCAGATTGAGGCAGGCACAGACTCAGATGTTTGAGTCAGACTGCTCCTGGGAATCTGAGGTTGAGCCGGAGGACTTCTCGGAAGAGAGATCCCTTAGCCCACCTTGGACTCCTCGCCAATGCAGGAAAGGAAAAAGTCTCCCCCAGAGGAACGCTCCTTTGTAGGAATTTTGAGGAAAATGGCAGAGGCCATCCATTTAAATTGGAGGTTGAGGATAAGCAGCAGAATTTGGAATGAAAATCTCTGAGTCAAATTGGATCAAATCAACCACCAGAGAAACAACTGAGCCAACTCTGGTATGACCAAGATGACATCTGCAAGGTTCTCTGTGGCCTGACAGCACTGGGAAGCAAGAGTCCACTGGGAACCCCTCAAATGGAGGCGAGCCATGAGTGTTACATGTACTGTGGAGGACATGTGGCACAACAACCTCAACATCTGGCTGTGCTGAACCTGAGTGGCGGTGTGAATAAGAGCATCTGCCTGCATCTGAGGCAGGTAGACTCGAGCTTGAATTGTATCTAGCAGGGCTCCAAAATACTCCAATTGCTATACTGGAAGCAGATGGGACTTGGGGTAGTTGATTACAAACCCTAGTAGCTGTAACACCTGAATAGTTCTTTGCATTGATTCTTGATCACCCTCTCTTGATGTACTTTTGACCAGGCAATTGTCCAGATAGGGAAACACGAACTCCCAGTCTGCATAGCAACACTGTGACTACAGTTCGGCATTTTGTGAACACTCTGGGAGCAGACAAGAGGCCAAAAGGCAGAATGCAATACTGGTAGTGGTGTTTCCTTACCTGAAATCGGAGATATTTCCTTTGACTGGGATATAACTTTAAGTTCAGAGACCATAGTAAATCATGTTTCTGAATCATGGGAAGAAGGGTATCCAGAGAAAGCATCCTGAACTTTTCTTTGACCAGATATTTGTTGAGGGCTCTTAGGTCTAGGATGGGAAAACTCCCCCTGGTTTTTATGGACATGAGGAAGTATTTGGAATAGAATCCCTTCCCTTCTTCTTCTGGTGGAATGGGTTCAACCACATGAACATTTAGAGGGGAGAAGAGTTCCTCTGCGAGCACTTCCTGGTGCTGAGAGCAGAACTTTGACACTGTTGGTGGACAATTTGGAGGATGTTGACGCCAATTCAGTGTGTAACCCACCCAGACTATTTGAAGAACCCACCAGTCAGAGGTTACAGGGGACCACCTTTTCTGGAAAAAAATTCAGCCTCCCTCCTACCAGTAGGTCATCCAACATGGATTTAGTGAAGGGAAATCTTGCCTCACCCAATCTATTACATTTCTTTGAAGGGGTGAGCAAACATGTGGATAAAAGTGAGCCAGTTGATATTGTGTATCTGGATTTTCAAAAGGCATTTGACAAAGTGCCTCATGAAAGACTCCAGAGGAAATTGTAGAGTCATGGGATAGGAGGTAGTGTCCTATTGTGGATTAAAAACTGGTTAAAAGATAGAAAACAGAGCGTAGGGTTAAATGGTCAGTATTCTCAATGGAGAAGGGTAGATAGTAGGGTTCCCCAGTGGTCTGAGCTGAGACTGCTGCTTTTTAACATATTTATAAATGATCTAGAGATGGGAGTAACTAGTGAGGTAATTAAATTTGCTGATGACACAAAGTTATTCAAAGTTACAGTTAAATTGCAAGAGGTTTGTGAAAAATTACAAGAGGTCCTTACGAGACTGGGAGACTGGGCATCTAAATGGCAGATGATGTTTAATGTGAGCAAGTGCAAAGTGATGCATGTGGGAAAGAGGAACCCGAATTAAAGCTTTAAATGGAAGAGGTTTGCTGTCTTGTTTGAAGACAAGACCAGTGACGTAGGAAGGGGGGGGGGGGGCGGTCCGCCCCGGGTGCACACCGCTGGGGGGTGTCGGCTCCGCGCTGGTGCACTGCCCTCTCTGCCCCGGAACAGGTTACTTCCTGTTCTGGGACAGAGAGAGCAGTGAACCAGCGCAGAGCCGACACACCCCAGCAACGTGCAGTCGGGGCGGATCGTCCCTCCCACCCGTCCCTTGCCGCAGGTATGCGCTCCAGGGGGGGTATGCGCTCCAGCAGGAGGAGGGTGTGCCGTGCTGCACCCGGGGGGGGGGGGGTGCGCAGCGCCGACCCGCCCCGGGTGTCAGCTCCCCTCGCTATGGCTCTGGACAAGACCCTAGATCTTTTCTCTTGTCCTACACAAAAACTGCTTGAATACCTTCTACGCCTCTCTGAGTTTAGTTTGAAAACTTAACTCTGTAAGGGCTCACTGTGTAGAAGGTAAACCCATCTCTGAGCAGCCTCTAGTTGTTCTCTTCATGAGAGGTTTGCTGTTGACAAAGCCCCTTGTCAAACGTCTGACTGTGTCATGGGACCTCATTGTCATCCTCACACAAGTGATGAAAGATCCTTTTCAGCCACTTTATTCCTGTCTGAAGTACCAGACCTGGAAGGTCTTGTTTTTGGTGGTGATCACTTCAGTTTACAGAGTCAGTGAGCTGCAGCCCTAGAAGCTGATCTACCTTATGCAAAATTTCACCATAACAGAGCAGTTTTCTGCACACATCCTAAACTCCTTCCTAAGATGGTGTTGGCTTTCCATCTAAGTCAGTTAATCGTCCTTCTTACATTTTCCCCAAAACCTCATGCCTATCCTGGTGAAAGTGTACTGTTTCTATCTGGAGTGGACTAAATCCCATAGACAGTGCACCCAGCTTTTTGTCTTCTTTGACCCAAATAGGGTGGGGGTAGCTATGGCTAGCAGACTGCATTTCTTTCACTTATGCCCAGGCTGGGCTGACTTTGGAGGGTCAAGTCACAGCTCACAATGTTGGTAGCCCACTTGAGGTCAGCCTCCTTGGAAGAGATTTGCAAAGCTGCGATTTGTTCTTCAGTCCACACATTCACATCTCATTTCTGCTTTGAGCAGAATACCTGACGTGACAGCCAGAATTTCTTTGAAGTCTAGAATCCAACTCCACTCTCCTAGGCCCATTCTTTTCTGTTCTAGGCTGTATCTTCACAACAGGCCTGTTTATTTGCTGGTGCCATTGGTTCTGGTTGGCTTTGCGATTGCATGCCCCTATTGACCATTTTTTATTGTTTTAGGTGAGTCTAGTAGCTAGGGATTCTCACATGTGAGAAAATCTGTCATGTTTGTCCTCAGAGAAAGCAAAGTTACTCACCTATGGAAGGTGTTTTTAGGACATGTATTCTCACATACCCTCCCACATGCCCCAGGAGTTGCATTTTTTAGTGCTTTTTTATCCTACTCTGGGTCCTGGGTGACTCGGGCAGGTAGGAAGGCACTTGCATATGTGCGGTGTGGGCTTGC